>NC_051181.1:65533352-65897803 GCF_013339695.2 Rhipicephalus sanguineus
TTGACCTAAAAGCCGTAGAAAGGCAACCAGCATGCGGTAGGGATAAAAACGTTAGTACTTCCACTCTTCCCCTTAACTTTCAGCGCAAGCTACCGTGAACTACGTTTCTTAAACTAATAACACTACTTCATTTATTTCTAAATGTCATTATTGTGCTCAACTAAGTGGCAGAACAGCAGCAATACGGTTTGCGTGTAACATTTGAAACTCCAAAACAAATGCGTCACCATTATATTTGCCTCAAAATTATGTGGTTCAACCGCTAACCGCTATGAGTTATACACGCAGTGACAGCTCCATATTATTTTGATTTTGATGTTCACTTACACATACACCTAGGAAGAACGAAGCATAAAGCAGCAAAGGCCTGCAAATTCGCAGTGTGTTCCTTCTCTTGCACCTCTGTTTTGTAACTACATTCATAACCCCCAACAAGCCCTAACATCCTATATGTACCTTCTAATTCCCTTTCGTGGCAGCCGTACTAACTTGACACAACCTGTCGTTTCATGTGACATCCCTTACGCAGTGATCCCTGTCGGGCGATAATTTCAGCGACATCCTTACGGTTTTGTTCAAATAAGCTAAGGGGATCAACAATTCCTAATTTGCCGCGCAATACGACGTCTTCTTTAGTCTCTATAGAAAGCCGTACAGCATCAAAGCAATCAAATTCTTTCAAGAGCGCATTAAGCGTCACCTCCACGACCACGGGCACAAATGTCTAAAACGGGCCTTCCTCTGAGCACGTCAATCTCTGCAAAAAGCTGTGGCCAAGCAAGCTCGCAGAGGGAACATATATACTCACGCAAGACTCGTCGCCTTCGGTTGTCGTACTGGTTGGCGAACCTGCGAAGCCACAAAGAAGCGGAAGTCATAAATAGCATCGGCGACTGCTGCCACCGTCAGAGCGTAATGCACCGACAGTGAAGGGAATGCCGTCCCGGCAGACGAGACTCGGCAGTTCCCGTCGGTAAGCGCGACACCCTCGGTTCGACACTGCTCCAGCGCCTGTCACGCAACGGCTGACTTAACCGTCACCCACGACTGTTCTCAGGAAAGTGCGCGCACAGCGAACTGAAAGTGTTCCGCGCTCTTCTTTCTATTCGATATCCCACGGCCATGTTAGTGTCAAAACGGCACGAATATCTTATTTGTCTGTATTTCTTCGCAGGTGAGAATACTGTAAGATGAATTAGCAATATAATTGAGTTGCACCGAAATATAAGTAAGTCATGCGCCTAAATCGCCTGCAATGACAGCCTACAAAATTTTGATAATCAAGCAGTGTGGAGAAATCTTATTGGTAGAGCCCCGTTATGATCGAGAACACGTATGGAGAGGACACAAAAGTACTAAAGCGGTTTCTGATAGTCGTCTACATAGTGAAAGGATATTTGAGCTACGCTTTCCGTCACCTGCTCGCTTCTTAGCAACATAGGCAAAAAAAATTGGCCGCGTATCTGCGTGCTTCGCTGGAAATATCGTCGAAAGACGATAGGCTTCTGCCAGCCGTACTACATGAGTCCTCCTCCTCTATGTTGAATCGCCGCGGTCTGGCTCATAGCGTCGCCATAGAGTTGTCGCCGCGTCGCATTCTGAGCGCATCCCAAAAAACACTAGCATTTTCAGCCCAGCCTAACAACACTATAGGGTCTTTAGAATTACGTATCTATGTATTTTCTACTGAAGGAACACACCACCTATTACTTACGTATTGATGTTGCGCCTCAGATATGCGTAACATTTGCTTTTTGATCGACAATGTTCACAAGTATGAACCTCGCTACCAGTTCAAGATAGCTGGGCGTTCAGCAAGTGGTTAAACTTTAGCCAGGTGGCTGAATCGGGTGACGGACAGACAAACAGAAAGACCTTCAGACAGACAGACCAAAACTTCTGCGTTTAAGTTCCCCAAGAAAGACTATCCTCTTTAAGAACACTGGTGTAGCGACCCGTTATAGCAACAAAACATACCCGCACCAGCTCGCTTGCGGAGGAGTTCGAGATTCGCGTCTATGAACTTAATCTGAACTGCTTCTTTACTCCTCTCTCGATGATATGATGCCTAAACGACACTCTACCTTGGTTGTAGAGACGTCTCAGATTCCTCGGAAGTTTCTTAATGATACCAAATTTCTGAAGCATTGTACAGTTCCGAGACCAATGCTAAACGATATTAACCTTCTGTTGTAAGAGGTAATATGAATGTACAGGGACGGGATAAATTGGTCGAGCGGTAATATTATACTGTGTATATAATTGCAGGACTATTTTCCTCCATGTGTCTTTATCCGCAGTCCCCCCGCAGTCCCCCCGCAGGCCAGAAGGATTCTGAATGGGAAAATTGACAGCCACCTGTTTTGCCGCAAAAAGGTACAAGCTAAGCCGAAAAATTAGTCTTGGTCTGAGGATCTAACCCGAGGCCAACGCCTTCTTGCGGTGATCACTATACTAAGTGAGCTAACCGGGATGCTAGCAGCTGGTAACGCGAGGGGGAATAAATCTACTCAAAAGCCATGGACACTGAATATTAATGCCCGCGTGGTTTTCCTTGGAGCATTGTGCTACAAAATATGTGCTCATCAATTTTCCCTTTCACAACCCTCCCGCCACGCCCCGTGTTTCAGCAGAACTCACTTGCAGGTTAGAAGGATTGCCTCAGCAGAGATATTTTCGTATGCATCGGCAATGTTCTACTCGCCATATTATTTAGCACATTCCTTTCCGGTTTTCAAGCAGTGAACCCCGGAGATGCTCAACCGGCCCGGCCCACCTTTGATTAAGCTGCGGTGTCATGTAATGACGTCATCATGTGACGTTACGTCACTGTGACGTCACTATTACGTCTATGGTGGCGCCATCACGTGATGGTAATTTTTTGCATCACTCATGTTGACGCCGCCGACGGGAGACGCGGCGTCAACATGAAAAGTGGACGAAAAGATACCTTGCCGCGGGCAGGGACCGAACCTGCGACCTTCGAATATTCGAAGGTCGCAGGTTCGGTCCCTGCCCGCGGCAAGTTATCTTTTCGTCCACTTTTCTTTCTTCACATTTACATTACATTTACTACTAATAACATCCTCTATGCTTTCCTAGGCATTATTGTCTGTTAGTGCTCATTAGCAAGACGTAAGGTTATACGAAGTAAGGCTAGCGGCTCTCTGCTTTAGCATGCGATCTGAAGTAACTAAACGAAACGCTGGCTTAATAAAACGTGGCCGTCGCAGCGAGCGAAGTGACCTTGGGGCTGTCTATGGCTTCAACGCTAACTTTGGGATGAAAACGCAACTCGATCGTACAAAGGTATGAGCTGTCTGGTGATCGCTGTAATGATACGGCGCAGGCGACCGCGGCTGTCCACGCTCGGCCGGTAAATGTACGACGTTTCCACCAGAGGCACGCGTCCTTCCTCCGGGACCCCTTCACGCGCCTTTCGCACGACCGAGACTGCCAGCCCTTTTCGTGTCCGCTCGAGGCGCGATCGTCGGCATCCCTCGCAGGCTTTCACTCGCACATAGACACACGATCACGCCCGCTCTGTCAAAGCGAAGTACGAAGTCCCTGCCAGATCCACGTATCGCCCCTTCCAGGACCCCTCCAAGCGCCTTTCGAGCGACGGAAACGGCCAGTGCTTTTTTTCTTCACTCAAGGCGCGATCGTGACGCGCCCTCGCACGCTGGCACTCGCACACAGACATACGACGCGCGAGGCGATGTCATTGACTTGGACTTTATACGGAACTTCGCCGCTACGCCGACGGCGACCGGAAAACTGAGCCGACAATGTTCATGTAATTGCTATCGCAAAAGAACATGCTGTGTCATTACACGTTACACTAACGTTGTAACGCCCGACTTACGTGGTTTGGAGCGTATTTCGCTACGACCAGAGAGTGACGAGAGAGTAGTAAAGTTATTGATATATGTTCCACTTCACGTTATGAGTCGCACAATACTATTAATGCTCAAAAGATCGTCATATTAAATTGAGTAGTGAATGCTTCAACGATATGTATCCGCCTCTCTGAGTCACGTCAGTAGGCTGATGCATTGTGTATCTGCTGCGTGAATTATTTTGTCCAGTAGCTGTACACCGTAAACCGCCTGGGTGAAGGAAGATTGTCATAGAGGATTGTCGTAACAGCGGCATGAATTTCACCTCAGTATGAGCGCCTCAGTATGCCATGAAGCTGCGCAGCATTAGCGCTCTACTCGTAAAGCTCCATTATTGTCTAACAGAATTTCCCCATCATTGTGATGATTGGCGGTGCTCATAACGAAACTTTGTTGGTGGTTGCAGAAGAATACTAAAAGCAAATTCATAGAGAAACACGCCAACAAGAGACAAGCCGCAAACACTGCTGCATTTAAAACGTTTTTGCACAGGCACATGCACAATTTATGCAGGATCTATGCACAGGATTTATGCGCATAGATCGGCAAACTCACTCATGAGTCGACTCACTCAAACTCAGACACAGATTAGCCCGTGAGTCTGAGTGTGAGTGAGTCCGGGTAAGTAATATTTTGGTGAGTTTGAGTCCGAGTGAGTCCGGTTGAGTAAATTTTTAGTGAGTCTGAGTCCGAGTGAGTCCGGTTGATGAAAATATTGGTGAGTCTGAGTCCGAATGAGCCCTAAGCACAAAATATACTTCTTGAATGAGTCTGAGTGAGCTCCACCTTTTATTGCTGACCTAAGGTCCCTATCAACTCATCTTTAGCATTACTGTCAGCCTTATATCGGCTTACATTTATACTCAAGTCTATTCGCTCATATCTCAGCGGACTCACGTTCATGTGCCACTTCAGTATTTGTCGGTCAGAGACATGGAGGGGTGCCATAACGTCCCCCCGCAAACTCTTTCACGTAAAGTTCTTGATAATAATATCTTGTGTGAGTTGAGTATTTCATAAAAATGTCTTTACTGGATTACTGATAACTCGTATTCGAAGGTACAAGATCAAAAGGCGTATCGCAGAGCGCCGATTTTGTGAAATATGCATTAAAGAGAATTGACACCAAGGTCGAAAAAAGCTAAAATATACGCTCACGGACTCATGAGTCGTCTCACTCAGGCTCACTCGGTCTCAAGTCAAGCCATGAGTCTCAGTCTGAGTGGGTCCGGGTGACGAAAATTTTGGTGGGTCTGAGTCCGAGTGAGTCCGGTTGAGAAAGAGTTTAGTGAGTCTGAGTTCGAGTGAGTCCAGTTGAGGAAAATTTTGGCGGGTCCGAGTCCGAGTGAGTCCGGTTGAGAAAGAGTTTAGTGAGTCTGAGTTCGAGTGAGTCCGGTTGAGGAAAATTTTGCTGAATCTGAGTCCGAGTGAGCCCTCAGAACAGGATATATTTGTTGAGTGAGTCCGAGTGAGTTCCAACTTTTTGCCGACCTATGGGCTATGTGTGCCTATCAGATCTGTATCTCACTCTTGTTATCAGCTAGTGTCGCCACAATCAAAGCGTGTCGCCAGTTTTCTCACCTGACGTGTATACCGCTGTCTCTGTTGACGGCTTCCAGTCCTGGATGGTGGAGACTGTTGTGGGATACGTGTTCCACGGTTCCCTTTCTGTAATCTCCCGGCCAACAGGCTCTACGGAAGATGGAGCGTGTGTCGTGCTTGCCTCCCAGCTTCTATATTCCTGAGTCGTTGAAAACAGGTCAGGGGCAGTCGTGAAGCTGTGCTTGTGGTCGTGTTCGGTAGAAGGCAGCGTGCTCCACTCCGGAAGAGACGCAGATGTGCTCTCAGAAAGTTGCTTCGGACTGCGGCTTGCCGAAGAAACGCTTGTCCCTTCCGTCTCTGCTCCAGCGTCGACGGACAGTTCCGTCGTCTCAGCGTTTGCGAGTGTTGTAGTTTCGACTGGCGTAATCGTTGTGACATCACTTACTGCTCCTGTCGTAAAATCTGCGCCTGATGATGGCATCGTGACTTCGCCTACTGCTGGTGTGGTTTCGGGTTCAGCTTTCACGGCAGTTGTGGTTTCCACAGTTCGAGTTGTGGTATCGGCTGCCTGTGTTGCAATCTCGGCGGCCGGTGTGGTAGTCTCGGCAGTTGGCTGTTCTGTAGTCTCGGCATGTGGTGGTTCTGTAGTCTCGGCAGCTGGTGCTCCTGTAGTCTCGGCAGCTGGTGCTTCTGTAGTCTCGACAGCTGGTGCTTCTGTAGTCGCGGCAGCTGACGGTTCTGTAGTCTCGGCAACTGTCGGTTCTGTAGTCTTGGTAACGTGTGCTTCTGTAGTCTCGGCAGCTGAACGCGCTGTAGACTCGGCAGCTGGCGCTGCTGTAGTCTCGGCAGTGGGTGGGGGTGTGGTAGTTTCGAAAGTTGGCGTTGTGGTTTCGGCAGTTGACCTTGTTGTAATGTCGGCTGTCGGTGTCGTAGTCTCGGCACCTGGCACTGCAGACTCGGCTTCCACGGTTGTTGTGGTCTCAGCAGGTGGCGTTGTAGACTCATCTGGTCTGTAAACCGGTGTTGAAGTCGTAGCTGCGTTCCCATCACCTTCAGTAGAAATCGCCGGTGAATGTGTCGTCGTTGCTTCATTCGTCGGTACCTCTGTGGTCTCTGGTTGCTCCGACATTGTTGTTACCTGCTCGGTGGTATGAGCAGTGGACTCTTCTGGTGGGGTGGGAGTAGTTTGCTCGCCATTGTGCACCCCTTGTGTCGCCAGTTCTTCCCGGCCTACTGGCTCAGCGATTTCTGTTGTAGCTGAATCGGAAGGGCTTGTATGCGTCTCCTGCGAGACCTCGTGTTTCGGATGTTCTGTCCCAGCAGGAGTCATAGTCGTGACACCATCCCTTGTGGTCTGCTCTGAATACCCTGATGTAGATGTTTCGCCTGTAGACGCTTCTGCCCGCGATGTCTCAGCCGAAGGTGTCGTTAGAGATTCTGTCGTGGCAGCTTCCGTTGTCACTGCTGCGGGGTCTTCGTGCGTGTCGGGGACCACATCCGGGGACTGAGTGCTGCTGTCGATACTACCACCCACATCTGACTGACTAGAAACCTCTGATTCTTCCGTTGACTGCGTAACGCCCTGAGTCGACAAATCCGTTGGCGCAGTTGTCGCTGGATCAGTGACCTTCTCAGTCGTTGCGTCTGTAACTGGGCTTGAGGTCTCCTCGTCAGAATTCGAAGTGGCAATTTCCGCTTGATCTTGGGACGGGCTAGCCTCGGTGGTCTCTGGCGAGGTGCCTTCTTCAGTAGAAGTCGAATGCCCAGTCGTTGTCTGTGACATAGCTGCACTAGTAGCCTCCGAAGTGGTAGTGATGACCGGGGTCGATGTTTCGATCGCAACAGGCGATTCTGTTACGCCTTCACTGCTTGTCTGCCTAACATCAGCAGCGGAGGTCCCTGTAATACCTGTGGTTGAAGCTTCTGCGGTTGCAGTTGTAGTATGTTCTGTTTTGCCCATGGAAGTCACGGTGCTTTCTGTAGGAGAAACTGTTGTTGGTTCATCTGTACCAGTGGCACTAGGGACACTTTCTGGATTCGAAGTAATAGGTGAAACTGAGACAGACGCACCTGAAAGCCCCTTCGCTGCATCGTCCACATCATTACTAGAGACGTCTGTTGTTTCCTCCATGGTTCGGGCCCTGCCCATCTTTGCTCTGTTTCCGACATGCTCCGGTGCCACGCTTGACTCAGTATTTGGCACATCGGTTACGCTGTCGTGTAAACTGGTATGAGGCGTAATGGTTGTTGCTTCCTCATCTGGTTTTTCTGTAGAGCTGGTCTGCTCACTATGATGCTGCGAGTCTGTACTTTCGTGCTCAGTCGGTGATTCCGTTGTCCCAGTATCATCAGTGTAATGGTACTGTGCTGTGGTGAAGGGCACTGCATTAGTTGTTCCTTCAGTTGTACTCTCTCCAGCTGACGTTAGCAACGACGCTCCGGAATCGCTTGTCGGAACTACGTCTGTAGTGGCGTGCGTGGGAGGTTCTGACGTCACGTCATGCTCATGAGCCTGTACTGAAGCCCCCCCATTTCCCCACGGCAATCTTACGCGTACTGTTGGTTCTCGACTGCTAAAAAATGTTGGTCCTCGATTGCCCACTACTGCAGAGCTGTATCCTGGGTAAGTATAATCGGTGGCAGGTCCCGGTAAGATGCCGCTGTTCGCGTCAATCGTACTGAGGTAGCTCGGAATGTTTGTTCCCTGCGGTTCAGAATAACTGTTGGGAGTATGAAAAGGGCCCGTTGCCACCTGATCAGGCGCGGCAGCACCGGTGGACAGTTCGGCCGGGTTGTTCGGATAGCCTCCGTAAGCACCATCGCTGTTTATCTCCAATGCACCTTCCGTTGCCAGCGGACCATAACTGCTGGGCAATGAAGTGGACTGCGACAAGGCATCGGCTTGGTCGATGGCAAATGGCGAGGAATGTACAGGTTGAGTAGCGTAGGACTCGGGAGAAGACGTCTCTTGCAAGGCGTTTGGCACGTTCGTCGCAGCGAATGCAGTTTCCGTGGTACCCTCGGAGCCGTATGGTGTAGTCACATCTGGCGACAACGTACGCGATGTAACCGGAACCGTCGAAGACGCGCTCGTCGCACCGTCATCACCATCTTGACTATACGTAGTTGTCTCGTCTGTGCTAGAGGACGCTGCTTCTTCGGTTGACCCAGTCGTCACAAAAGCACCCACGGAACTTGGTCCTGTCTCTGTCGTCGAAGGCAGCGTAGGCGCCAACGTCGTAGTCTCGTTTCTCGTCAGCACGGACATTTCAATACCAACGGCGCTTTCCGGCGGTGCGTGTACTTCTGTCTTCGTCAACTTATCTGCCTCTATGTCGTTCAATTTTTGATTTTCCGTGCCAAAAATATCGTTAGGCGACGCCGCTCCAAGGCTGTTTCCTGGGCTTGGCGGCGAAGTAGCAGATTGGTCATCCGTTCGAACCGTGAGCCCAGCAATGGCTGTCCCTTGTTCGCCGAGCAAACTGTCTTCGGAGGACGTCCCGAAGAAATTGTTTGGAGAGTCTTGAGCCTGGAAAAAGATGATAAGTATATGTTTATTATAATGAAAACAGGCGCATTTAAGAACAGCACTTATGGTCATTTGGGGACCATTAGAGACAAGTCGAACATGTAATTTACCGCAAGTACATGACGGCGCAAAATACCGAAGTATCCGACGAATATACAAGGTCGTTATTCTCTGTGCAGCCGATGTGTTCCAGAATGACTCTTACTTGTATGATTGTTTCACACAAATACAGAGGCGTCAATACGCAATGTCACTTATATTGCTCATATCTCTGATGCTGCATTTCCACAAGAATATTCTCATTCTCTATTTATTTGCATAAAAGTGAAGATTACTATGAATTTGTGATTTGTTTGGGACTGAACACATCCCAAACACTTTTTGCAATCAAATTGCTATTGGATGGCACCTAACACAGAAGTGCGATGAATTGGATGGTCATAGACATTACGCGTATGACAATGTGACTACATGCCAGCTCTTTCATTTACTTGTGTGATTACATGCCTAGCATTTTCATTTACTTTCATTAACTTATGTGCGGCATAATGTTTGACCGCTCTTACACTACAGGAAATGATGCCACAGGCGGATAAGAACAGAGCAGAGTAATGAGGTACCATCATCAAGAAGAAAAACTAATGCGAGTATCAGAATTACTCAAATAATATATGGCACCAAAAGAAATTTCCAGTCTAATATCGCGTATTGATCTCGTTGTCGTTGCTGAGTGCGATGTCTGACGTTAAAAAATTGGCGACTGTCGCGTCACCTCATTGCCAGCGCGAAGAAAGAACTCTGCTGCGACATCTTGGTGTGCACACTATTGAGCATTAAGAAGTGAAAGCTGCAGGAGGGACCAAACTTACGGCGTCCATCGTAGTCGGAAATTCATTTGGGACCGAAGAATCCTGTCATTTACTCATAGGTAATGTTCTGCGAATGCTGATGTCCATTCAGAATTTTCTTTTCTACTTGTTATAGTCTGAACCCGCAGCGGCGGTCTAGTGCTAATGGCGCTCGACTGCTGACCCGCAGGTCGCGGGATCGAATCCCGGTCGCGGCGGCCGCATTTTCGATGGAGGCGAAAGTGTTTGAGGCCCGTGTACTTAGATTTATGTGCACGTAAAGAACCGTAGGTGGTCGAAATTTCCGGAGTCCTCCACTACGGCGTCTCTCATAATCATATCGTGGTTTCGGGACGTTACACCCCAAAAATTAATTATTAAATGATAGAATCTGGACTGATGTGGTACACGTACTGAAACTCTGTCACTTGTAAGTAACAACCGGAAGGTTTTCCCCTGTAATCACTTATTCTAAGCAAAGCTTTTTCTGGTGAGTATTTTAGGGGTTTTGGTATATGTAAGCAATCTTTACGACAAAATAACAACGTTGTTCATTTGGTACGTGTACCTTGGTATATGCCTTGAACTAATTAAGACTTTCAGAGGGCTCCAACCCTAAGTGTCTACTCTTGACAATGAGCCAGAATGCATGCGCAGTAAGATCTAACTAAACAGAAAGGATATGCGATCGTGTTAAAACTGCAGATCTTTTTTTACTTACTCGTCCCGACACCATCACTCTGAAGTCGGCGAAATAACAAAATCTCGCATGCATGCATTCAGATGCAAATCCCTTAAAGTAACATCTCCGAAACGAATCCGAGCCATTCACTTTCCCATCGAAATAGCTATTGATGATGGAAAATCCGTCGTGCGTTCCCTCAGTCACAAAGGCACTAGAAATAAGCGTTGCATACGAACATAATTAGTCATTGGCATAAATTCGCTAATCAAGTTCACTCGTATAGCTAACAACTCCATTAGGCACTCCCAAATACCACGAAGAATCGCCCATAGAACCATCATTAAGAGTACCTGAAGTATTTTGCGAGCAAGTGATCAGTGAAAGCTGTGGTGAAACTTGTTCGTAGAGGCTGAACTTCTAATGTTCGCTGCCACCTCTTGTTGACGTGGCAAAACGAACATTTTTTTTTTCTTTCATTCAGACTGCGAGATAGAAAACAACGCCTTGTTCGCGCATCGCGCCTCGGTATATTTTGCAAAATCTGCTGGCAATTTGCCTAAATGCAGCGCTGGCACACTCCTCTCACTCCCATCATTGCCACACATTTTACTTGCCCTTTCAGTGCACGTGCACTTTCGAACCCCCACAAGGAACCAGCACTGTTACCCGATTATATTCGCGTACGATGCTGCGCGTTGCAAGAGGCGAGGGCTGCTCGCGAGGGTCCATCCAGGTCATACCGTGTGCGATGAATGCTCATCGCACGGTACATGCGGGAACAATATAAAACCAGGGTGCAGACTGCATATCGCACGGACATGCCTGGCTTATATACGAGTGGCAGCAATAGAGACGTCAACGTCTGCATGCACGATGCTCGTGAGTCCAGCCTGGTCTTCATCTCTGGTCTTCTCTCCCACGGTCGTGAACCTGCCTTCTCTTGAGGGCTGCATTTTCGTATGCACTGGCTCGGGCGTCTTCAACGTGCTTCTTTTCGGTGCAGTAGGTGTGCGTGCCAAGCACAATGGCGCACCGCCTGGATTCGCTGAGACGGTGAAAACCCCGCGCTCGCTCCTTTTTTTTTTTTTCTGGGGGGGGGGGGGGGGGGGAGTGTACGTCGCGTGCTCAGCCAAAGAAGGGTGCAACATCGACACCATTAAGACCGGCCGCAGCAATAAACAACGATAAGCCTGGGTGCCGAAGTGGGGTGTGCGGCTGCCTTCAACCAAAAAAAAAAGGAGAAAGACAGTTCCACTTGCTCGGCTCATAAAGCTCGTCTCAACGCCTCACGACCGATCTTACGACAGCGAGTGCCGATGAAGATGCTGCGAAAGATTTGCGCGCGGCAGAAACGGCGGTGAAAGTAAAGATGGAGAGTTCCGACAAGCGAGAGGCTAATAGTTCGTGGCTCCAGAAATGGCGCAGAACTGGGGCATTGAAAGGTTCCTACATACTCTAGCCATCGGAAGGAGGTCGATTAATAGTGAGGTAAGGTCACGAAAGGTCGTGTAGCCATTTAAAACAAGGGCAGCATGAGACAGTATCACTATCGCACTCGGGCGAAACCGCCCAGCAAGGCTACGTGGTTCCTAAATTGGGTCATGATAAGAACAACGCCGAAAGAGAGTGCGAACAGCGCAATCAGAAGGAATGTCGTACGCGATGGCACTATAGAGAGGTCTGTGTTGAAACGAAGAAATACCGTAGTTATTCAAATCTTAGCCCATGTTTGTATTGTTTTTTTTTTTCGAAAAAACGATGTGAGAAAGTGGGGGGCTCGGCTTAGATTCGAATACAATGATTAAGTTTTTTTGTTGTTTTTTTTGCTGGATTTGCGAATCTCGGGTGTCAGCTTAGAATCGGGGCCGGCCTAGATTCGAGTAAATACGGTAAGCCATCGGCGAAAAAAAATGTCATGAAGAAAGCCGGAGGGTGGGACGAAACAAGGGTTAATCCCCTCTTCCCTCCTGCCCCGCCCTAAGGAAACTGCCGGACTAACCTTAAATAAAGTTCATTCATTCATTCATTCATTCATTCATTCATTCATTCATTCATTCATTCATTCATTCATTAAGAAAGCCGGAATTTAGGAACATTCCGTTCACTTCTATAACTGCACTGTGTTCATACCTTCTCGAAGTATTCGTTCTTTTAGGGAACGTACTTTATCTTCCTTTTCTTTCAGAGGTGTCCTTTTTTGATTCCGTCTTAAGTAATGCTCCCCATTTGTAAATGATCTACACAGAATTTGTTTTGCGTTTCAGAATTTGCGAAATGAGCAGGGACTGCTACTTAGTTGCCTTCTCGGCTCAACACGATTTCACGCTAGTCCGCCGCAGTGGAGCAGCGTTTACGGTACTAGGCTGATGAGCCGAAGGTCGCGGGCTTGATCCCGGCCGCGGCGGTCGCATTTCGACGGAGGCGATATGCTAGAGGCCCGTGTATTGTGCGACGTCAGTGCGCGTTAAAGAACACCAGATTGTCAAAATTTCCGGAGCCCTCTACTACGGCGTGCCTCGCAAATATCGCAGTTTCGGCACGTAAAACGCCAGATATTATTATTATTATTATTATTATTATTATTATTATTATTATTATTATTATTATTATTATTATTATTATTATTATTATTATTATTATTATTATTATTATTATTATTATTTCGCTCTGTGTGATCAAGCACCGATGCGCCGTTTTCAAGCTAGCCCTATTAGTTAGACGTTATATGCGAAGCATTTAAAAAAACTGACTGTGGCTATTGGTTTCCCGATTCGCGTGGATTTCTCGGCTGAAAACTTCTGAAAATGCACCATCAACAATAGTGCAATTAAACAGCTTCCAGTGTTTCCCAAGCACTGCGTGATTTATGCTTGTGATCGTGGCGGTTCGCTTTTCAATGTTTGAACACTAAGCATTTTGTTTCTACTTTATATACCAACATATTTTTGTTATTCTCCTTTCTTTCACACTTAAGGATCTTTCAAATAGCCGAACTAAAATGTAAGTCTTTAGAATATATATAGAATCTAAGAGGGGACCTGTTTTTTGGGCGACCGCTGTTTCGATCTCGCTTGGTATAGACTATACGATACGCCCGCTGTGGCGGCCGTGTTCGATCATGATTTCTCTTCGAACGTTGTCGGTGTTTCAGCAAACTTCCAGTTCAGTATGGCCGGCCCTCAAGGACTCCCAGCGGCTGTAATACATACGCCGAACGCGGATTTAGACAAAGAAAGCTAATTTCGCGTATTATGACACACCTTTCACAGACACAACTGGGAAGTACGCAACAGGTATGACGTGGCGGTGTAAATGCCGCGATGCCGGACCACCAAATCGGGAAAACCCTGTGCTCTTTCTCGTTGTCCCCGAAGTAGGCCCACGCAACAGCGCGCTCCACGCAACTCAGGAAGTGAAAATGAAGCAGGAATGAGTGAAAACTCCGCGTAACACGGATTTCTCTGCGTATCGAGTTCGATGGAAACTCGTTGCCGGCCCACGAACGGGGGACGCAAGGCCGTTCCAGAAAACAGCCGCCAAGGACGATGACCAGGCGCTATGGACAGCTGGGGCAATCTCTCCAGGGACAGCGCGGTTTCGCCTGTACGTTTCGCGGGAAGTTTTACACTGGCACCGGACGTGTATTCCAGCTGGTAAAGATACTTAACGCGTCATTTGAGTCACCGTCCTTTGACAAGTAAAGTTAAGGTCGAAAACAGGAACGGCCCCGGAGATAAATCTCAATTTAATCTTAGTTTACTTCAAGACACCTTGTCGTACGTCGCCGCGCGCAAGCACGAACACATTGGCTAACTCAGCGTAAACTCTATGCCGTCTGAGTTCTGTAAAACAGTTCAATAAGAACGCTACTTTGGTATTTGTAATGTGTCATTCTTAGGTCATGACTGACACCTTATAAAAAAATATCACACATGATCATTGATTTTATAATCGATGGCTATTCTGGCAGCCAGCAGCGGCTGTCGCGTTTTGATGGAGGCGAAACATTAGAGGCCCGTGTACTGTGCGATGTCAGTGCACGTTAAAGAAGACCGGATGGTCGAAATTTCTGGAGCCTTCACTACGTGGTCTCTCATAATCATATCGTGGTTTTGGGATGTAAAACTTCAGTTATTATTAATATTCTGCCAGCACCCATTAGCATACGGACGTTCCAGTAAAGTTTTTTTCATAGAAAAGCTCACATTTATGGATCATGATATGCGACATAAAAGTACAGACGTCGCGAGGTGATTACATTCATAAATTTGCATTTCCGGTCAATATTGCAACAAGTGGAATGCAGTGGAATCTCCTTGATGCGTTTTTCACGTGAACCGGAAAATAAAACGTATTAAGCAAAAATCATATTAACCAAAGAGGCTAAAAAAAAAAGACCACGATATGCATACACTGTCAGTAATTCACTCTTGTTGAACCACATTGAAGTAGCTGGTCAATTTGCGCTGCGCTTTCTCCTTTATAGCGTCTAGGAGTTAATTTTTCTGAATAGTATCCTTCTTAATTCTTCTATAATGATTCGCCTGGTGCATGATGGTCGTCATCATTGGACGCACCGGCCGCGCCTGGCAGCGATCTTTTCACCGCAAAACCGACGCTGCTGCGCCCTCAGCGGAATGCGTTCCGTTATGATTAAAGCAGCGCAAGCAACACTGACAAAGAAAGACACACAACTAGCGCAATGTTTGCGCAGCTTTAACCAAAATGGAACCATACGATCTAGCCCAGTTGTCGACCTTGTTGGAATGCGGCTTGAGCTAGTTTACCGGAGTATAAACGTAGGATTTATATGCAGAATCGTATCGTGAAAATTGTGAAAATGCAAAATCGCATCAATGAGATTCCACTGTATAAGAAACAATTATCCGAACGCCTTTCAGCCATTACACATTTTCATATCCTCTTTGCAAACAGGCAATCCAAGAATCGCCCCGATGCAGTACCGGAAAGTCGTGGAGATTACGTGTGCCCGTTCTGTACTTCAACTCGGAACACTTTCCATCGCATCCTGCATAATATAAGCTGAGGCCAACAGATGTGTATTGGCTGTGCATAACTCCTCCGCAACGATTTCAAGCTGCGCTATGGGAAACAGTATGTTAATCCTCAATTTTGTATTATAAAACCATACAATGCTGACAGCCGGTGATCTTATTCCGTTCCTGCGAGTGAAATTTTCTGGAAGGTAAGATTGGCGTGCATAAAATTTATGAGAGTTCCCTGAGCGACACGCCAAATGGTTATTTTTAAGTTTACTACTTGTAGCTGGTATCACGGTTTTTGTTTGTTTGTTTGTTTGTTTGTTTGTTTGTTTGTTGTTTGTTTGTTTGTTTATTTGTTTGTTTGTTTGTTTGTTTGTTTGTTTGTTTGTTTGTTTGTTTGTTCTTGTCGCCTGTTTTTTACGACAAATCCAGTCGTCTGCCGGTTGAAAGCTTGACAATTGTGAGCCACTGTTCATCCGCATTTCTATAAAGCCTTTCGATAAACGCACGAACTATAATAGATACGGGTAACCCTCAGGACGCATGTATTTCTGCAAAGGAATCGCTGCAATTTTTGGATTCATTACAATATGAAAGATGCCGACCTAGAAGCCCCGCAACCTTTCTTTATCATGCAACGGTAAACAGAATTGGCTGCCAGAGTCTGACTTATTGGTTCATTAAGTTTTTAGCTGAGAAAACATTTAAGAGAAATGAAGCATTGCTTGCTCCCGCTTACAATTTTCGCACTACCGTAATGTTTCCTGCAAGTTTACATAAAAAATATCGGGGCACCAGTCCTTCATATTCGTACCGAGGGTAATTCTTTTCATCAAATATAAATAACCACGGATATCGGTTTCAAAGGTTCAATTTCATTTCATTCATTCCTAAAAAATCAGAACCGGCGCTCTGATTTATTACGACTTTCGCCGTGCTGGGCAGCACTGTTAGAGGAATTAGCTCTCCGGTCTTTCGAAATCATCCGCGTTCATTCAGATAATGGCGGTAACGCAACTTCGCTTAAATGGGTACTGACACCTTTTTTAGAAGGCTAGTTTACTCTGCCATACAAATCTCCTCTATAAAGAGACGGCTCTGAGCAAGTGTGAAGCTCAGCAAATGCTGATAAGATATTTTATTTGGATATTGAAGTCAATTTTTACCATGGCGCACATACTGACATCGACACTAGCATGACGTCAGGCTACAGTACAAATTCTGGTGACTTCACGCAGCAGTCTGGCAAGTTAGGACGTTAGGTACCAAAACTTCCAAGATGGCCGCTTGTGCTTCATCAAAACTGCCAAAATGGCCACTTGTGCGTGACCAACGCAGCCACGGTGCGGAGCGGCCGTGGAAACGTCACCATATATTGTGCGAGCACGTGACGAGAAGCTCATACCGTGTTGTGACGTCAGGGTGCAGTGGGAACCGAAACTAGCTTTTAAAAACATACTGTAATTACTTTTTTCAGGACGCACTCGCGCGTAGCACTACCTTTTCTAGGCTCTTGAGGGCTTGACCTTTCATTTGATGCGAACAAAAAAAAAACGACAACTGGAAACGTTCGTGTCAATACCCCTTTAATATTGTTGGAAGCCTATTGTTGGCAACTCGAACAGAAGCAGAGGCTGATTTACTCCGTCATACCACATGCAATCAAACCTCTATCAAACCAACGGCTGCAGACGTGGCTATTGGCGCAATCCGTATGCGAACCTCTGCACTACTGCGTAGTGGATCGTCTTGATTAACGTTGTTCTATATATCTGCACCATCCATGTCTCCATCAACCGACTATTCGATGTTCCCTTCACGGCAGATTGTCACAACGCCATGAGATAGCCGTTGCAAAGGTTCCATTTGGCTTTGGTTATTCCCTAAGAAATTAGGACTGCTGTTCTGACTTATTGCGACGCACTGTTATAGAAATTAGCACGCCGGGCTTTCGACATTGTGTGTGTCATTCAGAAAATGACGGTGACACAACTCTGAGAGCAGGCGCTTAATATTGTTGGAAACGTTCACGGCAACTCAAACAGAGGACAAGGCTAATTTATTCCGTCATACTACACGCAATGAGACCTCAACCGCACCATCGACTGCAGTCGTGACAATTGGCGTCAACCTGTCTGCGCACCTCTTCACTATTGCGTAATGTATATTCTTGATTAACGTTGTTTTATATATCTTAAGCGTCCCCTTCCCCACCGGTGGTCCGTTCGACGTTCCTTTCGGGGCACATTTTCACAGCGCCAGCGACTGTATACCAGGTGATATGGCAATGACGTCACCGCGGAACCGCGACTGGAAGTGAGTCAGTCGGATCACAGGTAGACGCGTGCATACCACGCGCAACGCCAATCGATCAAAGCCCAGCGTGTTGCCGACGCCGCGTTATCGGTAGGCCCGCCACGTGTTGATGGCGCCTCGCCGTCGACGCGAGACGAGATGAACGCCGTCTTTCCTGGAAACCTCATTTTCGCCCCCATCTAGCGAGTCTTCGATTTCGTTAGCGCGACGACGTTTCGGCATCCCAATGGAATCTCGCCGGCATTCCCTGTCGGTGTTGCCTATCTGACTTACACCCGCGCAGATGATTTGGCTATGTATACCGAGACGGTTCTGTAGGGACCAGAAGGCGAGAAATCAGCTCTGAGGCATTATCAGTCATGTCTGCATGCGTAATGCCTAACAGGTAGGCAAGCTTACGCAACACGCACTTGATCGGACAAGTTTCTTATCGAGATGCAGACGACATAAGACAGAGGCTATTAAGATGGCAGTCGGAAACATCATGGCGAGCGCCCGCGTGTTCTTAACAAGTGCCTCTTCACTGGCACTTCGACCCTGACAGGAAAAGCAAGATTTTTTTCTTTGCGCGCAACAAGCATACGTGTAGGCTTACTCGGTGAAAAGCATGATTTCTTCAAAACGCACACTCACGAGAAAAATTGTTTCATTCAGAATAGTATCATTACGTTTCTATGAAAGCAAAGGCGCCACTCTTGCTGCGATATGTCTCGTACGTCATTAAAGGCAAAAAAAAAATAATAATAAACACCGTAATCATTACACTGTACCCCCTTGTTTACGCCTCCGTCGGTTCCTGTTGATTGCGACGCTCACAGTTCTTCGTGCAGTGCATCTCTGGCACATTTTCTCTAAATGGAAGCCTTCACGATGACACGCAACGGATAAGCTGTCCAAAATGACCTCACATGCGTAGCTTACATGCGTAGCTTCGAACTTCGCATGCCCACGTTTCTTATGTAGCTAGCCTCATATGCTCGGAACACGGCTACAACTCCACGTGTACGATGCTGTAATCACGACTTCAAAGTTTTTTTTCACTCGGACTACACGGGGTTGCCGGCGTTCCAACTATCACGCATTTGCTATTGCGGTGAATTACCATCAAACATCAAGACAGCATCCAAAAAAGCACTGCACGCTAGCATGCCTTGAATAACTTGGACAAATGGTAAAGGTGGTACGTAGATGCCAAGTTTCCCTGCTTTGCGTCAATTAGGCCAATCTTTTAAGCTAGTAGCGGCTGAAAAACCGTCTTGGCAACTTTGACAGTTTAGTTCAAATCCAGGGAACAAGAAAGTTACCAAGTAGGCAAGTCGTTTTTTTTTCCTGCCGCCACCGGTCTAATAAATGAGCCTAATCGGTGCAATGTAGACAAACCTGGCAACCGTGGCTCAGCAGTACGAGTGCTTAAGTATACTCTCTCGTCCCTTCTTTCGAGTAATTCTCTCTTTTAGGAAGGGCTTTTATTATTGTACAAATAAAAGTCTCTCTCTCTCTCTCTCTGTCTCTTTCGTTGGCACGTGCGTCTAATGTAATGAAAATTCCTATGATTTTCCACAAATTGAATTGACGTCTGGTGTTAGTTTTTCCCGGCACGTAATTCACGCTTTAAACGTAACATTACAAGCGTCGACAACGTTCAGCCGCATCTTCTGTAGAGCTAATCGCACCCGTTATTGAGCCTAAATTATCGTCCCGTGCTTCTACAATGCTTTCTTGGCGATACCAGTAAACCACCAGAATGCATTATTCCATATTCGCATGCGCTTCAGCCATCTGTATACCACGGACCCATTGGAAAACTTGCCAGCATAGCAACATAAAACCCAGAGGCTTCATTTACTACATTTGTCCTTTCTTTTTTTCTGACGGTTCACAAGCACACGCCGGAACATCAGCGCATAAGCGCGAGAGGGAGGTCATGAAACGGTAAGAAATAAAATGCGCAAGAAGAAAGCGAAAGCGAGACACGGGACATGCCCTGTGCCCTTCGGCATAGTTTGTTTTTCCCTACGCGTGAATACTGCGCGTTCAACTGCGCATGGCCATTACACGCCCCTAATGGCGTAGCGGGAAGCATGCAACCAGTAACCGAGCGATCTATTTGGCTCGCGCGTAGCAAGAAGCGTTGTGTTAGCGGAATGCCAGCTTAACGAGCCGTGAGACACGGCTATTAAAAGTCTTTCACTCTCACTCTCGCCCCAGGCGTCGGCCGCCTGGCTTCACCGCCGTCTTGCAGGAGGCGTTGGCCGCGGTTGAGCAACAATGGACCCGAGTAATTGGCAGCGATGCTTTCCAGGCAGGCGTATCGGCAGTGCTCCAATTAACGCGCTGTCGTAAGTGACCCAAGACTCTTCCGCGTTCGAGGCCTTGTAGCGAATGCTTGAGCAAGAAGTAACAGGTGAAAGGAAAAAAAACACAAAAACTCTAAAGGTACATCAATCTCTGTGCGAAGCCTGTCGACGAATCATCCAGGAAAGAGACCCGTTACAGCAGTTTCACCGACAGGACTTCGCTCACTTCCGACTCTCAGATTCCTGCGTAAAAGCAGTAATCTAAGCAGTCAACGGCATTTCTAATAGTATTCAGCGTTGGTAGGCTGCGTCGTGCGTCTTCCAGAAAGACGGCGAGAACTCGAATGAGATGAACTCTTGCATGCAGCCGGCGCGTACACGACATCTGAGTTTTAACACGCTGATCGCTGAACTGTCGTAATTCGGGCAACGTAATATCTTATCCTTTTTCCTCGAGCTTGATTTAGCAAAAGGAGGTCTGATACATTGCAACTGATATATGACGGTCCACTGTTCGCGTTGATGCTTCTAGAACATCTGCCCAGCTGATCAGCGACCTAAGGAGAGGCGCCGATTTCTCATTAGAAAAATGGATGGTGAGAAAAGAGGGCAGCGGCACAGCTGTGTCCTTGTGAGTGGAGGGAGAGGTGGGGGGGGGGGGGGGGCGGTAGAGTCAAGCCGGACTAGTTGTACACCGACAGAAAGTTACACGCAATACATCTGTCATTGCATTTTGGCGAACATTGCACTTCCTCCCTTCCCGGAACTCACGTCTCTGGACCGTCGTGGCAATGAAGGCAGTTTCGTGATGGTGCTCTTCCTTTTATTTCTCTTAATGAATACCGTTGTGTTGTGCAAGCGCCTACTACTGCGTAATTCTGTCAACGACCACGCACACATGCACCAGCTCTTTCTAGTTTTTCTTCGTCTTTATCCATCTCATATATTTGTATTCAGACCTATGGGTTCTGATAAAAGCAAGGTGCCCGTAAGTGCAGCTCCTGGAGGATACCTTTCGCGAAATTAATTCACACCGCAGCGCAAGAAAAATGTTTCATTGTTCTCAGATAAGTCATTGCACCCTGTGAAGCCCGTCTGAGCCAATGCACAATCTGCACTGCATGGCCGTTGCAGCGACAATACACGCGAAGAAAAAAAAACGTGTCGTAATAGAGGACGTTCTCAAAACTATTCAAGTTGCTTTCAAAAGACCTGCTTCCACATTTTCTTGTGTATTCACTCCGTAACGTCCCGCCAATATAAAATTTTGACTTTAAAAAATGGAACGGCTTATGTGAACTTCTTCACGCAAAGAACGTGAAAATGCTAAATTGTTGCTTACCTACGACAGCTTTGAAACGTGCACCCTTTTCCGCTTGGATATGAAGCCCCACCCTGTACCATGCAACGAACCAAAATACTCTCCTCTGCTTAACATATGCGCTGGTAATCTCTGTGTCTCTTGTCGTAGTCACTGGTTGGCACTCTCTGACAAGACCTTCCAAGGTGGTCTAGTGGTTATGGTACTCTAGTGCTGACCCGAAGGTCGCGGGATCTAATCCCGGCTGCGAAGGCCGCATTTTTGATGGATGCTAAAATGCTTGAGACCCGTGTACTTAAAGGCGCACGCTAAAGGACCCCAGCTGGTCTAAATTTTCGCACCCTTCACTACGGCGTCCCTCATTATCATATCGTGGTTTTGGGACGTTAAACTCCAATAGTTATTACTCTCTTTCAAGGAGCTTGCTTATCTGTTGCGGAAATACGATGCCACTGGGGGTTATGAATAGGGCAATGAGAATAAGGGGGCCTCCTATGCGCAGTGATCAAACGATTCTTTATGCGCGTATAGTTGCATGTTCAATGTACAAAGCACAGTTGATGTGTAGCATGATCCCCCGTTCTTTGTTGACGGCCTCGTCTCCTTTACGCTGGTCATCATGCCCTGTTATGTTGCATACTCCTGCTATGCAAGACAACAGGCCTTCTTAGCGCTGCTGCTGGACGTCACGTTGGCTGTTTATACTTCAATATTGTACACTAGTGGATCTTGGTGCAAAGCAAGCGTTACAATAATGAACTTCCACAAAACGCAACCTAACAGCTTTTGTAATTAATCTCAAAGCTGAAGTAGTCGACGCCCTAATCATAACTTTGGTATTATCCTGCCAAAACAAAGAGTGCAGCATAGCCTTCAATTGCCATAATGTGCGAGCATAGTTGGTAAAATGTAAAAAGCACGCACATAATACGTGCATACGAATTAGCCTAAACGCGGTATTTAGTTCGCTGCATCGTGTGTTCAGTGGGTTTCGTTGAGAGGTGCGTAGTGTAATGTGACAGCAGCCAAGTCATGTCGTCATCCTTATACTTATTCGGAGACGAAGAGGCGAACGAAACTTTGTTTTGAAGTCTAGTTTTCCTTGTACAAATAGCTCTCAACAATTATTGGGGATCGGCCAAGACTAGGGTGGATGGTGTTGAGCGAATATGCAAGAATAAACTGCGGTTATGTGTTTCGAGAAGATGACAAATTCAATGTGGCAGTTGTGAGAAAAAAAAAAACTAACATCGCGTTAACGTAAACTTGTATGTACTGCCAAAGAATAATTACAGTATTTGTAAAAATGTTAGCGGGGAGGCGGCTGCGGCATTCAATTCTTGCCAATATCGAGGGTGCTCTTTGCGCGTCAGAGGCATGGGGCACGGGAGACGCGAGAGATACGGCACGACGGTAGAAAGGGGTGGGGGGTGCAGGGGGGGGGGGCTACCGGGAAGAGGACGAATACTAATAATAAGAGCAACAAGAAAAAGAATTCGCATTGAAAGTTCAAGTAGATGACGCTACAGCTACTTCTGAACGCGATTTCTTTTTTTCGGGAGCGCCCACGTAGGAGCAGTCGACCCAATACACGTCTCATTGCAGCAGTGCGCACGGTATTTACCTTGCCTACGCCAACTCGATGACGACGTGGGCGTGCTAACGAGTCTATATGCAAGGTACTCTAAGCTACATTGGCGAAAGCGCCGGGGCTCCTACTACAAGCGAGACACAATAATACGGGAATTATTTGCTCCAACAATGTCAGACCGGTATCTCGGAGTATATTCCTGCCTGCCGGCTAGCAGAGCTTGTATGGTTATATATGGGCGCACGACCGAAGGCACCACACCCACAAAGCTCGAGCGGGGCTGCGCGCCCAAGGCCTCATCATCGGTGGTCCCGTTCGCGAGAGGCGTCGGTCTCGTCCGTCAAGACTGGAGAAGTGGGATGCGTAGTTTGTCCAACGAGCCGCCGACAGGCAACGGCGCACGCGCGTGGAGTGCCTGGAGTATAAGAGACGCGGCGTTGATCAAACAGCAGTGCTACGGCGCGGTCGTTTGCGTGCATTACATACGATCTCGCTGTAGACATCGCCTTGACTACTCGGTCAAGTCAAGTGTCTGCAGCCTCATCTCCATCACCGCGGCCCAAAAAAAATGGCCGTGATTCGAACGCTTAACTTTCCAACGCGATGATCGAGATTATCGGAGGAGTGGCCGTAAGCGGGATCGAAAACTGGGTTATGGAGTGCGAATAGCTCTTTATATACTGCGTCTCCACTCACCTGTTTAGTGCGAAGATTCTCCTTTCGATCGAACGGGACGAGTGGCGTGCATATTGAAACACGGGGCCCCTTCTTCGAACACGCGCAACGTGTTTTCAAGAGTCTAAAAAAACAATGTCGTTATATATCTTTCCAACCACGTATCAGATAGCGCTGCAAAATTTACAGTAGGTATCTTCACCAAATATTATCGAGCGGTCTGTTGAGTGAAAAATGCGAAGTTCCCCATAGTCCGGTCATATACCTCCAAATTTCGAATTGCCGCCCGTACTTCGGTGTTCGAGATAAGCGCGATTGTCCTCTTTTTCCTAGCGGGTAGTCTGCAACGTGGCTCCTAAATAGGATGCGCCAGTCTTCTGTTGCCAAAAGAGAGCCCATTTGCTGTAACCGA
The DNA here is from genome assembly GCF_013339695.2 of Rhipicephalus sanguineus. Classification (NCBI taxonomy): domain Eukaryota; kingdom Metazoa; phylum Arthropoda; class Arachnida; order Ixodida; family Ixodidae; genus Rhipicephalus; species Rhipicephalus sanguineus. Next base: position 65,557,471 of record NC_051181.1, read on the forward strand.
GAGTCAAGTCTACCCGCTCGCATCGGAGCTTCGAGTCGAAGGTCTTCGGCCCTAAGTCTTGCTCATTCATGAACGGCAGCCTCTCGTTTACGCGATCGCTAAGCGGTCAGGGACACCCGCAGCAGGGCGTTAGAGTCCATCTGGCAAATGAAAACTTCTGAGTAGAGACTAAATGTCACTTGCAATACCCTGACACGCTCACAGTATCAATGCGTGCTAAAGAAACGTTGATTCGATACTAACACCGAGTGCTCTTCTCCTGACTTCACAGCCCTCCCTCTTAATTTTCCGACTGGGATCTCAAAAACATAAAAAAAGGAGAGTTCTAGCCAGACCCGTTTTCAGTAAAGTTTGTCCTCCTATCCTCCACACGATGATTGTTTTGTTTTTAAAGAGGTCTTGCCCAATTGCCAAGGCCATACACCTCTAGACTATTCATTTAGCTACTCCCAGCTTAAGCATTCTCTGTTATACTGTTTGTGACTATGATCGAATGTGTTGAGAGTTATTTAGAGGCCGCTGCTCGTGAATTCAAGACTGCTGCTCGGCGCCGAATTAAGTGGCACGAGCCTGTCGTTCACCGATGCCGAGAGCGTCTGCAGAAGAATTCATTCGCATACGAGAAGCCTCCAGCGCCGTTTCTTTCCGCGGGTGCGGCCGAGGGACAAGGGATCGCCCTGTTGCAGCAGTCGCTCGACAAGTTTGGAAACTGGGCAAATGGAACGCCTCGCAAGCACTGCAGTGGAATGCCGCCGCTGGTCACCCGGACCGCTTTATAAATTCCTCCTGTTTTCCTTTACTTTACCAATGCACACGTCAACCTGGGTGTGCTTTTCTATTTCTTTGCTCTCGATTTCACATTTAGAAATACATGGATTTGTGCAATCCGCTGTCATTTATACATGCTAGAAACAGTCTTATACACTGATCAGGAATCCACGTAAACAAATGGTAGTTCGCCGATGGTCGTGTAGTTTTTGCTCCGGGATCAATGTCCTAGGTGCCATATTTTTTTCGGTGTTATAAGCAAGGGTCTAACAACTGCACTTGTTTCTATCTTTTCTTTTTCTTTCGTTATCTAAAGTGCTGTTATTTCTAGGCATCCACGCTACTGTAAAACCACCAAGTGGTCTGATTGATGGATCGAAAAAAAAAACAAAAAAAGACGTACAGACAGCCTCCAATGTATACTTAAGAACGATGCTGAGTGGGTCCCACGCTTTCTTCTTTTACCAAATGATGAAATGTATTGAAAGTAGCACACTGAATGATCCTGCCGTTCCCAAATATCAAAAATATATTCCTGGAGATTATAACAGTGATGGAGAAAGAATATACATATATGTAAAGAGTCTTAAAAAAGCACGAAATAAAACTTTGCGCATGTCGGTCATAATCTGCCGTAATCTATGTACGTTCACATCGCTATATGTCGGCAACACGCTCATATCCAATCGCACTCACTCAGACGCATCCATCAGCTCCGCACAATAGACACACCGTTGCAGTTCCGAGAGAGGCACACCGCAACTTATCCGCTGTTATCGATGGCCATATAACGAACGCTTATCGTCCAGCATCGCTCAGCCTGATAATCACGCAGCGTAAGGGGAGCAAACGACTGCTGTTCCGATAACAGACCCGAAATAGGTGGCGCCTCGCGGTAAGGGAAGTGGATCAAAAATTGCGTCAGCGCGTAAACATCCCCCCTTCTCCCCGTACACTCGCCTCCACCACGCAGTCTTTCTTTTTGACACGTCCGCAGCCGCTCATGGCGTGAGCAGCACAGCTTTAGTAAAGGCCCGTTGTGCCTGCGATCTTCTTCTCGGCTCGGGATGAGTTCGATAGCTGCTGCACGGCGTTGTCAAGAGACGGGCAGTAGCCCCAGCCTATAGCGGCGGTCGTCGATCGCTTCCTCAGATACGCCGCGCTCGTATAACCGCGTGCCGGCCCGCAAGTGTGTCGCCGTCCCAGTCATACAGCCTCTCGCACTGACGGAACAAGCGGCCGCAGGCCGGGCGCGATGCAAATCTCGTGTCGCCGCCGCACGCGCCCGGGCTAATCCAAAGGGACGCCGCGCAGATTATTGCACGCAGACCACGCGCCAGACTGCTGGCACAAGAAGAAGAAAGAACGCCGGCTTGCTCGGCTTGTGATAGATAGCGCGAGCCTTTATATGCTAAACGGGCGCACCGTAAATACGCGTTCTGCAACACGTCCGCTTCTATACTGCAGGTCGGACCAGCCGCACAGAGTCGTGCCTACCTGGCTGCCCACACGCACCGTTTCAAAGTGTCCCAATTTTTCTTTGCATTTGCGCCCCGTTGTCGCGCATCGGTTTCCTCATTCTGTTGTATCACAGCTGACACCGGGGACTTCTTTTCTTCCGCCGCACTACTAGCGGGGATAAAATCGGAGCGCACCAGCCGCTTTGATTTCGAACGCGCAACGACGCGACCGTCCTTCGTTGACGTTCGGAGGAAGGAACAAGATGGCGGTGCTTCAAGTTCAGACGTTCGTTTCCGGAGTGCAAACAGATTGGAGTACTTCCGCCGGTCAGTCAGTTTCTTATAGCTCCCGGACAGCTTCCTATTTTCGTGCCGCTCATAAACAGGAAAAGGCGCGACTGTCGCTAACTCGAGCGTGCACGTGATTAGCTGTCGAGAAATCGCTCGCTTATTTCTATTCTCGGACGAACGCTACGCGACCACTGCGAAATGCCCGCCCGCAATGGGAGGACTAAATTAGTGGACAGCCAAGGGACCATGTTGCTGCCGGTTCAGCCGTTTAGTGCAGCCATTTCAATATGGGGTCGCTGCCTGTTTTAGGTTAATCGCAGTTGTTCTCCCACGTCCCGTAGCTTTAACACAATTTACGCGCGATCAAGATTGCGCGGTCAGAGGCCAGAGCGAAGCAGCTTGCATGCCAAGTAGGGGATAGCGGAACTGTGCCCGGAACGGCACGCGAGTAGGCTTTAAGGAAAGCAGAGCAGTGGTTTGAAATGGTTCACGATTGTTACTTGCCAAGACCGAAATTTCACTCTTCCGGATTCTAGGTACTTGAAAATGGCCTGGCGCTGTCTATACTAGTGCTGTTCGCTCATCTGGTATTGGGACACGTCCTCCCTTCGCCAGGGCACTGCACAGCGTTGCCTTGGCAGTCGCCAGCTTAATGCTTGCTTTATTAGGACCATCAAATGCAAGCCTAAGTCGCTTGAGCGTGTGTGCGTTGGAAGGACTCGCAACACGCCTCGAGGTGTAAGAGAAAATGCCGATGTAAAGCCGCCGGCGTTCGCCCGCGCCAGATTGAAAGCCCTAGAGAGTTTTCACGTGAGCTTTAGCGTGCTTCTTCCAGTTATGACAATGGTGTTTTCACATAGGTGCCAAACAGCATGCCAAGGCACGTGCTTCCAACGCTCATGCGTTGCGCAAGCTTTACTGATCCAGTTTAGGTTCCAAATCAATCGAGTAAGGCGTGGCGGGGCATTCACTTCGTCGTCTTCACGCGTATAGGATGGTTCAATAGCCCACTTTCGAGCGACTATGACATCGAGGCATTCTGATCACTCGCGGATTCCGACGCTCTTATTAAAAAAGACACCAGCCAGCCTTCTGCATGTTGTGAGCCTCACGACGCGACTGCCATGCATGCGTCGCGGATCGCGAAACTTCATAGCAGTGTCAACAGCAACGGCCGTGAAAACAGCGAGGTAACATGTGTCTGTCTAAGTCTACTTCATTTTTTTTCTGTGCAATAATGTTCCTTGCAAACCACTGCTCTTAATTTGAAGTGTTATATTACAAAACAGAACTTAAAATCCAGCAAATGAAATATACTTTTTGTTTATATATGTTATCTATATTTCATAACGACTGGCGAAAACTGAGGCATTTCAATGAAAATATCAAGCTTACGTGTTTACACTGCAAACTACATTAGCGTCTATACAAAGAGAAATTGTTAGCCGTGGAACTCACATAACCGCCCGCACAGGCAGTACTCTATAAACCAATGCCAGTACGGGGCGTACGGCTGCTGCGTGCTTGCATAGGCCAACGTCTGCGTAGAGCCATGGGCGAAGCTATTGTACGGCAAGTACTTGCATTACGGACAACAAGAAAAAAAAAACTAGTCCAAATGGTTTTTCCTCGCTAGTTCTAGTTGCTATGAGCTTGCGGACCTCCCAGGTGCTCTTTTCACCTTACTAAATGGGGCAGATCTCTCCAGATGAGCCGCGCAAGCGTTAGCGTTAGAGGACTTTGACAACCCCTCCAAATTCTGAACAAGCCTCAGCTTTTAGAAATATTTTTCATGTGTTCAAATCGGATGGTACAGTGCCTCCAGTGAGAGTGCGTAAAGTTATTAAGCGGTTCTCACAAAAGCAAGGTTGAGTTCAAACCAATTGTTGTTGAGGTCGAGATATGGTTGCGTTTGTGAGTATTGGAGCAAGGTTTTCGAAAAAAATGGCTATGTACTCTTGGACATTTTTGCGGACTTCTTTGATCCTGCTTTTTTTCTTTCTAAAATACAAAAAAATATACATAGTTAAATATTCAAACAGACAGCATGTGCCCTCATTCACACAAAACCTGAAGAGACTGCGTAGTATGGTTTATCCTCTAAACATATCCGCGATGGCTAGAACAGTGGTGGCCGAATGACCCCATCACCTTCCATGACATCAAGGGAGCATGCGGGCGCCTCTTCGTCACGCGGCACGAAAGAACCACGGCGGGGCTTACGTTAAGGCGTTGACCACTGTGCTTAATCCTCATAGTCGCGTGCCGGATCTATCAATGGTCTCTCAGCCATCCCGAGCGCGCTACGGATTTGCAGTTGTACATTTGTAGATATATTTATGCGGAGGAGACGGGCCCGCAAGGGTCGGCAGCTCATCCGTCACGAAGCACCGCCAGACAAGGCAAGAGCCAGGCGTCTCGCGAACGCCGCCGGCAGTAACTTTCGCACGACGAACCTCACCCTCGCATGGCTTGCCCCATCCTTACCCGAGCAACGCTACAACAATGGAGGGAAGCTCGTCTCTCTCGGCTCTGGAATGCGAACAGGCGTCTCCTTTACGAGCCAGGGCGGCACTCCCCACGTGTGGCGTTCAGCAGCGCCGAGGAGGCCGTTGACGTACAGGGTGTTTTTAGAAAGGGACGTGAAAAATTAGCTCCGCGTGAGGGAGTAAATCAGGACTATCAGCTCGCCGTCCTAGAAACGACGAAGACTGGTAAGCGAAAGAAACGGGCAAGGTGACTCCAGGTAAGTATAGAACAAAGAGGAGGTAGTCTTGTGCCGCGACTCCCGCATTCTGCTCGGTAAGCATCTTAGACTAAGCGATAACTTCACGCTCCAGTCTTTCCTCGGCTTCCTCTGTTTCCTTTCGTGCTCGAGTTCTCTACTACGGTATGTTTCTTAGACTGAGGCTACGTAGCGAACAGTAGAGTCAAGGACTTCTCCTTACAGCGTGCGTGGCATACGTAGGTTATCATTTTCAATTAATGTAGATTTAAGTGACCGACAAAGCAAGCGTATTAGCCGAAGATGCATAGATTCCTTACCAGCAGCACGTGGTTAAACCATATAACCAGTAATTTCTTTTATATCAGACTTTTTTTTTAGAGGCAGCAGTAAGCCCTGCCCATTGTGCGTTTATGTTACACTACACGCGGACGTAAATATCAACACATTTTTTAAAGATAATTTTGCTATACTAGAGGATGCTACATTTCCAATTTCTAGCGTTATGACAGGTGTCATTGCGCAGCTCAAGCTATAGAGTTGTGAGGCCGCCTCTATTTAGCAGAAATCATTTGACCAACCCTACTTTCGAGATATAATACACCGAATTCTGCGGATAAGTGACTCGACTTTCCAGTTAATAACGAACTTTCTTTAATATGGATCACGAGGGCTTGGCAGTTCTTACTCATTTGAGGTATGTGGCCATAAATTATAGCACACATGCATTTTTACTTCGTCCCTTCAAGCGGCTTGATTTACAAGTATTTGTACGTGAAGTGCTTTTTCATAGTTATCATCAGTTTTATTTCATTACATCCCAATACTGTGTAACTGAGCATCCTCCTATAAAGCTTGCCCGCGAATGGAACTTATTGAAGATCTTTTCAGAATACATATGGAACTCTGATACATACGGCTGGTCCGCCTCGTTTCATGCCTCACAGGAGACTAAAACGTCACTACAGAAAGTGTTGCTTGTGTGTGTGTGTGTGTGTGTGTGTGTGTGTGTCAGGGGCGTAGCCAAGGGGGGGGGTTGGGGGGGTTCAAACCGCCCCCCCCGAAATTTTTCAGTTTTGCTTGCGTATATAGGCACGCACACATACAAACGCACGCACGAACATACATAAAGTATGGTTGAACCCCCCCCCCCGAAAAAAATTTCTGGCTACGCCCCTGGTGTGTGTGTGTGTGTGTGTGTGTGTGTGTGTGTGTGTGTTTGTGTGTGTGTGTTGTGTGTGTGTGTGTGTGGTGTGTGTGTGTGTGTGTGTGTGTGGTGTGTGTGTGTGTGTGTGTGTGTGTGTGTGTGTGTGTGTGTGTGTGTGTGTGTGTGTGTGTGTGTGTGTGTGTGTGTGTGTGGTGTGTGTGTGTGTGTGTGTGTGTGTGTGTGTGTGTGTGTGCGTGCGCGTTTGTGTGTTTTTGTGTTTTTCATATGACCTATTCGCCCTACTGTGCGGACCAGCTTTCAAATCTCTCCTCACCAGAATGGGAAACTTTCAAAAAGAAAAAAGTCCGACGGCGTACAGTAGAGCTGTGCACGGGCCGTATTTCCGAGCCCGAGCCCGGCCCGGGCCGCGGACTTTGTGGAAGGCCCGCCCGAGCCCGACGGCAAAGGGCTGCGAGCCCGCCCGGCCCGGCCCGACGTACGAAAACACAGCCGGGCCGGCCCGGCCCGGCCCAGCCCGGCCCGGCTTTTTGAAGGTTCGCTGCGAAAACAAAACATCGTTTTCCGGCAATTTGGCATTTTATTGAGCATATCGAATATGATGAAGCGACGCACGACGAACAGTCTCTATTACACAGATTTACAAATTACAAGTAGACGGCCTCATGCCAGCAACAATGGAGTTCGCTCGCCAAAGCCGTCACGTGTATGGGGTATGTCCATGCAAGCGTCAGCTTGCACGAAGGCGATCTACGTCGGGTCGCTGTCGCGTGCATTTTCACTCATATCTAACGCGAACAGTCGCGTGGCGCCATCACTATAGCTCGGGTGGTGTTACTTCTCTGTTCGTCGGAGTGCAACAGAGTCAGTGCTTTACCTGCTCCCCTTTTGTTTAAAGTAGCGAATGGAGAGGAAAAGCGGTAAAGGGCGGTCGCGGAAAAGGCGCGGCATGCGTGCCGGAAAACAATTACCGCTCATTCCCTATATTTCGGGCTTGAGTCGGGCTTTGTGCCGGGCCCGAGCCCGGCCCGATAAAACTGTAAGTAGCCCGAACCCGGCCCAGCCCGAGGTGAAAATGCGTCGGCCCGCCCGAGCCCGGCCTGCGGGCCGGGTCGGGCTCGGGCTTTCGGGCTACCCGGAGCCCGTGCACACCTCTAGCGTACAGCTTCTTGCCTGTTCGTTCTTCGAGCTCCTTTCGATTGCAATAAATCATCAGCCGCTCCTCAGTTTGTGCGACAATCCTTTGGCATACAAACAGCAATGCAAACCAATTGTTTCGGGCAAGTCGCTTTCCTGTACTTACCGGAGTTTCCGTTGTTGTCGCTGCCGGCGTCGTCGTTGTCGTCTCGGTCTGGCCGACTGTCGTCGCCGAGAAGGCAGCTACAAAGAGCAGACACAAAAGAAAGAACTTTTAAGGAACGCCGCCACATTCGCAAGACGTGATCACAGCATCGACAAGAATCAAAACCAGCAGTACTTGAACGCATATACATGCAGTCCACTAGAAAAAAAGCTTTTCCATGTGGAATTTGGGTGGTCAGTGTATTTTCTTGTACTACGATCATTATGAGAATGAAGTTCGTAAAATCGTCAGATACCTCTGGAAGCACAACTGTATTCTAAAATATCGAATTCACACAGCAGCATATCACTAAAGAAATGTTGGTCTCCCTTATATGTGGTTTATGCTTCGACGTAATGTTCACAACTCCGCGATATCCTTCTTTCTCGCTCCACTCGCTCACCCGTGTATCCAGAAATGAAAAAAGAAATGTGATTTACACCGGTAAGACCCTAATTGTCACTAAGTATACTTAAGTCTTACTTATACGGTACATTTATGTTCAATCTCTAACTTCGCTTTCTGTAAATCAACTTTATGTTGATATTTACATGCACCTCATTCACATGACCCTCCAAGCCGCAGATCCACATTCGTTCGTAGCAATCTCATACCAGCTGCATTGCCTTCCTTTTCGCGGACCATCACGACCGATAAGATAGTTGAAAACTGACCGTTGACATGTGGCACGCTATTTCATTACTTAGGGAATGTGTACTAATTTAATTCTATGCTTTCTATGTTGTTGTTTTTCTTTCAGTTGTTGCTTTCCGATAAAGTGTCCATGTTTGGACGAAGTGATCAGTTGGATAACGCTGCGTCACCGGTTTGAAGAATACCACCGGACGACATATGTGGCAGTCCTCCTTTCTTTTTCATGCATTGCGTAGTTAGGCGGCTTTCCCTTAACATTGCGCGTAAGCTTGCTTCGCAACACGACTCAAATGTTTGGTGTTTCACGGCATTCTAAGGCCTGTCGAACAGTGAAATATTTTTAGCAGGTACAAGGTGCTAGGCGATGCGTCTCTTCACATCACACTGCGGGTAAATATTGGACTCGGTGAACTGAACTGAAGAAAACATACGTCGATGAAGACGTAGTTTGCTTTCGGATCGCGTGACACACTTTTGTAGAGAACCTTGCTCTCGTATGTTCAGCGTACACGCAGGGGTTGGTCAAGTACTCCTATTTTAGCCATGTCCCCGTCTTGCTCACGACTGACACGTGTACCAGTATATACAGTACGCAAACAGGTGTGTTTGCATTTAACCGGGTATAACAGGAACGTTATATTCTTCCGCGCGAAATGGTGTCAGTAGCGGTGGTGCATAGGCATGCAGATGAGCTCAACTCGGGCGAGTAGTGTAGTGACCGCTCAGTCAGGCATAGAAAAAAAAGGGGGAAAAGGAAGGCGCGCTGAACAGATGGACAAGAGCTCTCCAGAAGAGATGTAGGTGTCTCTCAGTGAATATGAAGACTTTTAAAAGCTTAACACAGCCAGAAGCAGTGTGCATGCCAGGCCTTTTAACGCTGATGTGGTCGTGGTACATGACCTAAGAGCGTTGGCACTAAGAGGCTGAGAGAATGGCGGCGCCCTGAAGCGCCCTGATTACACGATCGTCAGTTGCCAGGAATTGCGGTTCTCCTGAAACTGAAAAGCAGAGTGCATCTAGTGCAGCAGGGATGAATAAATTAAGGTTGTACAAACGCCGTATAAACCATCTTGTAATGAACTCACCCTATTAATCCAGCACAGAACCAAAACTTCTCTGCGTTCAGACCGAAGATAACAGGGGTATTAAAAATTTCACCCGGCCGAACAGCACTCGCCAAGCGAGATTGAATGCCCACGGCAGGGTGTAACGTAAGGCAGCGAACAGACGCACGTCGTTCGCATTTTGTTATTCTAAAACAATGGTAAAGAAATGCACGCACCTTCTACAGGCCATCATTGAATACAGCTCGTATATACTTCCAAGTGTTGACAGTGTCTGTTTATATTGGTCCAGTAAAGCAATAGCAATATAATATATGACTGAACGCTTAGAGAACAAGAGTGTTTGAAGAGTATATGGTAATGTGCTCTTATAACCTTAGTACGAGGTTCACTTTTAGTTATTTACTTATTGCATCTTTTTTCTGTCTATAAATGTCACTGCGTAATTTTTTCGCCCTATGATTTGACTCGCGCTGGCCAAGCAGCTTCTATAAAAAAAGTGTGTGTGTGTGTGTGTGTGTGTGTGTGTGTGTGTGTGTGTGTGTGTGTGTGTGTGTGTGTGTGTGTGTGTGTGTGTGTGTGTGTGTGTGTGTGTGTGTGTGTGTGTGTGTGTGTGTGTGTGTGTGTGTGTGTGTGTGTGTGTGTGCGTGCGTGCGTGCGTGCGTGCGTGCGTGCGTGCGTGCGTGCGTGCGTGCGTGCGTGCGTGCGTGCGTGCGTGCGTTCGCGTGTGTGTTTCCAGTTAAGAAGCCAGCTTCATGAAAACCTTGGCCGCGATTCATAAAAGACCGAATATCAGCAGCCCCTTAAGTTTCCTATCAGATTTTATACATCTTCCTGGTTGAGTGTTTACGGGGCAGCTTAAATTGGAAGCAGCCTCCGGATAACCTAGATGCGGAATGCATCAATTCGCAGCAAACCTCTCTCTGGCAATCGCTCAATCGATGACCCGCTTCCACCCTTATCGTCAAAAGCCGAGTGTCAGCGCGCACATACTAATGTGCACAGGCGCGTAAATAAAACATGAACGCGCACAGAACCATAAACAAACGCGACTGGCCATTTTCCTTGTAACCTGAGGACAGAGGTAGGAGTACACCTGTTTTAATGGCGCATGCGTTTTAATTTTCGAGCCTTTTGTTGAAATGAGAAGATATAAGAGGTGTCGCTGTTACTATGTAGCTGTCGTCGGAGCGTGCCTAAGTCTATATCACTAAGAAGAAACAACATTAGCGCAGCCTTGCACACTAAACACATGGCCGCCCCAAACGTAGCCTCTTTGAACATGCCGCTTCTGACGCAACACCGCATTTAGTATACCTTGCACTCGCTGTTTAAACCTGGCAACTCGGCAGGCAAGCAGCGGTCTTACAAGTGCGTATCTTATGAAATCTACTGTTCAATCAAGTGTTCTGTTTTCCCGCACACGTATTCAAAAGTAGAGTCACACTGTATGGAAACTGAATGCCCTGCCTAATTAAACGACGGTATGGCGAAGAAATTTGGTGGTTCCGTTATGCGGTTCAAATGACGAACGCTAATTTATTGTTCCTAGAGCTTCACGCTCATACAAAGTTAAACAACATAGAATCATTCAGTACGGCGTGCCTCATAATCATTTCTTGGTTTTTGCACGTAAAACCTCGGAATTTTTTTTATTTATGAGTATGATACTGCCGACTTTGCATTTTCACTGACTGACAACGTTGTGCACAGTTGAGGAGCGCCATTCGAAAGGTTAAGCTTTATGTAGCGCTCGAATCGCCACCTTTGCTCACAATCTAGTGCCCCAGTCCGCCGCCGCGGTGTAGCGGTTACGGTGCTCGGCTGCTGAGGCGTAGGTCGCGGGTTCGATCCCCGCCGTGGAGGTCGCATTTTGACGGAGGCTAAATGCTAGAGGCCCGTGTTCTGTGCGGTGTCAGTGCACGTTAAAGAACACCAGATGGTCTAAATTTCCGACCCCCTCCGCTAGGGCGTTCCTCGTAATCATATCGTGGTTTTGGAACGTAAAGACCCATATACTAGTATCTTATCATTAATCTTGTGCACCAGCTGATGCGTTTACTCAAAGAAAGGGAGTGGCGAGACGTCTTATTAACCTCTATGTAGGCTCCATACCGTCGTATACGCTTTCAACATAGTTTGCATGAAGCTACGTGTTCCCTGCAGAGTCATTGCTAACACAATGGCTCTGCTCCGAACAAGCAACCCAACAGCGCTCGTTATGCATCACAATGAGAAGAAGAGACGATAAAGCAAACAAAAATGCAGTGCAAAGAGAGAGGCAATGTCCCGAGAGCAGTGTATAGGTGTGCTTTTTCTGGAAAGCGTACGTGTAATGCGGCCACGGGCACGGCTTTAATTTTTTTTTTTCTTTCCGCCCTACACTTTCTACTCGGTTGCTTTCACGCGTGTTTAGCCTTGCGTACTACACGGACGCCGAGCGTGTCGGCATTTGGCATCGCTTGGCCGCACAAGCGAGAACGTTTCCGCCGCTGTCGACGCATACAGGAACGTGGGAGCTATGCGATCGCAGGTCCCGATCGAAAATGGTAACGACATTGCGTGGATGTTGGCAAGGAGGGGCCCCAACAAGTAAGCTCCGATGCAGCCGATGATCTTGCAGAGTTAGCTGGGGTGACGGAATAGGAAAGTTTGAAAATAATAATGCTTGGGGATTTACGTCCCAAAACCACCGGATTATAAGGTACGCCGTTGTGGAGGGCTCCGGAAATTTAGAGCATCTGGTGTTCTTTAACGTGCACCTAAATCTAAGTAAACGGGCCTCTAGCGTTTCGCCTCCATCGAAATGCGGCCGCCACAGCCTTGATTCGATCAACTAGATGCGAATGGTTGCGACTACATGTCAGGGTGATGAAGAAGTGCAACACGTTTGTGGACAACGTGAAGTACACCGTATGGGAGACGCGATGTTGCAGGCCTAGCCAGTTCCAGCAGCAACAACGTTCAGCTCTAGCATATCTCGCGCAGATCTGGCGATTCTGCTGCGGAGCTCTACAGAGTGCACTTCTTGATTATAGCTTTCCTTTTTTTTTTTTGATGGACAGCCTTCAAGCATATGCTTCAAGTAAGCAAGTCTTTGGAGGCCATTGGGCCAAATGACATTGCGGACCTCAGACATGCGTTGCCTAAAAGTTCGAGATACCGAAAAGATCGTTGATCTCGCCATCTTTCTCTTTCGGAACTTCGACAGGGGTTGTGATAGAAGGGCGTGGCGCTGCGTTCTGGCAATGGAAGTGGGACTTCTGAGAGAGGGACCGAAAGTAAACAGCGGAAAGATATAGGGAGGTCACCCGGTCTGCTACCCTACGCTCGGGGTGTGAGAAAGTCTGAATATGAATGGGAAGAGAGTGAACGCTAAATATATGTGACACGTTGCTCAGGACTATACACGCTCAACTCTGGCCGTTTCTCTTCAAGAATTCCACTATACACGAATAGTTAGCTGTTCGTGCTGTTCCTTCCGGCGATGAATGCGGCAACGCCGTCGGAGATTATCGGGCAACGGTCGCTATAAGTCTCGTAAAACCCGCATAACATTTATCTGACGTTCAGATCAGAAGGGTTGCTGTTCGGACAGCATGTGTTAGCGCGACACATGTAAGAAAAGAACTACGACACACCCGAAGAGACCGGTAGAAATGTCTCTTTGAGGCAGATGTCTCTGGGTGTGTATTGTGGTTCGTTTCTTATATGCGTCGCGCAAATACATTCTCCATCAATCTGACATCGCTCTTATAACATAATCATAATTTCTAAGTTGCGCTGAATTCTTGGCACGCGAAGTTTGCTTCCCCCCTCCCCCCTTCATCAGTCACCCGCTATTTCGAGTTCATGTTCTATTAACCGAAGCTTTCCGCCAACGCAGACGAACCCGTCTGGCCCGTCGCACTCGAAAGCCGCGCGAGCTTGGCGGCTTCGGGAGCCATCGAAGATGACCCCGTCATGGCCCTGAACCGAAGCGAGCCGAACGGTGCCAACTTGCCTTTCAGCGAACGGCGCATCGGCAAAACAAAGACGGTGGTGAGGCAGCTGCCGCGCTTCTAAGGAATGGGCGCCTCTCCTCGCCGTGCCCGTTATCGGGAAGTCCCCCGCCATCAGGTCGAGAGAATGCGTTCGCCTTTTACACGTACGAATGACACTGGCGATTGCCTTCGCGAAGTGCGGCCACACACGTGACGCAACCCGGTCTCTCGATCGCCGGATGTCTGCCCGGGCAGCTGGAACGCCGAGGCGGGACGAACTGCCCCACACGGCGCATTCCATGGCGCCGCGCAGTGCTCCTCTCGACTCACTGCTGACCGCAACAGCCGGCTGTCCTTGTTCGAATGACCAAGCCCATTGGGAATGCGGCGAGTGTGTTGTCGAGATTGCACCCTAGTGTACATGGTTGGTGCTTCTCACTTTGCAGCCCCGAATAAATTACATCGGGAGTAGTTACTAGGATGCAGAAATTAGGCCAGAGCTTTCGACAAAAATGGGAAGTGTGATGTGTGCGCGAACAATTTACACTGCCGATGAATACCACCATACAATAAAACAAAGTTAAGAACAGATCGAGGCGCTGCCCTAAGCTGTCAAGACGGAGCAAGTTCAATGGCATGACGCAGTGCGTAAATTTTGGTGGCGGGAAGAGGAGCATATAGGCCTGAAATCTAAAAGTGCCATGTTCCCTTCTTTGTGCGTGGTAAAACATCTCCATGCATAAAACTTCCTGCCTGAAATCAGCGCGGTTGACTATAATACTGTATTCTACTACTACTACTATTCCTAATAATAATAATAATAATAATAATAATAATTATTATTATTATTATTATTATTATTATTATTATTATTATTATTATTATTATTATTATTATTATTATTATTATAACTCGGATTTTCACGCCAGAACCATGATCACATTGTGGCACACCGTAGTGGAATGCTGGGGAAATTTTGAACATCCGGTGTTCTTTAACGTGCACTGACATCGTACCGAACACGGACCTCTAGCATTTCGCGTCTATCTAAATGTGGCCCCAGCAGCCGGGATCGAGCCCGCGACTTTCGGGTCAGCAGCCTAGCCCCGTAATCACTGAGTCACCGAGGCGGAGGACGGTCGACCAATTAGTAGATGCATTAGTAAATCGACGGCGACACGTGTCTGACAGATTTATTCCAGCGCATCCAATCACATTCAACGCGCTAGTAAAGGGCTAAATCCTGCGACTTCCTCATCTCCGGTGTCAGCATTACGGTGAACGGGACGGCAGCCCTCCAGAATTGTTCCCTGCCACCTCTCGACAGGCGGCACGCGCCCTTTGCTTAAAGCAACACGTGGTGCCGTAATGGAAGAGTGCATTTATCGCCACTGTCCGGCTTCGGGCGAAAAAAAGAAAAAGAAAGCAAAAAAGAAAGCAAAACGTTGCCTTCGTGCCCTAATGCCCGGACTTGTTTGCGGCTCTCTCACTTTTCTTCTATTGGATCGCCGGCGCTCTGCGGCGGCGGGCGTCCCGCCGAGTCTGGCGCGCTCCAGCCACGTTGGCCGCCGGGCAAGGTCGCTCGCCGGTCGCCCTTCGAGGAAGCCGCGTCGCTGCTCTACATTGCGCCGCCTGTCGCTGCCCCGAGCCGCCAGCTACTCAGTCGGCCCCACTCTTTAGTCCTTGTTTTATTTGTATTGTTTTTATCCGGGCACTCTTCCTTTCTTCTGTAACCCCAGCTCGCTTTCGTTGTTCGTCTCTTGTAAGGACTCTGTCCACACGCGCCTTACGGGAGCGCCTCGGCTTGTTCGGTGATGCAGCGGGAGGGCATGCCGCCGGCTGCTGGCAAATTTATTTATACCGAAGCCGGAGAATGTCATGAAAACGCTCGTGCGTCTTCGTGGGGCCTGCGGCGATGAGAAATGCGCTGTGTGCACGTTTTGCCACCGTTTGCCCCGAATCCAGGGCGCCAGCAACCTCCCAGTATCCCCGACCTGACAAAGAGGGGATGTCTTCTGGGGTGCGGTTGTCGTTTTCGAAACGGTGTCTTGTGGGTTCCCAAATTCGTCGATGACACCGAGCTCTAAATCACTGTGTTTGTTCCCGTCTCTTGTCTAAGAGTTTTTAGGCCTCGTATTGCGGAGTATGGAGTACCAGCTAGATTGAGCCCTAACGTTGTAAATTCTGAATCACTATTTTTTTTTCGTACCAGGAAACTGCAGCACTTATACATTAACCAGCAAGCGCTGGTTTTCGCCTGTAAGAATACTCATTGCTCATCTTTCTGTGCGTGCGTATATTAAAGTACCAAACCTCACCTTACCCAGACCTTCCTTTGTGCAACACACTGTAGCTATAAATAGCAGTCTAGACAAGACACAGTTTGTGCGACTTTCCTACATGAATAGCTTCTATCTTCATGACGCAAGATATTAACGACTGCATATGCGAAATAAAGTTGTTTCATCGTCTTTTCAAAAAGTGAAGCATTTCTTAGCGAACCTTTGGCACTTTGAGCGGTTCTATCTATCTATCTATCTATCTATCTATCTATCTATCTATCTATCTATCTATCTATCTATCTATCTATCTATCTATCTATCTATCTATCTATCTATCTATCTATCTATCTATCTATCTATCTATCTATCTATCTATCTATCTATCTATCTATCTATCTACGTCTGGGTTGTGGTGCTGACGATCTCATTTTACAAGAAAGCAATAAACACTAGATATGTACGCCTACGATACAGGCGTCAAGTCAGGTTAACGCCAATCGTAGTTCCAGTGTTCGCTCGGCTTTTGTAGCAGTCTAATAAACCGTAGATTTGTATTCCTATGATTCAGCAAGCTATATTGAAGCATTGCTCGACCCCAGCGGAATGCATTAACGAAAGTTACGTATGATATTCACATGATGGCACCATAAAATGCACTTCGTTTCGATAATACTGACGTAGGTACTCTAATGTGCGGGCTGACGTTACGTCGCACCATAAGTTACCCTTTAAACGCCAGTGTTGTCGACGTGCCTGGTAAGCCCACGATGTGCACACAGCTACTTCACTTACAAAAACGCGTCGATCCAGCTCGTGACCCCTTGGCTCAACGCCATAAAATACAGCACAGAAGTTTTCGCTGACTGCTTCGCGTGAAACCGATTCCCACAACGCGTGGGATCATCGGAATTTTTTTCTTCATTTCATGGAACCTCCTTGCCTTCATTTTGTGGAAGCTGCTGCAAGTGAAAGAGTTTAAATGCCTGACAACAGGGATCGATTGATCAATGAATAATTTGTTTCATTCGTTTTATTTATGCACTGATTAATTTATCGATCGATGGGTCTGCCAATAAATCGTCAAATAATGCTGCTCCGAGGTCTCTTAGCGAGCACTTGAACCTAAGCAGACTAGCATTCGTGTATTTCGCCCTATCCTTAAACGTGACTTCGCGACCTCGTGATGGGGAACTCATGACCTCTGGAGCTCAGCGGAAGAACGTCACATCCTATGAGCAACTGGTGGCGTTATGATGCCGTTCTCATGAGAGGCTGTGGGTACGATTATCCGCCCGAAGTGTCGTATCACGACTGTGCGAAATCATTGAAGGAATTGACTCTCCGATTGCCAGCTTAGGCGTGCAAATTACAACCTTTTTAGTCGCGATTTCTGCAGTGGCTCAAACAGCGCCGGTTTAACTAAACGAATATGAATACGATTTGATGAAGGTGGTAGGCGTAAACACTGTATCAGCACTGGAGTACGCAATACCAAGAATCTCGCAATATACGAAGATGACGCGACGGCCGCGACGGAAGAAGCCGAGATTCGGGCAGCGGCGTATAATGCATAGGCGGCGTTCTCAGCGTCTCTAATCACGCTGCTGTGAAAAGGAGGCAGCCCGGCCACGGCGGCGGGAAAATAAAAGCGCGGAACCCCAGTGGAAGGGCGGTGCACCGTAAGCAAAGGGCTGCGGCCGCGTGACGAAACGCGCAGTGCGCGTTTTTGCGCGTCAATCCGCGGCAGCCGAAGCGACGAAGCGCCGTCGCTACCACAGAACCACGCCCGCCGCATGACCGCGCGCGGGGTCGCATGCACGCAGCAGCAACAACGCGCTCAAAGGAGCCGAGATTTCGAAGTACGCTTGGTGAAAAAATAAGGACGCGGTGATTAGGGGCACGGGGAGAGCAGCGGCGTTTTTACGTAACGTGCACCGGGGTTTCGAAGGAAGCTCTGAGGAAGTTTGTTTACTTACGCATATTCTGTGTGCAGTATCTGCACTCAGAATAAGCAGCCAGCATAACTGCTTCTTTAAGGAAGGACCGGTAGTGCTACTTACCTATAATAGGCCTTTCACACGTGAGCACACGTACAAATCATTTGCTGTCATTATCGTCGCCATCATTTCACTCGGCAGCCTTCAAACTTAATCATCATTGGACATGCCTCATTGTGCCGCCGGTGAGTGGTGATTAGCGCCGGAGCAAACGCGCGTATGTAAGAAAGCCAGGAAATTATTTTTAAAAAAGCTCTCACGCTTGAAGGAATCCGCGGGTGTATATATAGTGACTTCAAACAGCAATTTCTGAGCCCTTAAGGACATTGGTGAATGAATAATGCGCATCCCTTTCACGAATTCCGGGACCACGGTGATCCAGCAAAGCAACTCCAACATTGATGCGTAGAACGCTCATACACTCTTTTTTTTTAACACGAAAGTGTTTTTTGCCGGGGTCTATCTAGATTTTAGTGACGTATTTCCGTAACGGAAATGACGTCGAAAATCGGCAGTTGTTTCGTGTACAATTACAACCGATGAGCGAAACTCCTTAGAAATTAGATGCAAACGACTATGTATGTTTTGACAATGTTTATTGCGGCGTTTTATTGTCTTTTTGCTCCGGCGCCGCATCTATGTTGCAGGGAGCTTCGACGGCGACGGCGGGTTGCGGGCCTAAGGAGCTTGGCTCCTTAAGAAAATACACATGACCAGATGGCAAAGAAATGCTTGAAAGAACAAAAGTTCGATCAACGGGGGTCGAACCCAAGACATCTTAGTCCGCGACAACACATGCCGGGCACGCTATCCATTGCGCCAAGGTCAAACACTCCGGAGGCTTTACAAACGCGCCCTACGTTACAAAAGCATTACAAACGAAGTAATGCATTATGATTGTGGCCTCCGCGATAAGCTCCTGCAACGCGTCGTTGGTACGCGTTCTTCCCATTCGGCGCGTTTCCAATAGGAGATGCGCAATTTGGTCAACGCCTTAACAAACCGCGATGTAGCGACGTTAGCCCCAGCCTCGGCCTCGCTCGTAGCATCCATCCATATTAAAGATAGCACTGCGACGCGCGCGCGCCTGCCTCGCATGGCTGTAACTTGGCGTTCCCCGCTTACTCTCGCCACGAGAAAAATCGCGGCCGGGCTAGAGAGTAGACACGACGCACGTTGCATTTCCTTCTAGTCCCGCCGCGGTGTTCAATAAATTCAAACGTCCTTATCTTCTTTCTTGGTCAAGCCGCATGTCCACTACCTTCATTGCAAAATATTTAACGTGCGGCGTGATTGGGGCCTTAGCCGAAGTTCTGCGCCCAATCAGCGGCACTCTTTTGGCTGTCACACCGCTTTCTCTAATTACGCTCTCACCGTTAGCTATTGCATTTACCACCAAGGCTTGTTCAATCATTGATCATGGAAGTTAGTCGTCGCGATGGAGATCCGACGAGGTCAACGTGGTTTCATTCACGTTAAACGGTGCTATAGCTGCCAAACACCAATAGACATTGTGCAAGCTCTCTTATATCCATGTACAGTAAACATTCAACTTCTTCTGTAAAGACATGTTTTACTTTCGTGTTATACCGATTCCTGTATATGACGGAGGGATCAACCATGCTTTTTTTTTATCAGCGCTCATTCGCTAACACGCAAAGTCAGCCACCATAACTTATGAACTGAGCTTCAGGCACTCTGTACATCAGCGTGAGTTAGCCAGCAATGCGCTGAAACGTCCAGGACGCTTCGATCTAATTTGTAGGAGAAGAATGGCGTATGGACAGTATGCGAAGGAATCGAAAACGCTTGCGCGCTCAAATTTAGCTGGACGTTAATGAACACATGCCACTTACAATAGTTCGAACGTTTTCCACTACGTCGTTTCACACAGCACGCAGATGTGATGTAGGCGTCAATACCTACGCTTTCATATACCCCGACAAAAAGGTTCCAGCCGCCACTGTAGCGCAGTGGCTACGGTGCTCGGCTAGTGACCTGAAAGATGCAGGTTCGATTCTAGCCGCGGCGATTTCGATGGAGGAGAAATGCTAGAGGCCTGTGCACTGCTCGATGTCAGTGCACATCAAAGAATCCCAGGTGGTCGTATTTATACAGAGTCCTCCTCTACGGCGTCTCTAATAGTCTTAGTGAATAGTCGACTTTAAACCCCATAGCTGACAATGTTCCTGCAGTGTTCCTTACATTGCTCCCACCGTGACCTGAATTTAAAGTTTGGTCTACCTATACATACGCGTGTTAGGTATGAGTAAGGTTGGAATAAAACACCCGCTAGGCTACTTCCCGAGTATAGGACTGCTAATACGAGCTATGCGTACCATGACACACTTCGCTACCTTAAACTTGAGCACGCAATCACACACTAACGCACAGAAGGCTGCGAAATAACCCGTTGCTTCCCGATATGCTGCGCTAAAAGTGATTCTCCAAGCGGCATTTGCATGCAAAAATATCTGCCATTCAGTCCAACTTTGGACATATATGCTCCCGAACGAAAGCGTGTATGTTTGGCAGCCGGCCCCTGCGTAAACTCAAAGCGACCGTATCGAATTCCTCAATAAACACCGTTCTCTGGCTGCGTAGGCAAACGTCAGGGTCGCCCACCTGTCAGTCAAGATCGCCGGCGCCCTTTGTGCTACATTGGGCTTCCGCGTTTTTCAGAGAGCGCCTACCCAGCCCACCCTCACCGCCGGCTTTTGCCCACGGAGGCAGTGCGTCTCACGGTCACCGCCGATTGCGAAGCAGAATGCGCGCTCTTCTACGCCCATCGGACACGCTACCGAGAGAGAAAAAAAAGAAGGAAGATTAGGAGAGAACTATTCAACGGGATGAGAAAAAGCGTTCAGAAAGCGGCCGCATATTTTTAGGCCTTCCACACGTGCAGCGTCGTCGAGACAGAGAGGGCCGTGCGTGTGACCACGTATATACGGCTCTCCTGCGGGGATTCAGGTCAGGAACCGGCGGCGTGTATGCGTCAATGAAAGCGAACGGCTGAGCGCTGAAGGACAGGCAGGCGTCCCACCCGAATGCCAGCAGTGTAAAGCCTGCGGGAACGGCGCACGCGCGCTGCTCGCGAATTCCCTCCACCCGGCAGCCGTCGCTCTCCCAAGTAGCCTGTTCCTTGTTTGTTTGGCTAAGCGACTCGACGTGGAGCTCCACCCGGGTTCACGGCCTCGAGGCAAAAAGACGCGGACCTGTCGTCAGCCCAGTAGCGTGGATTGTCAAGTAGTCCGCAGTAGCAGATCGTTTTGGGCAAATTGTTCCTCACTCTTCGCGTCTTTTGGACGTCGCGAGTCACTTAAAACGAGACAGGCGTGCTTTGAAGGGAGAATTCGAAAGGTCGGCGTGTGCTGAACTTCGGCTCACAAATGGGACTATGAAAAGAGGGTGCCTGGAGGGACGAAAACTTTTTCTTTCTGATGGGACGCTCGACTACTCTCGGCGACCGCGTTTTCATTTGGCCGTCTAAGAAAAGTTTGTCCTCCTATTATAGATCCAAGCAAATGCTGGAGATCAACGGCCCGTGATGTTTTTGTCACTTGACATTGTCTACATTTAGCTGCAGAGTCATTGGTGTAGCCAGGGGTGTTTAACCCCCTCCGATTTTTTTAAAATTTTGCTTCTATTTATATACACGCGCACATACAAATACACGGATGAACATAAAGAACAGTTGAACCTACTCCCCCCCCCCCCCATCCCCTCCTGAAGAAAATGTCTGGCTAAGCCACTGCGGAAGGCTGACCACTTTCCACTTTAGTATTGTACGCTCTAATTGCGCGCGATACTTCCCAAAGTACCCTTACTACAACAAGACTGCTTAATTAAAGTGTAGCCGCCGTCGAACATAATGTAGCTCTGCTTTCTCCATCAAAGGGACACTATAAAGGCAAATAACAATTTATGTCATAGTGAAAGCTCAATGTATGACAACGTCTAAAGCGGCAATATTATCAACAGCAGTGCCCTACTTACCGAGAAAGTAAGCTAAATGTATCACATGATGAGCGCCACGAGTGGGACATTTTCGAAGTGATACCGATGACGTATGAGAGTCTGCCTACAATAAATCACTAGTAATCAAACTAGCAGCAATAAAAAAAGAACCTTTCGTGCATCAAAAGACGTAATAAAATGCTGTTTGTTCGTTTCCGTTTGATTCATGAAAAAAAGAACCTCTGTGGCGTTGCCATGGGGAACGGCGCGCGTGCTTCAAAGGTTCCGTTTTCGCCGAACTGCGCTTCGCCCGGCGCCCTGCTTCGCTCACGCGGTCGCGTCTCAGTGGTAGTTTCGGTATCGCGTACTGCCGCGTGTGTTTTGCACGCTCGTGAAAGTCGCTCTGACAGAAAGTTCGACAACATGCCGCATGCATGTGATGTTGCCGGATGCCCGAATGGTGCACAACGCCAGTGCTGCAGCAAGGAAACCGATGTGTCTTTTCACTGGGTGCCGCGGAATGAACCCTCTCGCTGAATTGGAGCCCAGCGTCGCGAGCCAATGTCTCGTTGTCAAGTTCTCCGTCCACATCCATTGCGGCGATTGCGGCAAGCTTCGATGGCTTCGATGGCCGTTGTTGCTGCTGTGGGTCCCGATACTTTCGCTCTGCTGCTACTAGTGTCGGCGGCCGCGCAGTAAAGGCAGGCAACGTTGGGCACGGCAGCAGTGACGTATGAAAGTCTGATTTCATGCGGGTTACTTGAAGTGCGCTAACGCGATGCAGACCACTAAAACGTGATTTTATTTCAAAATAAGCACTTCCTTGGCATAAAAGTAGCACTACGAGGTTTCTGGAACGCTATTTCAACAATCAACGTCGACTTAATATTTGCCTTTAGTGTCCCTTTAAGTGCCTCCGAAACTGTGTACTTGTGCTCATCGAACTGAGAAGCTTCTTCGAGACATGGCCTCAGAGCCGTCACTATATATGACACCCTTACGTGAAGTGATCCTCGAGCCCACAGTTGAATCTACAACGCACCACGGTCTTCGGCGACATCTGAAGCAATCTGTCGCTACCGACGCGTGTTCGCCGCCAATCACTCTCTTAATTGTCGGGGTACAAGCCAAGGCGGCTGCCTCCCGCGCTCTCACCTTCGAGTGTCGCGACGATGCAATTACGCGGCGCATACACACCCCGTTCCGCACCGTTGGACCCGTTACATAGCCCCGCGCGACCGCAGACACAGCTGAAGTCTCGAGATGCGTTGAGCGAGGATCCAACCTATGAGCCGGAACAATGAGCCTTCAACCGCCAGACAAGCTACACGAGCGCGGAGCGATTGTTACGAAACTCTTTACGACCTGGCTTCCGCCACGATTGTCTTTCACTCAGCTCTAAACTCTCCTCCTCTCCCAACAAATCTGTTTCTGAACCAACATAAAAGCCACGGAACCTCCTTTCTTACCAACCCACTTCAATTTTTTTTTCTCAAAAATTTATTTAGTGATCACGCTCGGCCATCTTCCTCGCCGGCTTGCCTTCTCCATTCGGAATCAGTCGGCGTGCAACGGCTTCGTGACACCGTTTTTTTTTAATAGCTAAACGATGAGACAGAGTGGGCGGCTGACTGAAACTGCCTAGTTGCTCGTGGTGTGGGTTATAACGAAAAAAAACTCGAACGGAGGAAACTACGAATATTCCCGGAAACGAGCGCATGCCCGAAGGAAGCATGGAGGAGGAAGTGGATGTGCGAAACTCAACGAGAGCGCAGTCTCGCTCTCGGATGATGATAACAGAACCGCGTGTAGAGTAGTCAAGCGCAAAAACTGTTGTGCGTGCCTGCTGACGATAATGTCGGCAACACCAGACCTGTGCACTCTATAGCTGTTTTCGATGCAGCTTTCGGCTTTCATAGTGAGAGCCTTGGAAGAAGTAGAGGAGTACTCGTTTCTACAGAGAGCGCTCGTACTGGTCATGTGCTCGCACAAGTTTGTTACCGCGAATAGTTAGATAGCCCTAACGTGTCATCCAATTGACACTAGAACACTAGGAAATATCGCTCTTCGTTCAACAAGAGGCAACCAGGTGTACCTACGTAAAATTATTTCAGGATAGACTCGAGTGCAAACTGCCTTCCTTTAACAATGGTACCGCTGAAGTCATATTATGTGTTTTGTAATCTCGAATGACAAGCATAATAATGTAGCTGTTGATCAAGTGTATACAGGCAGTTTGACAATGACATTATTGCGGGTTCTTAGCAATTATGCAAAATCTTAGCAAAATCATAGCAAATGACAGTTTCACGAGGGAATAAATACTGGGAAACCGTGGTCCTGTTTTCTTTTATTTTTAGTTTCCTCAGGCTCGTCGAGCCACAACGTTTATCGCATCCCCACGGATGCCACTTAAGTGTCGATACGATTGCCTCAACACACGTGCCTCAAAACTCGCGTTTTTCGACCCGCATCTCCGCTTAAGATGGTACGGGTGCGTCGAGTAGGCGCAGTGGATGGGATTGGCCATAGTTGCAACGTGTTCGCTGTACGATGCGTTCAGTGGCCCAGCGTGTCCAGCTGCTCAAGTGTGGTCACGAGTCTGGACATCCACCATGACGTACTAATGGCAATGACGGGGCACAATAAAAAAAAACAAAAAATCTAGTGTCTATGCTCTGTAATAAAGCCCCTTGTATGAAGAATACTTCGAGTCCCTACAGTACAACGCCCTTGAATTGCAGCAGGCTGTGCCCCTAGTTATTTCACAGTATTTAGTTAAGTAAGTTCCTACCGTACGCACACAGTGAACGAATTTCTACACCGCGATAACGAATGAAGGAATACCAAATATCGGCCCCCTCCCTCGCCCCCCCCCCCCCAATATTTCGTATGGCATTGTTCGCAAAACATCACCTGCCTCCAAGTGAGTGTGTTCGTGAATAACGAAAGAAAGCCAGAAAGGTGCGTGCGAACTAACTCAGGATAGAAGCCTCCTAAATTCTTCTCGAACAGCCCACCTCACTTGTGTCGACCTGCCAACCATACATGTGCAGCTTCTACCAGACAGAGAAAGTTTATGCGGGACATAGCGTTGTGAGCTCTTGCCAACGCTCAGATCCACGCTGTGAGTTGTGCGTTGTGAGTGCTCAATAAACGTGGCTGCAGGAGCGCGCGCAAAAGGGCGCGAAAAGCGCTGCTGAAAACGCTCCACGTTCAGGAAGTGGGAGTTGTGTTCTATGTTAGAAAGGATCCCCCCCAAAAAATGACAATAATTACCCCCTGTTGACCTTGATCGACAAACACATTCGCCGCTTTCATCGCTCCATAGTGAAGATCCCTTGTCGACCCACCCACTCTTCACCCTGTGGAATTAGAGTTCCTCGGTGGACACACGTAGGGAGCCACGAAGGGGCCGCCGTCCAATCAGACACTGCTTTTCGCCCCGGCCCACGCGGAACGGTCACATTAGCCAAAACGGGACAACAACGGCAGCCCTTTTATTGCTCACTCCCCAAATAGGCCGGAGCGCTCTTCCTTGATGTCACGATGCGATGTTTCCTCTCTCGCCCTACCACGTATAGTAGCCGCATTGCGCGGCTGAACGCGTGCGTAGCTTCGTTGAATTTCTGGCACGCCACACACGACAGCTGCTTTCGGCGCGTGCCTCGATCTCTGCGAGGCCCATCTCTCGAAGGCGCGCCTCGCGAACCGGCCCCGCAGCTGTCGTCACTCCTTTCTGTTTGTTCTTTTTGCGGGACTCGCAATGCTTGAAGTACAGAAGAAGCTGGGCACCGCTCGTAAGATGACAAGTGGCACGAACGTTGCCGACGGCTGCGGGAGCGCGCGAAAGGCCGGAAAAAAAAAGCGCTGCTCGAAGTCCGAGATTCTCAAAGATTGACTGAGGAAGTCGCTTTTGCAGCTCCGTAACTTGTGATTAGCTTCTTCCTGAGAGACATCTTGAATAGACGGTGGTGCCCGGCATTGCCATTTTCGGGTGCGAACTTTCCTCGCTATCGCTAAGACCAGCCCGTCACGTTAACCAGTGAACGGCCGCTACGTCCTGAGTTCGTCATTCTCTGAATATGTAAGAAAATGTAGCATAGATTTTCTTTGTAGTTCGATAGTCCGGCTCTCAGCCAGTGGTTGCTATCACGAAACATCTATTTCTTTAGCGCTGTTTCCCATTGGCCAGCAGGCTTCTCTAGAGATCATATGTTCGGCATCATGACTGGCTTATATGTTCTATTAAGAACATTTTAAGCGTAAGCCGTTTTAAAGCTCTGAGCGTAAGACGACCAGAGCTTTACTGTACTACAAAGCGCATTCTACAAATCATAACGCGGAGCTATCAAATACGTTCCTAGTCTATGTTGTGGAGAAAAAAAAACAATCTTCCGACGAATAATGTTTCGTTTTTTATGCATGAGACATACCTGCCTTATTAGAAGACTTAGTGGGGAATTGGGTCTAGTTGCACGGCGTTGAAAACGCAGTCCTTAACTTCATTTTTTTTACTAGATGTAGTTACACACATCTGTCTATAAAAGTTGTTCATGTAGCGATAGACAGAATGGTAATGTACAAATCAGTGGTCTATGATGGTGGTTGAAGGTAATAATAGAAAGAAGGAAGCGTTCCAAAACCGTCAAGTGCAAAGTGACGCTCACTTTATCCACTGGTGTTTTAGTCTAGCATCCTTTCCCTTTGATCTTGTCCCGTTGAACCATGTCTGTAATATCGGAAGCTCATGCGCAATGCTTCTCCAGCCTGCATTAACATTGCGGCCTTTTTTTTTCTTGCGTTTCTAGATTAGTTCTGCAATTACAGTTGTATACTACTGTTATTCATCCTTTTTTCATGTCGTCGTCGTCGTCATCATTTGCGTCGCGTCTCACTTAATTTGGTTTCCTAGACATTGACTACTGTGTATTATTTGTCTTAGACAGCAACATGTAACGAAGCTGCCAGTGATGGTGCAGAATTGTCACAACCGAGAGAGAGGAAGAAAACATTTATTTATTTCGATTTTCTATGCGATTTCATGTCTATCTATAGGGCGGGGGAAAAGAATGAAATTATTGGGATCTTAACCAAAACGGCGTCCATTGAGCTAACCTGCATGCAGGAAATAGATCCTGCGATTGAAAGAAAATAGGAAAAGATTGGCATGCCAAAAAAGAAGAAGAACGTGGTACCTCTGGGCACATAAAAATGGTGCTTAGATCAGTAGAGTACGCTAGCTTTATTTATTCATTCTTCTGTCTGAGGCAACTTGCTTTTTCAGTCTGTCGTTCCCAGTGACGTAATCGGAGGCAATGTGACGCAACGGAAAGGACGAGGAGATTGACAGGAGTCCACATCCTAAAATGCCCCCCCCCCCCCCTTCAAGTGCGCGAAAGGCTACATCAAGATCCGACAGAAAGCGACGAAATAAACAACAACAAGAGGCTGGAAGCGTTTCCTCGTGGTGTTTGGCGAGGTGCATACCCGCCTGGGAGAACGACGGTGCAAATGACTGCACCACGACGACGAACTGCGGCGGCAGCCGTTTCGTTAGGCACGCTCGGGATACGAGGGTTCCTCGGCCAGTGTCAGCAAGATGTACTACGTCTTTGCCCGGCCTACCGGTGAAGTGGGTCACACTGCCGGTGGCGGCGAGTGAGGTGGCAGAGACGAAAACGCGCCGCCGGTTCGCACGCGCCTCGCCACAACGCGTGCGGTCCATGTGGTTGTAATACCTAGCGCTCTGGGCGAACGATGAATCTTTAAGTATAGCAGTCCGGTCCATGGTGGTTAAACTCCCGTTAATACAGCATACCCTTTGCATCCGGGGCACAAGCATCGATGAGGGGACTTTTGCTGTCGAGCTACCGATATACATTCATATTTCACTTTGAGGGCGTTACGCTCATAGCCAAAGGGAGTGTTGGGCGGTTCAAACCCCCATTCCAGCACCCCCCCCTCCCCCCACCATGCAAGCACACACCCACACGCACACATACATAAAAAGGGGTCGGACCCTTACCCCCCCTCCGAAGTAAAGTCCTGGCTACGCTCCTGATACAGTGAACAAAATTCAAATATGTTTCAATGGACCGCAATTCCTCGTAAATATGGCTTGACCACACGCACGCGCGTGACGCAGTGAAGCCTAACTCAAAACCTCTTGCCTTCGTATTTGTTTTTTCCTCCTCTCGGGTCATTTCATTCCCGCACGCCGTACTCGAACATCACTCGTCGTGTTTCACGAGAGTGTTCACTCGTCGTAAACTGTTCTCGGCCATCGCGTGCAAGTACATTTCGCCGTTTGTTGGCGAGCGAGAAAGTACGCAGTCCAGTCGACAAAAACAGGGGAGAGATAAGAAACATTTCGGTTGCCGTCTCGCTTATCTACCGCCCGGTTGAGATGCAATCGGCGTCCTCATTTGCAACGACACGGCTCGCTTGCCAAGCTTGTCTGCTGGTCGGCCTCGCCCGTGGAGCTTTCTGTCCGGCCGTAGCAGCGGACGTAGGACGCAGAGACGCGGCGGCCAGCGACAGGCGTTTTCTGCGAGGCGCCGACAGCTGGTAAAATTGATGTCATAGCTCACAACGCTGTACGCAGTACGTGTACTCTGAACTGGAGCAAAAGCGACGCTGAGATCTCCAAGGTATTGTCGGAATGTACGAATCGACGTTGCCCACCCCGTTGTCTAGCCTCATTGGAATTATTTTTTTTTTTCCGGTTGCATTGCATAAGTACGTGACATTATTCGTACTTGTGTTCTGTTCAGCCGAGAACGCCTACTTCAGAAATCCTAACAGAAAAAGAATTTAGAAATCACCAACGAATTAGTGTACAACTTATACGAAGGACGTAAGCAGGAAGAGAAGGAATAAGTGAATTACGTAATCACTATGCGTGGCTTTCATTAGAGGCGGTGCACTTTAAAGAACTCGAGGTTGTCGAAATTTCCGGAGCCCTCCACAATGGCGTCTTTCGTAATAATATCGTGGTCCTGGGACGTAAAACCCCAACAACTATTATTATGCCGGGGTCCTCACGTAATGAAGCTTGCTAAGAACAGCTGTTCCCAACGCCCGTTTAATGCACATTTCCATGGTTCAATAAAAATAAGTATCCTTGGACATTTTATATTTGCGGCAAAAATCGCACAGCTAGACTACGGCAGTGCCAACTGGATGTCATTATGCTGTTTGGCCACTCGCTGCAGCCGAAGTCAAAATCGGAAACGCATACTCTAAAAGCAGCGTGACGCTCAAAGCGCTGCCCAGAGCTGGGCATCTGGCCGTGTACTTATCGCAAAGAAATCGTTCCAGAGCATTGCTTTTTTTTTTTTTTTTTTTGAGGTTGAGGCTACGGCAGGCACTACAGTGTCCTTGCGGTGACCATTTGCACATATTAAGCTCGCTCTGCAGTGGACACAGCTTCAACGATTCCTGTCTCATTCACTTTCATTTAGGCGATTGCTTGACCGGAACTCTGCAACGAACGCCCTTCGATGCTAGATAGCGATACCGATTCAGCAGCTGCCAGAAGTTTCGAATCAGGAGACTACGAGAAACACGAAGAGACGCTAAATGCGGCCTCAACTGTGTATATGTGTAACTGTGGCGCAGCGTATATAAGCGTCATGAGAGTGAAAAAAAAAATAAATTTAATGACACTTGACTAAGTCATTTAGAAATCCTGCTCGACCCAATTCCTCTCAAACAACCTCCACTGCCTCACATCGTAGAGACGGCCGCTGTTAATGGTCAAGCGACACGTTGACGGCAAAGCGCTGCTTTCGTTCACGTCTTCGCGAGCGCCGCGCTGCTCCATTTGCGGGCTGACTCGCTTTTAAAGCGCTCACGCGATGCTTAGAGCTGTCGTAAACAGAGGAAGGAGCAGCTGGCCGTTCGCAGATCAATTCATTTATTGCAGCGAAGCAGTGGCTGGCGCTGATTAAAGGGGTCCTATCATTGCTGACGGCCTCAAAACCACAGATGGATGTTAAAATCAGAGAGTGCGACAAATAAAGGGAGAGAGAGAGAGAGAGAAAATATAAAGGACACGGTGGCTAGCTGATGCGGTGAACCGGTGGTGTCCGTCGTATCTGTCAGGGGTGGCCGCCGTCGGTGGCTTAATTGGCCCACTTTTGAAATACTGGACTGATTATCCTTCGCGACTGCGGTAAGGGCCTTGCGCAATGAAAACGCCGGCCCGGTTAAACCGACTTTAGCTTTGTTGTCATTCGCGTATCTGTACTCATAATCGGACGACGAAGAATGGCAAAATAACGAAGCCTAACAATCTCGTGTTTCGTTCGTCCAGTGCGATAGCATTGTGGCAACCGTTTACCCGATGGTTGTCCGACGATATGGGCGTGATTTCTTCTGCTAGTTGGTGGACACGTGTTACTGCAATCACATGAAATACCGCTGCTGCATATCTTCAGTTATTTATAAAACTTCGTGGTAAGTGTGCTACTTCGCGGACATCGGAGTGACGTGCCGAGGCCGCCGGTGCCCAAGGGCTCCCGGTTGTGTGAATCAACATTTTTCCTTCTCTCTTCGATTGCAATAAACATCGATCGTCGCAAACGTAATCATAAGGCTCTGTGGTAATTGCTGTACTCAGCCGAAACACGTCGCCACAATAGCAGCTGTTTGTTGAATGATGGAAGCTAGAGGAGGAGGAGAATTAACTTTTATTCTGAGCAAGCGCCGTGTGCGCCATAGGTGGGCGGCCTCCTTATTCCAGGTAGCCGAGGGCCATGACCATCACTGGAGTCCTATCTATCTGGCTGCGCTCATTCTTCGGGTCCGGGTCTGAAAGCTTGGCCGCACACTGCTCTTCGGTCATTCATTGATCGCCTACGGTGCAAGGTTTTCGACCTCATCCCCAAACCGTATGGCATAGGGTGACTGGTACATCACAGTACATGCAGGTATATAAGTGTTCGGTGTGTGCAATTCGGTGCACTAAGATGCGGTGAACGTAACTATTGGCTTGCAATCTTCTAAAGGTCGATGCCTGTCGTTGCGAGGAGACGCTACACCACATCCTCTGCGACTGTCCGGTATATAATGTTCAAAGACAGTCACTGGTGTCTATTCTAGCGCACCTTGACAGTAGACAAGTGTCTGTTGAAGCAATTCTTGCATGTCGTCAACAGAAGACATCGCAGCTGAAGGCGACGAAGACTCTACTGAGCTTTTTAAGGGAGACGAACTTCGACAAGCGGCTGTGACAGAAATGTCGCGCACCACGCATGAGTGACGGACTGTGACTGACTGTGTGTGTGTGCTGTGTCATGTGCTATCTCTCAATTTCCTCTCCATCTTTAAATCTCCCCCACCTGTTCCCATGTGTAGGGTAGCAAACCGGTTTTGCTAAACTGGTTAACCTCCTGCCTTTCCTTCTCTAATATTTCTTCTCTCTCTAAAGGTTACTGCCTCTTCCCTAATTAGGCTGGTGTGAGGTGGCGGATAAATTCTTTCTAGCCTGTACTGTTAGCGCAGGAGGACAATGGAGACTGCGAGCGGGACTTCGAAGACAACGAAGTGGTGGACGCTGACCATAATGCGAATGAATCGGATATGCGGAGTAGACCAACCTACATAGCAGATAAACACTGAGATAGCCAAAACACCTGCTGTGATGCGGACGTAACGGTGCCATTATTGAACAGTGTACATAAATATTAATTTGGGCGCAGATTGATTCCCTCTCCTGTTATGAATTTTCATTTGTTTGTTCATTTTCTGGTGTATACTTGCTTGGGGACATTGATTGATTGATTGATTGATTGATTGATTGATTGATTGATTGATTGATTGATTGATTGATTGATTGATTGATTGATTGATTGATTGATTGATTGATCGATCGATCGATCGATCGATCGATCGATCTCTTGTTTAATGTTTGTGTTTTATTCGGAAACTGAATTTTCAAATTTTTGTACAGTGTTCTGATATACTGTCCTTTAATGGGAGAGATCGACTGATTCGGAAAATTGACAGAGCGATTGGGAAGAAACTAGACAGCGAGTGTCGGAAATTTGCAACTGAATTTTGTGAAGAATCGCTTGTGTGCCGTTTGTGTGTTTATTGGGAAATTAGCAGTCAAAATTAGCGAGCTCTGCGGTGATATAGTGGGCTCTAGTGTGGGCCACCTTCCCATCTGTTTGCAACAGCATCACCTCGGAGCTGTCTCCAAAACTGGGCAAATATAGGCGCATATAACTTATGCGTACAACTTTTTTTTTTTTTCTCCTTGGATAAAAATCGCACGGTCTTTCTTTCCACATCTGCGTTGAAACAGAACCGGACCGGTGCTGCAGGCAGCTGTGAACACGGCTCAACCCGCGATGCTGGCAACGGAGAGAGCGAGGCGTCTGCTCGGCCTCGAACCGCGCTGTGCATCAAGTGCGGACCGCGCCCCTCGAATCCACGCGTCCATTCATGGGCGGACGCCGTGCACTCACCCGAACGCCCCGGGGAGAACGACGGCGCCATTAATTAGCTCGCGACGGTCTCAATAATTGCGTGCATCGACGGGAGAACCCTGATCACGTAGAATGAGTGCAGGCACAATGCGACTAAACATCACAGCGTCGATTCAATTGACACTGGTCTTGCGACGGGATATCATTTTATGTTATCGGCGGAAAGGGAATGGCGAGCTCGGCAGTCACCTTTTTCTCGTTTTTTGGGGACTTACGTCGACTATGTGCATGAGTGAATGTCCCGTTTTTAGAGAGCGACTCTTAAGAGAGACCTTATTTCCCAGTGCCCAACATTCTTTTTATGTGATAGTTTAGATGCGCGAACGCTGCCGTTGCGGAAACATTTTCGTTGTAGTAATGAAACCTTTAGCAGGTGAATGTTCCGTGCGCGTACTCTCTTCTCCATTAGCCGCGTTTGCTGCAAATATTTCGGGGCAAATAGCCGCGTTAGTGAAGAGGAGTAGCCGGCGCCAGTCGTGCACATCAACATCGCCTTGTTCATATTTATTGATAGAGAAAGTACGCTTTTCTCAATTCGGCAAACTGTTAACTACATTCGGGAACCATAACCTCATTGTGAGTGAGTGCGACCATTTTTTTTTTTATTTTAGAAACTGTTGGAAAAAAAACGCAATTACCTCAGCTTTCGGAACAGCCGTATAGAGAAAACTAATTCGCATGCTCCTTGCCGAATAACATGTGACGATCATACAGCACATTTTATTGCGATAGCAATTATATGGACAGTCTCGGCTGGAAAATGTCCGTCCCCGTCGCCGTCATGCACCGTATATGTATATGTATATATATATAAAAGCCCCAAAGAAAAATAATTCAGAACAATGCTTCCGAAGCGCGGAATCGAACCAGGGACCTCTTTGCTCCGCAGCGAGTGGCGCTAGCCACTACGCCACGGAACGCAGGTCCTCCGCATAGCTAACGGCGAGCGTTATATACACACCCTTTGCCGCTGGACGGACTCAGAGATGACCGGCGCTCATAAGCGTTTCTTCATTACCAGCGAGATGGCGCTAGGAGCGCGACGAGCGCATTTAAAAGTCGTCGGCGAGCTCGCTCGCTTCTTCTTATATTTGCGCAAGGAGAACCTTGGCCTTCCGCTGTCTGCTCGCGCGGTTTTCTTGTGGTGAGGGCAAGAGGGATGTTTCAAGCTTTACCGTGATGTCCGCGCTCATGTTACGGAGCGCCGCTAAACGACGCCGCTAAACGAACAAACAGAAGATGAGCGCGAACTATCAAGTGTCACAGCTCGACACTTGAAGCACGCTAGTTTGCTTCGCTGCTTCGGCCGCCTTTGTAACAGGAGCGCTGTTCAAACTGAGAGTATCCATTGGCGAGCCTCACTTCGTATAGCATTAGTTTCTTGCTATCGCATTCATT
Organism: Rhipicephalus sanguineus; assembly: GCF_013339695.2. Taxonomy (NCBI): domain Eukaryota; kingdom Metazoa; phylum Arthropoda; class Arachnida; order Ixodida; family Ixodidae; genus Rhipicephalus; species Rhipicephalus sanguineus. The sequence continues at coordinate 65,591,056 of NC_051181.1, forward strand.
GCTTCGCCCTTGCGGCGAAACTGTGACTTTTTTTTTATATTTCCACGTTCATGTGATTCATGCCCTAATGAATATACGAGGACACCATGTGAAACCTCGTTGTTTCTGCGCGTCACAGTACCCGCCGTGGTAGACAAGTTATGGGCTGATACGTTTTGAGAGCGCGTGTTCCATTACGGACCCCAGCGGAAGCATTTAGATGGGAGTAAAATGCGAACACCCCTGTGCTATTAAATATAGGGGCACACTAGAGAACTCCGTGCGGTAATTAATTCGAAGTCCTCCATAACCTGCACTCCTCGCAATCACATCTTGTTATTGGCACGGAAGAGCCCCATGAAATCTTTTTTTTAAAATACATTGCATGCGGTATGGCCTATCAAGTAGCAGGTAAAAATCTTTCTAGGAGACCAGGCACGGGAAAGTCTCGTTCAGTGAATTTACGACGCCGTCGACGAGGGAATAAGCGTCGATCTTCCCGAAATTGCTTAGTTCGCTGCCACGCTATTGGCCTCGAGATCTTGGAGTGGCGCCCTCTCGCGTGTGACGTCAGAGCGAGGACTCCGCTCTCAACCGCGCTGCAGCAGCCGCTGCTCCTCTATGCGGATCGTCTGCTTCAAGCGGGAACTTTGTCGAACGAACAGCCTCGGAACGGTCAACTAACGCCTGCAGCGAATGTTTTCGAGTGTAATCTTGAACTTGTTTTAGTTGCGGCCCAATCGACAGGGCCAAGAAATCCCCCGGATGGTCGACGAGTGCGCCGATGCCACCGGCCGCATTGCTGGTTAGAAAGTGAAACTGTGTGTTCTCGCTCGTTATCTTGTTTCCGCCTTACGGTACTTATTAGTTTGGGTGTTTCTTTCGATATTTCAGTAAGCGTGCCGTTCTCCAGCATCTACAAGCATGTAGATAAAGTTTGCGAAAGCTAGCGGTGCCTAATGGAGGGTGAGGCAGTGTACGACGCAGGCCACGTTGTTGAATGCGCGGTCGAGGCCGTCAACGGAGATCGCATCACCGCCGCTGCTTTCGTCCTGCAAACAAGTGCGCAAGTGCCGCCTTGTTGCACACCCCCCTGCCGATGCCCATGATTGCAGTTTTTCCCGTAATGTTGGTTCAGTGAGAACGATATTACGTCGTAGTTCCTATTAATACCGCACAGGGCCGTCGCATGGGTATTAGAATATAAAAAATAGTTAATCGCTGATTATACCACGCACAGGGCCACAGAGATTAACGTGGCAAAGGCAAGCTGAGTGCAGTTTCACGCCACGCAGCCTAACGAAAAGCTGAAAGAACTCCGCTTTTAAAAAAGCGTCTGCACTGCCTCAGATGAAAACTTTTGGAGAATGTGCACTAAACAGTGGCAACAGGTTTCGCTTATGACATTATGATAAGCAGTCCGCTAGGCGCGCGCTTGCCTTCATAAGTAAAATACGTATGTACGCCACCCAAATGCAGCTGTAGTCTCAGATATCCTGCGCCGCTCAGCTGAGCTCACGAGGCGCGCTTTCCTGCGAGGCGATTCGGAGGCCGCGTCGTCGGCTCTTTGTCTAGGGGCCTTCGCGGCAGGTTGTGGGACGGCACCACACCTGGTGTAAGTCGCCTATCCTTATAGCCTGAGTGCAATAAACGCTTTAAGTATTGGCGGGGCGCTTAAACACGGTCACAAGCTTACGTAAGAGTGGCGGTAGCAGAAGTCACTGTCCGCGACGTGCTTGCTGCACACAGTCGATGAAGGCGTGGGGCGCTAAAGCTTCCCATTCAGAGCTTGCGATGCACTTCTTCTTCAGGTTTGGGTCCTTAGGGTAGTTGTGAAAGCTAACGCCTTTTTCACGAGCGTACGAAGTACACTGAGGCACAGAGCAGTACTTCACCATTGCGCAGCACTCGCCGCGGTGACAAGCGGCCGCAGATCTAAAGAACAAAGAGTTGTAGTTCTAAATGAACGTTAAAAGCAGTCCCATGGTTGTTCGAACAGCGTCAGTAGCCACCATACCCAAGATAACCAATTGAACTGCTGTTTTGTCGAGATTTATCACAACGGTGGTTTCAACACGTCGCCGGGCCTAGCTAGCAGACGAAAGCGCGCGAATCCCCGCTCTGACGTCATACAGGCGCCGTTCGCCGCGCCGCCATCGGTCGCACACCAGGCCAATACGCCCTCCCGTAATTTCCACAGGTGAAATCATCCGCGTTTTTATAGTAACGCGCTACCAGGGACAATTTCGCTTGTCTCTTGGAAGATCTTCTTCTGAGTCAAAGGTTTCACTTCCTGTAATGTGGTTCGGTGTAGCAGTACAAAGAAGACATTGCAAACCCTGAAGTAAACGTAATCAGTAATAGACATATCGTTAAGTAAACCGAAAACCGCTTTGTCGTAATAAAGTGTTTTTGTAAAGGTATGGCTTCGAACTGGCAGGTAAAGCAAGTTTAATATGAACCACTGCTTCGCCCATAAATAAAAACGTTAGACATTCATGGTTAACAAAACGTGACCGTCCACTCGAGCAGAACATCGCAGAAAGAACGTCATGTAGTGAGCATGCATTCCCAACTCCTCGCCATTCTTTTTTGTTTGTATGTACTTGTGTGTTGTAATTACCTACTTATGTCTTACTTAAAGCCATAGCAATGCTTAATACAAACAAACAGGTGCACCTCGGGTGAAATACCTTATATTTGTTTTAGGACTGTCTCCTTTCGCGGTCCAAACACTACATATTTTAATACAAACTGACAGACAGTTACCGCCAAGAGAGACAACGCAGTAATCTGTCACTAATCGCTCATCAGCAGGAATACATCAACTGCGCTGGAGTTTGCTAGGAGCCATTAAAAAATGGTAACACGCCAATGAAAGCAGGTGCTTACATCGCGTCATTTGTGAAATGAAGCTGCCTTTGTGAGGACAACCGTATCGCGTGATAATATAATAGACGCTGGAAACTTTGCGAGCAGTAGATTGTCTCCGCACGTTCGTTTGGCAAGCGAACGACATTCGCTAGCCCACATGCAATCAAATGACATTTCTATATTTAAATGATAAGTTGGAAGATTATCTCGACCATCTGACAGTGATGAATGTAAACAGAAACCGACGCATCGCTACCAAATGGAAAGGCTCGGGGTACGTATACCGTCGATCCTTCTCTTGATTGGTCTTTCTTAGTCCGCACTACACAGGGGGGTGACTGTCGTAATAATGGTACGGGGTAGCTATGGTCATCCATGTCTTCATATGCACGTGCACGTTCGCAGTTTATTCTCATACGTGAGAATTATAAATATTTTATTTTCGCCTTGTCGCTATTGATGCACCACCAATCGTGCTAGACGCGACTGCGGCTGAGAGGCGGCTTCGGTCTTTTACCGCAATGTGCGTGTGAATGTGTTTTTTTTTCTTGTTTGTTTGTTTACGATGCCGAAATCGTGGTTCACGTATTCAGGCGTTCGGTCAACAAACAACGCCGCGGAGAACGAGTCTATAAACATACCGGTGCCTCGTAGCGGTGCACGGATCGCCGATCGTGACCAAACAACACGAGGCTAAAGGTCAGGCCGAACGTACACAGCGTCCACGCCCGCTGGGCAAGTGCCCCTACCGGCTCCACAAGCGGTGAAGCCAAGGTGCTGCCGCTCAGTAAGCCAAAGTTAGCAGCAAATTACTCCCACTGAACGGGAACTAAAGACACGGAGCACCTCGAAACAGTTGCATACAAAGCGTTTCGGGTACAGCATGTGGCATTTGATCATTATGCGTCGGGACTACACGATGCTGCTTTCACAGCTGTATAGCAATGTGTGCCAAGCAGTTTGGACTACAAGAAACGTTATAATGATGGGAGCTCTGGGTTGTTGAGCCTTTCCACTAGAAATATATAAAAAAAAATTGGCCATAACGTTATTGCACCGAGAATGTAATTAAGATAATATCCCCATAGTGAGCCATACAAAAACAGAGGAAAGAAACAAGAGGAAAGTGTACAGTTTAAAATAACAATAGCCTAACAAGCAGCATGATACAACATAAATACAAAATGTCTTTCTTTTTTTTTAGTTCGTTGTAAACTCAAGAAGAAGTAAAGAAAGTGCAACAATGGAAAGAACGCGGTGGCTATACAAAATGTACTTTCACGTCAGCTGCCCCAACAGCAGACAACAACAACGCATGTTCTTCTCGCTTTATGGGCGAGTTCGCTACTTCCCACTCCCTTTTCACCGTAAATGCGCAATTTGTCTTCGTAACAGCAGTGTTTACCACAATCGCTATCTACTCGATTAGAAACAACCACGGGCTTCAGCAATCTCGGTGGCTAAGTCTCCGCCTAACAGGTTTTTTTCAGGGGCTAAAATATGCAAACGCCCGCAATTCCGTGTCGCCACGTCGCGCTCGTTCTCTCCGCTAAAACGACATCCTTTCGATCATATCGCCCCCTGTAGCCTCTCTTTACCGCCGAACGGAGCCGTGAAAGACTCGCAATTAGGCTTAGGCGAGGCGCCCACGGGCCTTGGCCTTGTTTGGGTCTGCGAATTCAAGTGCGGCGCACCGATTACCGCAGGACCCTGCACCACAGGTAGACCCGGTCCGATCCACTACAATTTATTCTCGCGATATTCCGAAGAAGGAATGCGAGGATGGGGTGAGGGGTAATGAAGAAGGGCAGCAAATGAGGGGAAGGCTATCCCCCCCCTTGCAAAGCACATTGACTCTCTAATGAGAGTGGATGAGTGTGCCCGGTCATGAGCCCCTTTCACGACGCTGCTCCGCAAACCGCAAGCACACGCGTACTCGTATATGCCCGAAGATGAGCACCGTCGCACTGCTTTGCCCAAATACCGCGGTCTTCTAGGACGTTACCACGTAATGCGTAGGTCGCTTTCTGCGATGCGATGGGGCGTACAGATATTCAGTTTTGTGCGTCTAATCAGCGATCAATCTTGCAGCCTCTCGACGTCACTTTCTTCCATAAGATGATAGGTGTGTGTGTAAAGGCCTCGCTGCGTTTAGAACGCCCTTGCGAGGTGGAAAATTTCTAGCATGAACCCCGAGGCCCGTCAGTATGCGCGTTGCAGCATTGATCACGTTTGGTTCGGGGCGAGGTAACCTCATTCCTGACGCATTCCTGAAGCATGCCGCCAACGGCGACAACACGTGGTCAATGATGGTGGGCTTTAAGAAGCACAGCTTAACACTGTACTCGGTACGGCTTGGCGCTACAGAATATGGGCCATCTTTCATCGGGGCGCTGTTCCCCATGTGCCTCATTCCATTGATTAAATGTAAAACGAAATAAATACCATCATTCTGGCACGCACCATACACTAGGAGTTGAAGGGCCCGCAAATCACCAAAAGGAAACATATTAGCCTCAGAGCACTGCAGCAGTGCCCGTGTTTTAACATTACGTTTTCAGCCTCTTGCGATATGCGTGATGCAATATTTATTTCTCTTCTTATATACATCAGCATTCTAACGTAACTTTAATTTCTTAAATCGCCATAACCCATGCAGAAGCAGAACGGACAAAAACCTACTTCGGATCTCTTACGCCGAATTAGTTCTTGGTTCAGACAACGTAGGTTTCGGGGACGCGAGCGAGCTTACAATCGCCAGTCTGAGTTTTATTAAGAAGGGCAAAGATCATTTTTCCAAACTTGCTCGCATATACCAACGCAACTGCTAGTGCCAGTGAGGTCAGTACCCAGTCCATGCAGTACTGCAGTTGCAGTACGTTGTCGTATGCGTATGCCGAGTTCAGTGTTGCTGGGCTTAACCCTGTATGCAAAAACCAAAGAAAGAAAGAAAGAACGAAAAGAAAGAAAGAAAGAAAGAAAGAAAGAAAGAAAGAAAGAAAGAAAGAAAGAAAGAAAGAAAGAAAGAAAGAAAGAAAGAAAGAAAGAAAGAAAGAAAGAAAGAAAGAAAGAAAGAAAGAAAGAAAGAAAGAAATCCGCTGGTCCATGATTCATGCCTCTGACGTCCTGCACTGACCGGCAAGGACGTCTTTGAAAACAGCGAGTGAACCCTGCGTTCCGTCCTTGCCTCTATAAACGCCGCGCGATTAGGTGTGGAAGGAATTGAGAAAGAACCGGATCAAGAACGAAGCGCGTTTCATTCTCCGGGTTGTTAACTTTAAGCGATTTTGCAGCCTTTCTTTCCTCGACTCATAGCCACGTGCGGCATTGCACAGCGACATTGGTGACCACAAGAGCGAGGAAGAGATGTTGTTTCGCGCGCTTAATATTCCGCGCACGACTTTAAATGCAATCACTCGGGCGATGATTGCAGCGACCACAATCTTGGCTCGCGGTTCCGGCTGCTGGTGACGCCGAGATCTCGGCATTTGCTAGTTACGCTTTTTTTTTTTTTTTCACTTGGATGTAGAATATGTAAGGTGGGCGGCGTTAGAGCCGGATATCCCAAAATAATGAAATTGATACACACGAAACAAATAACCTAGAAAAGGGGAAGAAAGGCACTGATTAATACCACTACGCAACCATACGGTCACAAACGAGCAAAAAAAAAACATGTTTGTGGCTCAGCCCTGAAGATAATAAGTGGTCACTTGTAACACCGCTGATGAGGTCAATAATTGTATCTTCTTCGTGCACTTCAAGGCAAGGTTATCATCAGATTGTTGCGCTTACAAATAAACGCAATGTACTAAATACAAACAGTAATGTTGGTTATAAACAGTCTATCACGATGTGTCCGCTAAAGTACCACGAAGAATCACTGCTTTTGTGGGCATGGCCGCTGTCCGAGCATTCTGCAAAATGTGAGAGGTCGTCTACTGAGAGCAACGTGACTTTCGGTTGCATTCAAGGCGGTACATTTTTCCGCATCTAGTGATCACCGGCTACCCGCCACTTCTGACCCGCCACTTCTGACCCGCAGTTTGCGAGATCGAATCCCGGCCGCGCCGGGTGCATTTTCCATGGAGGCGAAAGTGCTCGAAGCCCGTGTACTTACATTGACGTGCACGTTAAAGAACACCAGATGGTCAACATTTCCGGAGCCCTTCACTACGGCGCCTCTCATAATCAAATCTTGGTTTTGGGAGGTTAAACCCCAACAATTATTATATGAGCACTGGCTCATACGACAACCCATGGGCACAAATGCAACATCGTGGAATTCTTCAATAAAAGGCCGAAAGAGGCCCCACCAGTAGATCCCGAATTAAGGGTCTCAATAGCCAGGGTCCTCAACGTCTAGCCGTAAAGTATTTGGTGTGGCAGTTCACTGGGCGTATTTATTTTTGCTTGACTGAGGTGATTAACAAGGCAGCCTGAGTAATAATCGCAGTATATGTGGAATTCATTTGTAGGGCAGCTAAATATATTTAAATGTCGAAAATGTGTACCACCGATATAGCACGCTTAAGTTGATGTAATCAAAAGCGAGAACAGTGTGTTTAACGGTTTACTATCCCAAATTTTGAATAAGTGAAACGAGAATAAGAACAAAGGGTAAAGAAATGGTAACTGTAAGCCTATATGCGAACGCTCGGAAGCTGATACAGAATAAAAAATAGGCTATGCAGACTTGAACACACAACCCGATACTTCTTTCTTGTACAAAAATAAAAAAAAAATGACATTTATATTACGAATCAACAGAAACCCTTCACATATGAAAAATGTAAACTCTATTGCTGAAATTAGATTGGCATATATAAACCTTGTTGAACACACGAAGAGTAAGCGTCAGAGTGAGCGGAATTTCCGCGAGCCGCAACATATTTCAGCACAAACTTTAGGTCAAGGCACTACCCTGAACTTTCTATGCTGCCATCCATGCTTAGAACTGTACCTTAAGTGAGCTCGGCGAGTTTTGAAAATCGGGCTCGCACAAGAGCAAAGCCTACACGCATAGAAAAATACTCAACAATTTTCGACCTCACAATGGTGTAAAAGTTCGGTGCCTTGGGCACGAAATTAAAGCAAGGGTAATCGTGCCTTCGTTTTTGCTCCGATAATAACAGTTTTTTTTTTCTAGTTACACAGCATATAAGAAAGAAAAGAAGATGGCCTTTCAAGGGCTTGTTTTTCTTTGTGAGACACAATATTAATGAGAACTAACAGACAATATTGCCAAGGAAAGTATAGGGGATGTTATTTGTAGTAATTCGGATATAAATGTGAAGAAAGTAAAGTGGGCGAAAAGATAACTTGCCGCCGTCGGTGTCTTTCAGAAAACCATCAGTCATTTCCCTGGTTTGACGACAGCAGATGCGATATCTCTGGACTTATGGGATCAGAGATAACGAGAATAACCGCGACAACGATAACATGACAATGGCAAGATGAGACCAGATCGACGACTTTGCGACTTTGGCTTGATTTCTGAGAAGTCAGAAGCTCAGGATTCTATAAAAGGTCATAAAAAAGGATATCAAGCTCTCACCCTCCACACTTGAGCGTTCATTTGTTTAAATAGAACCCGATATAACCGCTGTATGCAAACACGCAGAGTGTGCGTTTGCACCCAGCGGCAATAGTTTAGGCATCAGGTGGCACGTAGCGAAATGACCCGAAATATGTCACCTAAACACTGGAGGGAACTCCCGTATTAGCTCCTGCTGCAGTTCACATCATGCTCAAACACCAAATGTTTGCTCAGAATACAATTCGCTTCTTGTCTTGGCACGCTCGTGCGGCAAGAGCCGTTTCCATCACTTCTGCACCAACAGACGCTAACCAAATGCTGCGGTCTAACTACTCGGTTGCCCTTGCTGTTTACGACACAGTCGCCGTTTCACACGGGACAGGAACAAGCTCCTGTCCAGCAGTGGCAGCGCCGTGGGTCGGGCGGTCCCTTTTCAAGTGTCGCCGTCCTTGTCCTTGACGAGATCGGCGGCGTGCCTGCGGGCCAACGTCGCGCCTGACCACGCGCACGCCCGGTACATAATAGGGCTGCCATTAAGGGCTCGCCAGACCGCTCCGTTCCGCGAACGGGAGCACGGGCCCCCCCGGGGCATCGAACGAGACCCACTCGGTCGACGTCACCGGCGTCTGCACCGGGCAGATATGTAACGTCCAGGAGCCGTGCTTGTGCGTGGGAAGAATTGAACAGGAGACGACTGAGTCACCCGATTTGTAGGAAGAGAGAGAGCGCGGCCATCGATTGTTCAATGGCCAGGTTGCTCGCGCTTTTATGCAATCGGTCTGGCCTGGCGAAGAGACGAAAGCCGCTGCACGCTATCTCTACAAGGTGCGCACTGGTTGAATTGAAGGCACGATATATCCGCCGCTTTGTTTGTGACTTGTTGCGTGCAACCGCATAAACCCTTCCGGCATCATTTTCTAGGTCAGCATTGGGCGAACATTTTCAATATCCAAATCTCCTCAGACTCAGTACACAACAACCTGCGCGCGGTTCCTAACGGTGCCAATATGCCAATGGTTCTCCCATCTTCTCACGCGATTTCGAACCGCACGAAGTAATCACGGACCGAGTGCCTCTGTAAGCTTGTCGCTCTGGCGTGTCTGAGTGCCGGTTGCTTCTGCCGTGACTTTCAGCGCTGGCTGTTTTCTAAACATTTTTCATTATTGTAACACACGCAGGCATCTCAGGGTTAACGTGCCGCTCTGTCAGTTCTCAAAATCTGTCATGTGATTGCAATATTCAGCAGATCTGAGCAACTGGTACAATGCAGACGCAATCCTTCATCGTGTGTCCTCTAGGTGAGCCAGCAGGATGTCCGACTTGTTAATGTCCGTGCCATTCCTTGTTAACCTCTATTTCCGAGCCTGTATTGGGTCAAGTTCATTTAGTATAAGTTATCTACAATGCCCGCTCTAATAGCCATTGCCCATGTTGTTGAGTTTTCCATCATAGATGCTACTGCGTCATTGCAGTCGTTTTTTTGTACTTTGTAACATTTTCTAAAATATGCATGCAGTCATGCATTCAAAATGCTTAAGTTCTTTTTTTTTTCTCGTACGAGCAATTGGGTATTAAAAGTAAAACAAACACGCAAGTGTCATTAGTACACGAAGAATGCCCACGCAATACTTACCAGTAGTATCACTTATGTATTGCAAACCTTCCTAAACATGTGGCGTTATGGCCTCCACTGACGTCATGGTGTTGATCACAGAGATAAAGGTGATAATGACAGGTAGCGTACGACAGAGAACCAGCTACGCGATTTGCCACGCATTTGCGATCGGCTATCCTTGAGCAATCGGGTGGGCAATAGCGATGACGTGTGGACACATCTACTGGAACTGTGGTAATTTGTTTAGTAACGACATGGCCTGCAAACGTGAAACAGTTCCGCAGGCAGCGTGTGCTGCACCTCGACTGACCACGGGAACCTGGAGCCGGGGGAGACCCTGCCAACGCCCTTTCGGTGAACAGTTTGCGAGATCAACTATCGGAACTGTGTCTCTGAGATGTGACGTACACGCCGCGTTAAAAACCTCAGAGACAGGCATAGAGAGCGCGGAAATGTAATTGTGCTCCTGTACTGCAACGGGAAATACTGCAAGCGTTAATGTTTTTGAACCTCTTTGGTCAAGGATGAAAGAAGATAACAAGTCCACTTCACGCTCCCTTCATGCCCGGCAAGTCTAAGTTGATGAGATGAAGACATTTTTTGTACACAATTGTCTAGTGGGTAGGTTCAGTGTATAACATAAAAATAAATGCGATACCCTATATTCATTTCCAGCACAGAAGCTTTAAACTGCAGTACGCGCTTTGCGAGGAACGTCAGACAGACGCCGCTTTTTTTTTTTTTTTTTTTGTAAACTGGTGACTGCTCTGCAAACTTGGTAGTTGGTTCACCCCGCCGGCACAGCGAGTCATACGATCCCTCGACCAATCTGTCGTCATGCGAAAATTGTAATTGTGCTCATCACTTCACGAGCACTGCGTAGTGTAGTCACGCGCTTATTCAATTCATCTTGCACTGCAGCCTGCTTGGCTACCTCCTCTTGTATAATCATTCTGTCATCAAAGCAAGCACGGCGCCCAAATAACCATTAAAAAAAGCAGAGAGGCGATGCCTTTCTGCGCGCGTTTCCCTCTAAATATAAGAGAGAGAGAGATGAAAAAAGGAAGGCCGGGAGGTTAACCAGATATTAGCATCTGGTTTGCTACCCAGCACTGGGGAGGGGAAATAGGGGCAAGAAAGAGGGTCTAGAGAGAGAGAGGGGAAAAAAGAGGAGAAAAAAAACGCACGTACACACACAAGATAAAAAAAAAACACACAGGGACGAAGTTCTTCTTACAATCGTTCAAAAAGGCCGGTAGATCGCAAGAAGCGCAGTAGCGCTTGCATGGCCTTCTTCTGTGACGTTGCGTCTTGTCGATGGCGTAGAATTCTTTCTTCCGACAAAGGTCGGTCGTCCAACTTGTTCAGCACGTTGCAATGATATAGTCGCTGTGCATTGTACAGTGGGCAGTCGCAAAAAATATGTCTAATTGTTTCTGCGTTTCCACAGTGGTCACAGGCTGCGGTGTCGGCCATCCCAATGCGGAAAGCATAGGCGTTGGTAAACGCAACGCCCAACCACAGCCTACACAAAAGGGTCGCGTCTGCTCGGCGAAGTCTTGATGGGACTTGAAGACTTAATGTAGGGTCAAATGAATGCAGTCGATCATGTCTGAAGTGTGGCTCATTCCATTGTGACGTGGTGCGTTGGCGAGCATGCAAACGAAGCTTCCGTGCAGCGTCGGTCCTAGAAAGCGGTAGTAGTAGTTTATGGTCTTCTGCGTGGGCTGTAAGGGCAGTATGAGGTAATAAGGTGAAATCGACTGCGAACAGGCGAAAAGCTGAACGATGAATACGGGCACTAACGGCAGTCCCGCTTGTTACCGTCACGATGCGCGTTCTAGAATGGCGTTGAATAGCTGTGACCCCGAGCGCCAGACAATGGCTAGAAACGCGTCCTTCACGAACTCATCATCCCGTCCCGTCGCTTTTCCTTTCCGAAAGAGGTGTGCGGCGTGACAGAGGGGCTCCGCCACTGTGTTGGCGTCTTCTTTGCGCCAATCACAACCGCTCACTCACAGAGCGTTCGCATGGAAGGTTCTTTCTTTCTTTCTTTCTTTCTTTCTTTCTTTCTTTCTTTCTTTCTTTCTTTCTTTCTTTCTTTCTTTCTTTCTTTCTTTCTTTCTTTCTCTTTCTTTCTTTCTTTCTTTCTTTCTTTCTTTCATATTATCGCGTGTCTGTGCACCGGAAGCCGGCTCCGAGCGCTACCAGCCAGCACTGGTCCTCACGCGCGGTCTTCTTCGTGAGCTGCGTGCGTTGCCGGCGAGTTTGCCGGCCAATTAGGCCTCGCTGCGACAAAGGCGCGCCACGGCACGGTCGCTCTCTGCCGTGACGTATACAACGCTGCGGGGCCCGTTGTCCCGCGTAGCGCAACGCGTGCGCACGTTGTCATTGTTCGCGCATCGACCGGCAAACATGCATGTGTGCCCACTGCACAGCGTCCGCCGAGCATGGAAACACGCTCGCCCCGACAACCTTACGACCGGCTGGACGCTGTTGAGCAACGCATTATTGAATGTGACAATGCTCAGCACATGCATGGGCTATCGACACGAATGCCTTCCGGGGCGTAATGCTGAACGTTACGTCGCAGTGACGAAGCTGTGGCGAGCTCCAAGCTATAGCTTGGCCTTTGTGGATTACGGTGTGCGTGAGACTGTGCCATAATCTCTGGACTGAATGCGCCATATGGCACATAACATGTGCGACATTAGCCAGCTTAGTAGTTGGTGAGATCGGGTAAAGGACATCATATAATGGTGCAGGTGGGGTCATTTCCAAGGGGTCTTCAGTCACAGGATCACCACAAGGTCCAAATGCAGCTGATCCAGCTCCAAAAGGAATTAGTTGTCCATAGCAGTGAAGCATGATCGAAATCATAGTCTTATAATACTGTCGTGTTCCGATGAAACGAGCGGCATTTTAGTGCGTATCTTGCTCTGAAGCAGGCCCAAAGTTCGCGGGATCCAATCCCGGCCGCGGCGACCACATTTTCGATGGGGGCAAAAATGCTAGATGCTCTTGTGCTTGGATTTACATGCACGTTAAATAACTTCAGGTGGTTGAAATTTCCGGAGCCCTGCACTACGGCGTCCCTTATAATCATATCGGGGTTCTGGGACGTTAAACCGCAACAATTATTAATTATTATTGATCTGGAGTACCGCAAAGGAACGGCTAGCATTACTGCTTCTGCTGCCCGCCTACCCAACAAGCACTGTAGTTTGCGCAAGCATATAGAGTCGAATCTCTGAGACAACTTCCGTGACACTGATTGTGCGGCAAATTGCTGAGTGTATGGATCTTGACAACTGTGCTTCGATTCGACCAGCACCCTGTATTAAAGCTGTTCTTACAACTGGCCTATCAGAAAGAGCAGGACACAACCAATCGGGATGTTTGACGTGTTATTGGAGACGGTGGTCGGCCAGCGGGAAAGAGTTCCTACCAACGGAAGTTTTATGAATTGTTCTCAGGGGCCTTATTATCTATATATCGCAACCTCAACTTCAGCTCTCGCTTGGCATTGAGTTATCTTTATGTTATCGTCATATCGGCCTATTGCAAGTAATTCAATACCACCGAATATGACCGGCATACCCGAAGCAAGATGTTATGCAAAGAAAGAAAGCCCACTATTGTTGTTCGACCACACGTCCGACCATATTGTACACGGTTTAACCCAGTTCCTGCGACGACTTTGGCAAAGGCTGTGTGGGAAAGCGATCATAATTTCTTAATGACCTCTCGGTAATAATCTGCCCAACGCATTTACTGGTTCACACAGGTTCTCTGAAATAAGAACATCCCGTAACAGTGGCGTAGCAAGAAATAATCAGCCTGACTACGCTCACTGCAGGAGAAGTGCCTCTCTCATGTTTCGCCAGTAAAGCCGGTCTTCTCCTATATATACACGTGCAAAATCGAACATTTTCGCAGCAGTTTGGACTGCGATAATTTTCGCAGTTGAAGCCCTCCTTTGCTACGCCAATGTCCCATAAAGTAGCGCATTTGTCTGGCTCACCTAATCAACCGGCACTATAACATAAGTGACGTCAGTTCCGCCGTATCCCATACACACACGGTGCTCCTGCTTCATTATTCTGCTCTCGGTTATGTATATGTCGCAGAGACACCTCTGAGAACTGTATTTCCATGCACATACGGGTGCTGCCGTGCTTCGTTTGCTGTAGAACGTGCCTCAATGTACTTTCCCATATTCCTCCTGCTCTACTGCAGACGTGTAGCGCCGAGAAACTGGAACGCATGGGCCTCTCATGTTTCGACCCAGCGGCGCGAAACTCGGCGCTGGTGTGAGAATATCCGTGCAGCACAGCATAGAACCTGCGTGAACACGACCCTTGTTTGCAGTGGCAGCCAGTCAAAACACAACGATGTTCTGAGATCGACTAGGCTTCGCTTGCTGTCCCTCCACGGCAGGTGGGACTGGCGGTCTGTTCGCGAGCTACTGATCTCCCAGCTCCTATATACTCGCTTTTAAGTTTTTGTGGCAGTATTATATGTCCTGTTCCCAAGCGTATAGTGGGCCGACTGCGCATCAATATATAGCCAGATTTCTTCAAAAAGAAATAAAGGACAAAAGTGATGCATTTACTGCGTTTCCCAGGGGTATAACCAGGGGTGTACTAAGGCTGTGCCGCGTGAGACCGAGGGCTGTTATGCCATCGACTTCAGCGTTATTTCCGCTAATGACTGTGCGCGAAACATCTTCAAAAGCAGTGCGAGTGCAGCGAATTGGCGCCGATTCATTTTATGAATGCTCAAAAAGAGACGGGGAAAGCGTTCATATTCTGCTCCTCTGTCGCCTTTCTTCCATCGCACTTTCCTAACGATGTGAAACGGCTTGTGCCCTCTAGTTTTAATGTCGGTTAATGTACGCGAATCCAAGTAACCGGATCAAGAAATTACACTGTGCCCGCTGAACCGCATCGAGGTTACCAAGCACGTTTATACACGCAGAGATGTAGCCACAGCATTTACAACGGTTTGTATGCTTCGGTGTCAACGTATCGCTCTCGTGTGTGTGGAGTCGTTTATTGCACTGTAGTTACCTGTCATAGCTTTGTTACAGTTCACTAAATCAAATCCAGGTCAATCAGCTCCGATTGGGAGCATTCAGTACTGAACTCTTTATGGGCTGCGCCACGTTACCAACACCGGTGTCACAAGGACGCTTGTGATCGCGATCAGGGTCGAATCAGGATTAGGCTCGATCAGGAACATGTACTCCTGCATGGTAACCTTCAGTCACTGTCGCGCACGATCATGATCAAGACTCTCGCGATCTGGCGCCCAGATCATCACTTCTACTGACGTATGCGCAAATTCGATCAGGATTCGTTTGAACAGGGTAGGAGCGGCCATTGTATAATACACGAGAAATCATATGCGTATCGACCCTTACCGCGATCTAAAGTGCCCACGTAAGAACGATGCCGGTATGAAGCTTCCTATAGGACTGTAGATCTCGATTGTCAAACGAAAACTCATTGAGGAAGATCTGTCTGTCAAAAGAGTTCCGTTCCATAGGAGAAGAAAAAAACCCGCCTCAGTGGTCTAGTGATTACGGTGGTCGACTGCTGACCCCCAGGTCGCGGTATCGAATCCCGGCCGTGGCATTTTCGATGGAGGCAAAAATACTTGAGGCCCGTGTCCATAGATTTAGGTGCACGTGAAAGAACTCCTGGTGGTCGAAATTTCCGAAGCCCTTCCCTACGGCGTCTCTCGTAATCGTATCGTGCTTCTGGGACGTCAAACCCCTATATTATTATTAAAGAGAGTTGCGTTCTAGAGAATAACGAAAACAAACATAGGATCCTGATGTCTGGACGTATAGTTTCTAAGGGTCCCACGGCAACAGTCATGTCAGTGGCCGAGCGCAGAAACGACCCCTTCGAAACCGGATCAAAGTCGCCTCGGCGTCCGAGGACAATGGGAGACCAGCGCTGGATAGGTGGCGCGCCGAAAAAGGGCGCCTGGCGGGGAGTCGCGACATAACTCAGCCGCTCGCTTGGCCTCCGCGCCGCCGGCTAATCTCGGAGGTCATGCCGCTCGCGCTCATACGACCGGCCGCACTGTACCGCGGCGAGCGCACGCGCGTGCGCTGTTCCCGTGCTTCATTTTGGCGCGAACAGCTCAAGCAGTCGTTGCGCCAGTAATACTGCTATGGTTTAGAAAAAAAATAACTTTGTTTGAAGGCTTCTTTCTCAGGAAAGAACTGGAAAACGGAGAGAAGCCCTGCAGCAAAGCAGACTACGTCTGTAGATACGGCGTCGAAGAGACAGTGCTTTGCCGTGGTGGCGACTCCGTCGTCACCATTTTCTGATAGCGTCCTGGGATTTGTGTCAAGCTAGTGCAGGCTCACAAGCCTCCATTGATAAGTACGTGCTGCGTTGATACCAGCTGCCCACTACTGCAGTAAAAAAAAGTAAGAGGCAGGGGATAGCTGCGTCAACGTTTTTTTGCCGTGGTATGTACGCCCAGCCCGCGGTATAATTGCACGCGGACGTTGATCAAGCAAATCGCCGTGCTAGCATAGCATGTATGGTGTCGCGCTGTTATGCTCGAGGGCGCGGGATAGATTCCCGGTCACGGTGGCCGCATTTAGATCGGGTTGAAATACAAAGAACACCCGCGTACTGAGAGTTATGTGCACATTAAAGAACCCCAAGCGGTCAAAATTAATCATGATTCCCACACTACGGCATGCCTCATAATCATACCCTGTTTGGCACGTAAAACGCCAGCAATTGTCGATGTTGATCAATTCCGTTTATTCTAAGCAGACACAGGCAAGCGAAAAAAACTAACACAGTACATTAGGCGAATTAAACGGCAAGTAAAAATCCAAGACATTTGACCCTTTTCTGGCGAGGCATAAATTACGATGTCACTTAGCCGCGGCAGCCAATGCACAAAGAAACTTTACCGCATCGGCTGACTCCAGAAAGCGACGCTTCGAGTAGTCCACTGCGTTGTTCGTGACAACAGCTCTGTCTGTATCACAAGTGAAGCTCAACGGAAGCATCCATCGCGTGTGTATTTCTCATAACAGTTCAGCGGCTTCGGCGAACGTGCCCCCGTACGCATCTCGTAGACAAACAGCTTTCCTTCTGCTTAGCTGTTTGCGAATAATGTAGACTACCTGCTTATCGTATCATATTCACTGCACGCGGTGGCATCAGATGGAGCTTGGTGGTGGTCAGACGAAAAAATTATTATATATGCCGCATGCTGCATAATATGTACGTTTTATTTACGACAAAACACCGATTAAATTCTGCTCGGTAGCCCCGGTTTTCACTGGTGGCCCTCACTATCGAATAAATGTAGCAGACACGCGCAATTCCGTTTAGAAACCAGTCCGACGCCACTAGACAGGAGAGCAAGAGCAGAACATACTGTGCTCGCCTGACTGCCGGGATGCACGCCACATTCGTTCCTATTCTTATGTTTTAGAAGGAAAATCATAGAAGGATACGTCCTCCCTCATTTCTACGTATTGTGGCACTTGAATGCGCAACAATACCGCCAGCATCCTTTAGTTTTGTTTCGGCGATACGCGCCCGCATCGCCTCAACAAGTCGCCACTCTCGGCCGCGGGAGCGGCTGGAGTATGCCCGCTTTGACCGCCAGGGCGGCGCTGCCCACACCGCGGAAACTCCAGCGCTGGTTCCCTATGGACTCGACTCTCTCCGCGTCTGCGGCGTGTCGGCGTCCGAGTCACGGTCGTCGTCCACGCAGCCCAGAGTGCCCCGCCCAGGGAGCGTTGCGTGTATCGCGCGGGAGCAGAAACCGCGTATAACGATCGACAGCGCCAGGCCGGGCCTCTCGTACGCCCAACGGACAACAGAGCGGTGCAGACGGTGCATCTCGACGGGAGAGAGGGTTCGGGTTGGGATTCACCACCGAAGCCGCCCACTAACGACCAGCACCGGCTGCGCCATCGGCTTATACGTCCCTGGTTCACCGTTCGCAGAGCCCACGGAGCGGCGTCCATTTCGGGGCGTTTTCTTTGCGTTTGCTTCATTTATCGCAGCCTGCGAAACGGCAGTGACCAGGAAGAGAGCGGATTTCCCGCGGTATGCTCTGGAAAACGAGAAACTGCGCCTCAGCTGCTTCGTACATGCGTTTTGGAGCGAAACAGAACGGTCAGATCTATCTAGGCTAGCATTAGCTAAATGTGCAATGAAATATACACCTGCCGAAGTCGGACGAGAACTTTAAGGCCGTACTCGATGAAAAGTGCTACACGGATTGAGCAAGACCGCTTGATCACTGCTCTAATATTTCAGGTACGAGAGTTTTCTTCAGAAAGCAATGTTTAGAAGAGGCAGGAGAGGTCGCGAAGCAAAAGGCAACGAAGTGGCGTCGTCCGACAAGCAGTTTACGCGCAATATTTGAAGCGGAAAGCGTTATTCTCACTTCCTCCTGCTGTAAGACGCTTTAACTTCGTCTCGACACAGTCTACACAAAAGCTTCGGAGGCAATTGAGCGGTGCTCACTGATTAATTTCAGCTTGCCCGCTTTGTTACAGTTCGAGCAAACCATTAGCGCACACAGGAAAAAAGTAGACTGGACGAACGCTAGTGCTATCATTAATTATTCTTTTCTGGAAGTCTCTAATGCCGACGCTATTATAAAAAAAAAAGGCGTTGAACAATATTTTCCGCCTTCAGCCTGAAATTATTTCCTTATGATATCATTGCGTCGGCAGCGTGACAATGAGTGCTCACTGTTGCGTCACGGCAAAATAGAATAGGCAATTTTGTTTATGGGCCTTGCATATTGGAGCGTATGGGGCACGCTTACAAACGTTCCAGTACGATGTATAATTGTTTCCGATTTAGAGACCACTCTTCCGAGTCATTTTCGTTCACGGCGGCCTCTCGCTTTTTTTTTTCGTTTTTTTCGTGTGATTCGGAGTGACATGCAATGTGGTCTATAAGGAAGTTCCTGTGCGAACCTGATTCCGTACGACGCATCGATTGTCGACTGTATAACATAGAATGAGTCTATGGCCCGCGCTCACACGCGAACGGTTCCGAGAATATCCAGGAAATTGCAACACGGGGGAGATAAGCGTGACGGGGACCTTTGCTAACTGACCGGCTTTCGGTGACGTTCCTTGGGATTTCAAAGCGTCGAAATAGTGAATTTTACTCACGCAGAGACCACGCGAACAGAAATGAATCAAACATAAGAGCTGTTCTCTGGAAATCTCTGCTTATGCTGTGTCCTGACGTTGAAAACAAGGTCGTGGGTGCGTTTCCCGTACACAGAAGAGTATTAACTGGAATGGGAGAGGGGGTTTGCATGCTGTGTGGACAGGTTCAATCAATCAATCACTCAATCAATCAGTCAGTCAGTCAATCAATCATCCAGTCAGTCGATCAGTTGGTCAGTCAGCCAATCAATCATTCCTCTCAAATTAAAACGCTGTTCTTCTTTGTTCTGGCAAAAATTTCGCAAATATCAAAGGGCGACAGTGTTAACCTTAGAGCAGCTCCTCAACTAGACTGAGATGACATTTATTCTATCCACTTGTAGCGCTAGTTGTAGCGACATTGTAACAGTACACGCACCTCAGAAGTCTATGACAGGGTGTCATGGACGAACTTTTTTTTAGAATTCTGTTGGTCTAAACGTGTCATGCCGAATAGTTCCCTATATGCACGGTTTCGGGCGAGCATTTACCTCAAGCAGTCCAGGTGGAACCTCTAACACCCGTGCGGTGTACGTGTGATCCCACACGCTGGATGTGCATTTTATGTCACGCGACGTACAATTCATGCTGTTCCGAATTTATAGCAATGATTAGGCGTTCGTGTAAAGAAACTGTACTGGCAGGCGACATCTATAGTACAAGATTTATTCACGTTGAGCAAAATCGTTTAAGCGTAGCGTGCTTCATTGAAAACCCTTCAGCCTGGAGCGGTAACATATGTATTACGTGAATTCAGGACGTCAAAATGGTACAACAAGAGCGGATACGAGTTTAGTTATTCTCTGAATATTGTTCCGACCTCCATCCGCCTGCAATTCTAACAAGTGAACTGGAAATACAAAAGTGCTAAAATAAGCTTTTTTTTTTCCCCTGACGTCGTTGTCGATATCAACGAGCTGAATTATGATTTAGCTTTCGGTCCGTATCATGCGTTCCAACCACTTACACCACGGTGCCGAAGTGATTCAAGCTCATTTTGTAAAACACGATGCTTTGAATTCTTGCTCAGCATTGAGTAAACTAGCGTTTTGTAAGGACGAACAAATTATAAGGGCGAGAAAATGCGCATTCATTGAGTTAAAAAGCACGTCGCTTGTTTTATACGAGTGGTGCATACGAGGAAAAACATAGCGCACGGATCGAGCCTTCGTGTTTCCGCCGCGATTAATTGCAAAATACAAAAACAAATAACCGTGTCGGTATTGGCTTGAAGGAGGTATTTAACCACAACTCACGACTCGCTCGTTTTTTTTGTTTTTTTTTTTTCAAGGAACAACCTTGCTTATTAGACATGAGCTAAGATGGAACTGCGTAGGGACCCGGCTTCACTTGGTCTCACTTTTTAAGTAGATTCTCGTTTCCGCCTTTGCCAACTGACGTCTGTGCCAAGTTTCTGTAATCTCTGAGCTGTTACCTCACCCCCCCCCCTTCCCTTACCCCTTCCCATGCACTTTTCTTTCTCAGCCTCGATAAGAAGTTCTCATGCACTTTGCACTCGAAAATGACGCCGACCTTGCGAATGTTTTCTCGCGCTTTTGTGTAGTCCTCATCATAGCGTCCTCTGCTCAACGCTAAGGACGCGTTTATAAGAGTACGACACGAACATATCGCAAGGGAGCAGCGCCAAAGACAGGGGCAGAAAAAACACACAACCACACCTAGCGCTGCGTGCGTTTTAATTACTCAGTGTGCTTGCATATGTGTATTTTCTGTCCATGTCTTTTGGGCTGCTCCTTTATGATATGTTCAGCCAACTAGCCGACAAATTCACTCTTACGACACGAAAATTTTCCATTGCCATTTCACTGCGTCAAATGAAAGGCCAAGCCCTCAATAGCCTAGAACATGCACCGGTAAGCGTGAGTGCACCCTGAAACATGTTTTGAAAGTTAGCTTCGGCTGCTGCTGTACCCTGACGTCGCGACTCGGTACGGGCTTCTCGTCCCGTGCTCGCGCAAGATTTCATGACGTATCCACGTCCACTACGCTCATCGGCTGCGTTGGTGACGTAAAAGCGGTCATATTGCGTTATTTTGTACCTGACGTCATTGCATCTAGTCATACTGGCGCGTGAAATCACCATAGTTGATACTGTAGCCCTACGACACGCTATAGTGTCGACGTCAGCAGGTGGGCCATGCGAGAAGTGCCCTTAAGATCAAAATAAAATATATTCTCAGCATTTACCGACCTTCACACTTGCTCAGAGCCGCCTCTGTATATACAGGATATTTGCATGGCGGAGTAAAATCAGCTTCGAAAATTGGTGTCAGTGCCCCTTTGAGGACGAGTACGAAGGGAACGCCTCGTGCGCGCGTCTGACGTGTTCGGGAAGTCACGTTAAACGCCTGTCCAACTCCATTCAAAAAGGTTGGCATAAGTTTCAACTGCTCAGTGCACTTCCAGGAGCAGGCACATATAGTTCGGTGCAGCGATCACAATGCGAGGAATGAAGCCGGAACGCGTATTTAATGCACCCTTTTTCCCCTTGTAGCAGCCAGCAAGCCACTGCATGCGGACAAGACTGCCACAACGCACTCGACACTGAAAGGACATTTCCTGTTGAGCAATTGCCATCAAGACATGAACTGCTGTGCTTGATTCTTAAAAGTATTCAGTAACGCAATCAGACATACATTTATTGTAGGTGAAAAAAGTGGACCAATGGCGTAAGGGCGCAGACCAAGAGGAAATTGATTCCACGCGTGTGCCAATATTCTCTCATTCTGCATAAAAGTGAACATTTTCTATCATGCAGCGCGAGTTATTCAAACACGCACTCCCACAATACCTGAAAGATGTACGAGAAGATGCATGTGATAGGGGAATTTTTGTAATCATTCGCTTTGATTCTCAATTCACATAAAAAACAGCGCTAAAAAACGGCGGACAAGAGAAAGAAGGACACAGACGGCGGCGCTGCTCTTCTCCGCCGTTTTTTAGCGCTGTTTTTTATGTGAAGTATGTCGTACCAACTCGCCCAAGCAACCACTTTAGCTACTTTCATTCTCAATTATTCTCAATTTCATTCTCAATCATACTCACACATTCGCAATTATTCCGTTATGAGACGTCCCTGTTGTTCAGAGATATGTTACTATAGCGATTTTCATACTTTGTTACTGTTGTTCTAACGCGAGTTAGTTGCGAATGATATTGTTTCTCTTGATTTCGTAAAATGGCGACAATAGTAGTGTTTTTTTTTTTCGGACATTGGGCGAGTAACACTTCATCATATCTTGCGATGTGAAGAGAAAAATGTCACCAACAAATATAATACTCCTACCACCGCAAAATTTCTCTTATGTCTATCGTCGCAGCTGCATAGTGTGTCAACAGTATTTGCAATTGTCGTTCCGTAGGATAAGCGCCGTTTCTATGAATCACCAAACGAAACGCGGATAGCGACGCTTCGTGAAAGCCGTGCCATCTGCAAAGCGACGGCGTAATTGACTTTCAACAGGTACGTTCGCGTCGCATCACTGTAAAGCACGCCACAACAGCGCCTTTCTTTTTATGACGGTGCATAGTGGACACCAAGTATGCTCAGCAAGACGTACACTTCAATTTATCGCACTCAACGAATACAAGAAGCGTGATGGACGCCATTTCGACGCATGTACACCATTGAAAGACGTGAACATAATATAGTCATTAATATAGGCGTTCTTGTTGTTGATGAAGCAAAGTCACATTGCCAAACCATTTTGCTGTAGGGCTTCAGTGTCTCTTTTGATTCCACAGCGATTCCTTCATTCCTGCCCCGGCTGTGCTGTTCAGAAAAGGATCTGGATGTCTGCCATCTCGCAGCCAGTTCGGTATGAAAGCGCTCGCTTGAAATAAGTATAAATATATGACGAGGCTGAGGTCACCTTTCAGGCGAAGAAAAAAAAAAGTGAAAGAAAGTAACTCGATAGAACGAGTGACAAACGCCTCTAGCGGTGTCACTGGAAACGGAGAATGCTGCGCCAACTGTCGGCTTCCCAGTTGCATGCATAAGTGATAGACAAGTTTTTCTGGCAAGACGGCAAGACCATGCTGACGCGCTCCAGAGCACTTCGCTGTCTGCTTCTATATTTCTTAAGCCGAACGTTACATGCGCGTGCCTCCTCCGAGATACATGCGCGACAAGTGTGCAAAAAAGGAGTGAAACGGCGTTGCAAGAAATTCTCAAGATTCCGGCAGAACCTGTCTGTAAAAGTTACAACACGAAAATGACGACGCAAGCAGAGAATCAGGATCCTGCTGTTAATGTTATGAGTAAATGTCATCACTAACATGCACTCGCAAAAACGCACACACCGAAACACAGGCAAAAAGTCCCGCAATCGCACAGAAGGAGTCATCCCTTATGAAAAAATTTAATGTGTATTAATAGACAGACTAATGTCTTTAGACATAAGAATCATTATACTGTCTAATGCCAGTCTAATGCGAGTCTAATAGTAATTGGCCACCGTTAGTCTATAGAGTCATGACGTTAGAGTTTCCGATGACCATTGTCTAGCGTTAGTCTATGGAGTCCTAATGCGTGAGTTTCTAATGGCCGTTGTCTAGTGAAACGCAATTGAACATATGCATTAGGTTGACATTAAACACCATATTGCAGACCTTGGCCTTATGCCAGCAACAGCATGTTTGCTGCACACAGGTCAATAAATATTTTTGTGGTTAACAATACAAAAGTGTGTATGCTTTAGACGATTGTCACATAAACGCCAGCAGACCATTTCGAGCAATGACTAGATCACCATTGTTCTTTACACGTAACAGTCTTTCAAAGCCAGTCAATAATCTTGCAGGTCTATGATACACGCATTTGTAAACGAGCGCTAAATTGTCAACCTATTTAGTTTCTATAGGACAATAAATGGGGCTAGTTAAATTTTGTATTTCCTACGAAAGAGCTCTTTTGCAATCACAAAGAAACGAAATAAGACCAGGCGAAAGATTTCAGAAGAAAGCGCTTTTCTATTTAATTTCTGACTCAGCACTGACGATAGGGTCTCTTGTGCTGCACTGTCGTGGTGGTACAGTTGCTGTATTTGAAACCTGCAAGAGAGAGTGTTAATATTAGCTTGGCACTGAAGCATACAGCTTAGGGCAGCATGTGAACAGATGTTGCAATTTATGATTAATGCCTTTTTTTCAGAACAGT
Organism: Rhipicephalus sanguineus; assembly: GCF_013339695.2. Classification (NCBI taxonomy): domain Eukaryota; kingdom Metazoa; phylum Arthropoda; class Arachnida; order Ixodida; family Ixodidae; genus Rhipicephalus; species Rhipicephalus sanguineus. Next base: position 65,615,468 of record NC_051181.1, read on the forward strand.
GGTATAATTTTTACCATTTTAACTGAATAATCCATCTGTATCAATGTCCAACTACATAGCCTTGGCTTCATGCTGCTTTGATCAAAAACATAAGAAAACAAACCACTATATATCAATTCAGAGGGCTGTGGTTTCGTAGATTGGCCAGCTATTATAGACAGACCAATTAGCTCTGTTAGCTTCTTTGATGTAACATTTCATAATAACGTCCTTTCGCATCTCAAATGGTACTCCATGCATGACTGCTGCATGCATCAGTGAGCCTATTCCACCTCCTTTGTTTTAAACAAAACTATCACAGAACAACTTGTAGCTCATGCTCAGCTTGTGCAAGGTGAATCTGAGCAATAGAAAAGTGGAATGTGGAGCTGAGTCTTGGTAAAACAGCTAGAGAAATGCTAAATTCTAGTGAAAAGAATGATGAAATGGTGGGTTCTGTAAGAACCTACAATATATTTTACCGATATGCATACTGTAACAAGTTATGGGTCATTTCTACAAAAAATTTGAAAACAAGGCATTAGGGAAAGCGAGCCAAAGCATTTTTGTATTATTACCCCTGGTGACTTTTGCATATTATTCGATAGCTAAAGGTACGTTCATTATGCACCTTGAAGAGGCGACAAAAGTTTTATGAAAATGGAAATATTTTTTCCCGGTTCCATGCTTTAAAGTACACATTTACAATGTTAGCTAGCAAATATTGCATAGTTATGAAATTGATCACTTGTCTTTTAGAAAAACAGAAGAATCCACATTGGAGTGCGTCGGTACTTGTTGAACATCTTGACAGGATAGCACAGCTACTCAAGGAAAGAGCACATAGCAGAGCTAAACTCAAAACTAACCTTTTTTAGAAATCACGCAGACGCTTAAAATATCATCTGAACCCAAGTGTTCGCACAGAGATAACATCATCTACAGTGCATGTGCAAACAGCAAAATGGAATAATCAAACGTACACCCAGGGGGAAAGAGGATCACGAGCTAAGACACCGACACAGAAAGAAGAGAGGAGCATTGTCCGTGTATTAGCTCGCGCTCCTGTTCCCTCCTGAGTATGTACCAAAATGCCCAGTTACAAGTATTGCTAAAATGTACACCCTTCCACAATAGTATGAATTCATTCGACAATTAAAGCTCCCTGTCAAACAAGGTTATTCAAGGCACCATCACACAGTGCATTACACTTCTCTTTCTGTGGTAGGCCTCAACCTGTGTCGTGAACTGTGCGATATACACAGATTCCTGGTATCTTTATAGATTGTGGGTGATAATGTTCCAAAAAATGTGATGAAACATATGAGTATCCGATGCCTTCTAATGAAGGCTATCTCCGATTCAGATTATCAAACTCTCAGGCTTATCGATCATCTGACAACAATGCTTTGTTAGAAGGAAATGGGTACTCCCATGTTGCACGACATTGCTTAAAACATGGTTGCACCACAACCTATAAAAACACCATAAACCTGTACATAGCAGTAAGGTCAGAACAGGGACTATTAAGGCCCACAACATAGAAAAATAGAGCAATGGAATACGCTATGAAAGTGTGGCCTACAGCTTTGCATGAAAGTCAATTTTCAACGTTGCATCAGTTCATAACATAGCGGTAGAATATATGTTTCATTGCCTCCTTTTGCTGTTTGTCAATGCCTGTAGATGACGTCATCTATGCAAGAACTTGTGGTTACACATAATACTGAAACGTTAATACTTATCATAGAGACATGTGAAGGCAGGACGAGGAGGGACACACAAAGGTGCTAACTTTCAAGTAATTTATTTGGACTCAGATCATACATATTTATAATTTTAAGGAAAGAAAAACTCAGGCATGTGCAGGCACAGCTGCATCCAGGAAAAATAGTTCTTTGTTTTTTAAATATAGTGACGGCACACTAACACAATCTTGGCAAAGATAATGAATAGTTGCTGATTCAATAATCAATCCAATGTACAGTATAGTGTTATCACTGTGTGGCTAACCGGCAACTGCTGCCTCTTTTTGCATTGTTGCAGTGTTCCCTGAGCCTTCCTTTGAGACAATGGCCCATTTTCCCTAGATAATGCTTACCCCATAATAGGGGTATCTCATAAACGATGCCTTCTTTGCAAAGCATGTAACGTACGTGTCCTGCGATTCTTATTCCAGCCAAGCCTCCTTTGAGCAACTGCATGGGTTGGTGCTTTTGCATAGTTTAGTATGCTTATTTGAAACCGGGATCACAACGCTGATGTTTGTCTTAGCACCAACCATGTTTATGCTGTCGGATATCCTGTGCAGATGTGGCATAGCAGAAACATATTTCGGCGATCAAGATTCGGCGTTGTTTTGGCCTAGCAACTGTAAGGTGGTTTTCTGAGTAGGGCTTCTGCAACCGGTACAGAAAGGGGAGCAGGATATCCTGCTTGCATCCACAAGCAGGATATAATTAAGGCTCGTCCACAAGAAATGGGAACAGGACTTTTTAAGGCGTTATCGAGGCAGTGTCAGACAATGCACCTTTTTACCATTATTTAGTGGGAGGAACTAAAAGGTAAGAATGGCTTGTTTCCCCTCAGTTCGTATGACTAGCACATGCAGTTTTTATGCATATTAAATCGTACATTCAGGAACCTGATAGTACAATACTCGCCCGATGCTCGAGGGTAAGCACCATTGGGTGTAAGTAATCACGTGCAAGTGTTACAATGTTAGTGGCTTCAGATTCGACAGAACCTTTGTGGTAATCTAAAGAAAGAGGTAGTCATCCTCATATCTTAGAACCCCTGTGCTTGTATATTGCACTAAAAAATCCTGTTCCCATTTCTTTTGAATGAGCCTTAATTTCAAGAACTCACCGGATGCCAGCAGGATATCCTGCCCCTGTTTCTGTACCGGTTGCAGAAGCCCTACTCAGAAAACCACCTTGCATTTGCCAGGCAAAAAAAAAAAAGACTAATCTTGATGGACGACGAATTTTTGCCACTATGCCATATTTGCACAGGATATCCGTCAACATAAAAACGGTTGGTGCTTGGGTAAACATCAACATTGTGCTCATGGCCTCAAATCAGGATTCTAAGCTAAGCAAAAGCAGCAACCCAGATACTCACAAGGACGCCTGGCTGCATTAAGAATCACAGGACACATTACGTGCCCTGCAAAGAAGGCGCCGTTTACCAGATACCCCTATCATGTGGTAAGCGTTATGTAGGGCAAATGAGGTAGTGTCTCAAAAAAAAAAGGCTCAGGGAACGCTGAAACAACGTAAAGAAAGGCAGCGATGACTGGTCAGCTACACATTGGAGCACAACTTTGCTTTACACTTTGATGAGAGTTTCATTGTGCATAGGCACATTGACAAACTACTACATTGATCATTGAATCAGCAACTATTATTAATGTTAGCTGAGATTGTGTTAGTGTGCCATCACTATCTTTAACAAAGAAAGAACAATTTTTCTTTCGTGCAGCTGTGCCTGTCCATGCCTGAGTTTTTGTTTTCTTTTTGTTCAATGCATAAGTAAGTGTGATCCACGTGCAAATAAGTAATTGTTGAAATTTAGCACCTGTGCATGTTTCTCCTTCTTGTGCCATCTTCACAGGTCTCTATGCTAAACCTAAGGATGTCTTACCATGAAGGCCAGATATCAACCCTTGATAACATTTTTTTTTAAGTTTTCTCACTCTGCTCCAAACTACATGGCAAAAAAAAAATCACTAGAAATCCACTGATTTCTTGAACAATGCAATACTTGTATTTTTATAGTTAGCAAACAGAGTTCCATAATTATGACACTGTCTTCTTTTTCATTTCTGTGATTTACACAGAAAACTGACAAAATTTTAGGATTTTTCAAGATGCTACCTTCCTGCAACCAATGGGGAGCATGAAAACCTATATCAGCGCTACAAAACTTCTTGCATTGTCTATTGTGGCTTCAGATTTCATTTCTTTCTCAATGTTATTTTGCAATTGCCCTCGAAAATTCTGAAGGTAAAAGCTAGCATCGCAACAATACACATAACAACATGATTATAAGTAAGATTTCCCCGCACAGTTTCATGGCAATCCAAACAAAACAGATGTTCGGTGGAAGATGGAGGACGCTTGAAGAGACAAAACGTCCTCAAAGAGGTTATGTCGCTGCAGCCAACTTTTCAACAAGTAGACTTGCCTTCGTCAAGACAGCAACGTCAAGAAGCACCAGTTGCTCCCTTCATGAAGACAACTTCAAGTGTCAAAACGTTGGCTCTGGCGTCATTCCATGTTCAAGGATTACAAACTAAATAATACAAAATATTCTATGCTTCATGTTCAACGGATACAAACTAAATAATATGCACTGCACTAAATTGCAGGAAGTAGGTTTCCCACACCTAAGCTAAGGGCCAGTATATGCTATATTTCAATATGTGCTACGTGTCAAAACTGTCCCATTGTAGTGATAAAAAGAGATTCCTACCACTCAATATGGCTTGTCTGGGCTTGCAGGAAGACCGCTCCTATCTTGCACTGCAATCTGTCCTCTGTGTCGGTGCCGTGAACAGCTGTCATCGCTGATCCATACATGACAGATACCACAAAAGATTATTTTCACACAAAACAAACCCTACCACACACAGCGAGCACCAAACATGTCTTCAGGCAAGTGTATATCGATACATTAAAAAAGTTGATCCTTGAAAGAAGGGATCAGGGCACAATCAGAACAGGTATTAGTGGACTAGCCACTTCTTGCAGACTATCGAAAGAGTGGCACTGCATGTCCAACATTCACACATGTACGTAATAAGCATGACCCAGAACATGCATATGGGTGATCCACATGACAAAAACATTTGCAAAGAGTGCGTGGTGCATGAGCGCATGGTGCAAGGTGGGAACAAGCCATACATACGTATTGCGTCCATTTAGGAAACACATTTTTGGTACTCTAAAGCGAATTCACATTTAGCGTGTCTTGTTCACTTGAGCTATCTGATTTTTTTTAGTTATGTAAGCCCTTCACAAAACCAATAACGTTCTGCAACTTTCTGAGAACTTCTGGAAACATATGAATATATAAGAATTTAGATCTCTTTCTTTTAATTCATGACCTTACAAAGCTAAATAAATACTAAATCACTGAATACTACACCTTGGTTATGCATCCTCATACAATAAGAGGGCAATATCGGTACCATGCTGATGTAAAAAGGAAAGCGTGAAAATACAATGACTTAAACCAACCCACAATCAAGCAACATTCTCACAACATGAGCACAGTCTAAATTATTCGTGATGGAGAAGCTGGTGTGCTTCCAGCAGCAAAGAAAAAATATATAATGGCAGAAAAGAAGTTCACGCACTTTTCTCAAACACAAATACTGCACCAAAGAGTGGCATGAGTTAGCTTAACTTAATCGAATTTACATATTCTTCTACTAACATTATTTCATATAAACATGTGCTTCTTCAAATGAAGCACGCAGCTGTTGGAGTGTACACTTAGTACCAGTACATAACGTAATTCACTCAAATACATTTACTTCAAGTGAGCTCCCTTAAAACATTTATGATGCAGCTACGTTGAAATCCTAACCACGGAGCAATTACATGGATTTCCGACAAAAGGACTCGGGAACGCAACCACAAAAACATATCCATCATCGCGTGTGCGTGACAGGGCCGTGTGTTTTTCTATCTACGTGCGCACTGTTGCGACACTTTTGCGCATTATTACCGAGTTTGGTCAACTCCTCTCGTATCACCACCGTGAAAACGCTAAGGGACGACCCGTATGTTTAAAGGCAGACACTTCTTCACGGCGACAAAGGATTGTATAAATACTCTCAAGCGATGATCTCGTGCAGTAAACATCCAAGGAATAAAAGCGCAATGACACGAGGCTTGCATGATCGAAGGATAGGATCGCGCAGCCGCAACGCGCATCCTTCAAACATGTAATCAACGCAATCGGCGACCGGCTTTTACGGTGATGTAAATACAAGTGCGCTCAAAGCACCAAACATACCTGTCTATCGGGTCTCTCGTTCATTATCCTCGCTGTGCCAACACGCCGCCCGGGCTATCGGTTCCTGCACAACAGCACCACGCAATGAATAACCAAGTTACTTAGTTCAGCGACTTTCTTCAACTTACCGAAGTTTGGCACTGGCTTTGCATTCTTCACAGTCGCTCGTCAAAAGGCTCACGCTTCCGCTCCCGTACAACCGCGGTCGCCGCTTGTCACAACACTGGGAAGTGGATTGTCTTTGGAGGTACACTCGATATTGAATCACGCGATTAACGTGAGTAATCGATAAACGAAGCAAGAAAGCACTTATGAGCGCGGAGACAAAGCTGCGCGTCCGATGAGGCTGTTCCGAGTGGCGACGAACGACGATGCATCATCCCCCACTTGCGGGAGGACGTTCCGAAACGCGCAAAATATCCAGTCGACGAATGTCAAGTACGATAAGCACACAATAAACGCACACAATATCTATCAACACGGTAAATATGTCACTGCGGAGCACATGTGCTCGCGGGAAGCACCTGTAGTACAACGAGGCCTGTTGCAACCTGCCGACTAACAGGCTCGACTAAAAAGAAAATATAGGTGGCAGCAGTGTCGTGTTATCATACAGGAAATTTTTGTATTGAAAATTAAATGTATTTATGGCTTTGCACACAAGTTTAGGTGTGGTTGCACTATTTGATCACTGTTTGTATTTAGTTTTCAAACTATACTTTTTGTTCTTGGCATATTAGAGAAAGTTTTGCTCACGCTCGAGGTGACGGTCATCACTGAGTCCCTGCAAGATGGTGGCTGGATTCTAACCACCCTAGTACAGATCTCAAAGGCAATGCTTTTGCGTACTACAAGCGCCGAACACAGATTTGTTTCAGGGTTGGAGGCTTTACACGTGTGTCGATAGGTATGAATAGCATGCATTCCTGCACAATAAAAGAGAAAGGGTGTATCTGACCAGGTGCCCATTCCTCTACTTTCTCTGCGTAACAGGAAACAGAAGCGTCAGCTGCGGGATGAAAGGCATGGGCGCCCCTTCCCCCACCCCCTGTAATCCGCTCGCCGGAACTTGCCGACGGGGAATGAAGAATGGGGTGGGGGGTGGGGGAGGCTACGTTGGTAGCCACTGCTCCCAGGCGTATTTTTGTTGAAAACGTGTAGCTGATGATACACTTCCAAATTCTGACTGCAACGATCCGACTAATTCATCTCTCATGCTTCCCTCAGTGTCCGCAGTTCTATTACAGTGCACTGCAGTTCTATTAATCCAACCCCCCATCCTCCGGGCAAATGGAAAACCTACACTTCTGTGTAACTGTTCGGGGTATCGCATCACCGCACGCGAGCAACACTATGAAAATTAGTTAATTAGTAAACGCTTCAATATATCCGGCGGATAAAACTTCAATATATATATATATATATATATATATATATATATATATATATATATATATATATATATATATATATATATATATATATATATATATATATATATATTGAAGTTTTATCCGCCCAAGGCGGTCGAAATTAATCCGGAATGCCCTATTAGAGCGTGCCTCCACATCGTGCTTTTGGCACGGAATATCCCAGCATTATTATTATTATTATTATTATTATTATTATTATTATTATTATTATTATTATTATTATTATTATTATTATTATTATTATTATTTGTGCTTGAGGTGCTCAATGCTTATTAGTGCTCAATGTTATATCTCCTACTGAAACATGATTGAAATATTTATTGCAATACAAACTGTTTGGCGTTTGAGATTTCTCAAAGACAAAACGTGAATGTTGAGATCGGTAAGAAATTGAATTAGATTAAGGTGCATGTTAAAGAATCCCAAGTGGTCGAAATTTTCGGAGCCCTCCACTACGACGTGCCTCATAATCGTATCGCAGGGGCGTAGGCAGAAATTGTTTTTTTTTTTGGGGAGGGGGGGGGAGGTGCGCCTCCTTGATCTGAAGTGGGGGCCGGGCAGGCAGATGTGGTCGAATGTCATTTTGGGCTCTGTATGCCATGACAAAAAAACTTTCGAGGGGTGGGGAGGGGGAGGGGGAGGGTGGTTGGGGCACGGGCCCGATGTGCCATCCCCTGGCTACGCCACTGTCGTATCGTGGTTTTGGGATGTAAAATCCTCGCAATTGTTACGATTAGTACTAGAATATTTAATTTTTAGTGGTGATGAACGCTTAATATATATTTCTTAGCTGTAATGTGGTTTGGCATTAGGATACGCATTGGAAAATCTGCGTACTTCTGTCATCAGAAATTCTGGTGCATATTGTCATTTGAGTGTCTGATGCACACGTGATGCTAAAGGACATTAGGCTTTGCAGGTCTAATGTCAATCTAATGACACATTAGGTGTGCATTAGTTGCACATTAGACTCGCAAAGTTCATTTTCATAAGGGATTACAGCTTAGTCGGATGTTGTTGGTTTTTTCTTTTTTTCAAAGGAATGTACCTAACTTGCCTTCAATAGTAAGCAAATAGCTCCCTTCGTCAGGGCATCCAGGGAAAACTTATATGCGCTGGTGAAAGGACTAGTGCGCTTAACATTTTTTTCACGAGTCTTGATAATACGATAAGGGAACGGGTTATCACTGTTTCCGTTGATATGAACGCACGTCTTTGTTTCTATCTATTTGTTTGTAGAGAATGCCAGCACCTGCACCGTGCAAAGTGTTTCGCTTAAGCTCTAAATTCCCACCGACAAGAAACCTTGCCGAAACACCTTGCGAGACTATAGAAGTATTTTGTTTTCGAGATGTAATAATAGCAAAAACAATGTTCGCTTCGTTGCACAGCAGGCTGAAAGCGAGCGTTGCGTAACGTAATGACTCATTAATTACATCGTCATTCATTATCCTCAAAAGCTACGTGAGTGCTGTACGCGTGTCTGCATACTAATCACGTTCAAATTACTCTGACACCGTGCACGCAACACTTAATTTTGCCCAACTTCAGCGCTAAGAAATGTCCACAATGTTGTCGGAGCTCACAGTGCAGGCGTGTTTCCCTGCAAGGTTCGAGTCCCAGCCTGAGAAGTCGTGCTGCACCGTAACTGCTGCCGCTATACCTGCCACTACAAAAAAAAAAAAAAAAAAAAAAGACCATGCGCAGTACGAACTGTATCAATCGGCGATAGTTTTGCTGCTTCAGATAAAGTCCGTTGCATATACCCCAGGCCCTTGCAGCCCCTGCGACCGCCACATGCAAGGGCGCTGGCGCTCCTTCTTCTGTCGGAACGACGTAGCCTGGCACAAGCTGGGCGGCGGTGAGATGGTTCACTCTCTCTGACGGATGGCGAAACCACCTGGCGAATGGCGGCGGAGGTGCATCGCTGCCTTGTGCCCTACCGAACAACCTAGGCGCCCGGCTGGGGCCTCGCCAACGGGGGCCAGCAGGGAGATCGGCGGGGCCTTCTCTCGCGGCAATTGATGGGCACTGCATCACAGCAATGGATCGGCCGAACAGTGGAAAACGCGGGGGAAATTAAGGTACTCATACCCATAGAGCCATTATTACTGTACAGGCACAATACCAGGATATACACAGGATTTAATGCCACATTTTGCTTTCAAACTGTAGCAACTGTAGACCCGTCCACTAGAGACGTAATGAATCTAATTACGTTTTCCTCGCAATATATATTGCTTAAGGGAATCGCCGTGAATGGTAGCAGAAGCATTCAAAAGTTCCATGCTTCTCGTACACTACATCGTGGGAAATAAATCCTTCTTTTTTTTTCGGCCGTCAACGAACCGCCGCCGCGTAGACGATGCCACACATCACACGGCTTAGTAACATCGCTAGAACTACAGTGAAGACTCAGCGTGCTGTGTAAGCTTATACATATGTGCTTGAAATAGAGAACGCTTCACACTGCGTCTAACAAGCCTAAGGAATAACAAGCACAACGTGGTCTACGAAACACGTCATTGTCTTCGGTTGACAAGATTTTTATGCAGTAGCTCATTTCCTCTTAAGCTGCTCCAAGCCTCAAAGCTTCCACCACTGCCTCCGAGTATGCTTTTACCTCAACCTTATGAGTATTATTCGCAAGAATCAATCGCTGTGTGTTCGTATATGATTCAGGTTGCACTCAGTATCATCACACCACCGCTCCGTGTAATCGCGGAGCTCCTCGCGCTTCTGCTAGGTCCGGAAACGAAAGGGCGACTAGCTCCCCCTCCTTCTTCTCCGGGGCAGCGCACTTGACGGACGCGCACCACCTGCGAGATGCCGGAGAGAGCAGCGCCACTTTCTTTGCGGCCCCCTCGTGAACCCCCCGTCGTGCGCCCCGTTGTTCGCACTGCTGGAGACGACGGCTGCGCCAATGGCCTCGAAGCCTTCCCTCGTGCATCTCTCGACAGTGCACGTTTGCTTTTGTACGCCTCCTTGCGCGCCAGAAGTCGGGCACTGATGCTTCGCAATCACAAAGCGCACACTTCTTCATTCCTTTGAACACTGTGGTCTTTCACAAAAAAAAAAGTGAATCAAAGAAAAAAACTGCGTCGTTATCGTTATATATTCTCACCACCGTGTTAAGAGACGGTTATAACACCCGAAAAATTCTTCGCTTTCGGAAAGGTGGTTCTACGCTTGAGCTGGGAGAGTGGTTCATCTGGTTCTCCTTTCGTGGCAGGAAAGACTGCAGAAAAAGTAATATTTCTGCGTAGTCCAGCGAAAACGTTACAAAGGCGATCTTGCAATGATGAACGGCGATCAGGATTGGTAATCAGGGGCCGCATTCACAGAATTTCTATTTCGTAAGTGTGTCTTCCCATTGGCCAGCCGGCTTGGCTAATGATATACCTCAAATCATGATTGCGAGAAATATTCTCTTATGAAAATTTTCATCGTAAGACCTTTTTTTGTGAATACGGGCCCAGCTTATTGTAACTGTGTGGTGATCATGTGTATCAGTAGGAATTCCTAAAGCAAAGGTCTCAAGGTGAGGCTAGTTAAGCCTGAAGTTCGATAAACTTATGGTTTGCATCGCTATTTTAAATAAGAGAGACTAAAGCAAACGTTGACATGTTGTAGGCTCTACCTTAAGTCGTGAAATGGATTTCGATCAGTTGTATCCCGTTTCTATTCACTATATTTGAAAGTTTGAAGCGAACGACTATTTTGTGCAGTAACTAGAACTTAGCTCATAAGGGCAGCTTAGCGTGCAGTGCAACAGGTCGCAGATGCTTCTCAGATAAAAAAAGGCGCGATTCAAGGATTACGTTTACTCAGCGTAATACGCCCTAAACGGGTGAATCGTGGTTTACGAAGTACCATGCAGCTTTGCAGGCGCTTATCGATGAGGAGTAAAGACAGTCTAGACGTACTGAACTTTTCGTTGATGCTGTTCAGAGTGCGTAGGCTGTACCCATAGAAGTTTTATCAGTTTAACTTACTGGAGGCCTGTTTGTTCCCAACCGCGTTGTGTGTCCTTTTTTATTTTTTTGAAGCGCAGGCGACGCATCCATATACCAAATCAGCAAAGAGTCGTGACAATTAAAACAAAAGATCGATTGAACCGTGTTTCCTTATAAAGCTGTCGAGATAGGCGCACTTGTGGCGAACATTGAGGTACTGAGTGAAGGAAATGGGCTAAACAAGTAGAAAAAATTACAACTATTGCATTAGCGACAGCTGAAGGCATTAGCTTGGAACTAGGCCTTTGATGGTGTGTAGCTGTTCTAGGAAATAGAACCCTTCTGTGAAACTATACAATCCTGAAATTCCACGAAATTATCAAGTTGACTATCCAATCCTTGGCACCAAACTATATTTAACGCCGGAGGCAGCAGTAAAGCTTCACAAGTTTGTTTTTTTATTAAATGTATTTAAGGAGAGGTTAGTGCCTATTCATGGCAAAAGCTACTCCTCGAATTCCTTTACTTATTAATTAGCGTCATGAACTTAAAAATAGACTCACTCACGGCAATATCCTTTTAAAAGGAATGTTCTCATGCCATGCATAATGTCCACGTGTCGACAACAACGTTCACACACAAGACACACAAGAAACGTTCGCAGTTTGCCGAAGTGTTCATCTCACAGCAGGGGCGTAGCCACGTTAGGGCACACCCGGGCCCGTGCCCCCCTCCCCCCCCCCCGAAAATTTTTTTTTTTGCCATAGCATACAGAGCAGAAAATGACACTCGACCACATCTGCCTGCTCGTCCCCACTACAGATCAAGGAGGTGCCCCCCCCCCCCCGAAAAAAATTTCTGCCTACGCCCCTGTCTCACAGTCCTTTGTAGAATGCGATCACACAACAATCACTGGGCCCTTGCCCACACTTTAAACACAGCTGTCTTGAATCACAAGAGGCCACGCGAAACATGTGACCAGAAGTGTCTCAATGTGAAGAATAATTACAAATGTGAATCATTATCCTTTGATATTTCCGACTCTTCTGAACAAGTTACTTCAAGTAAACAACAACGTGAGTTAGAAGGCGAGAATAATTGCGTTGCGTACCTAATGCGAAGAGCGGAAGCTCCATGCAAAAATTCATTGTTTCCAGAAGTAGTTAGCGACCAGGAAATCCTGAAACCTTCTCGGAAGGTCACGTTAACTTCTGTTCTGGTGAAGAGGACGTAATGGTTCTATAAAATATGATCCCGTATGCGCGATGCACCGCTCCTTAGTATGTTATTCACGTCCTCACAAACAGTCCTCTGCTTCATTTAGAACAGTCTTGCGGGTGAGGTGGCAAACAAGGACGCCCGAAGGACTGTCACCAAGCGTTAAAGCTCACGTCTCACTGATTTAGCCTGGATGAGCGGGCGTCCTTCTGCTGTCCTCGTTAAATTACACGCTTTGTTTTTAATAGACGTGCGCGCAGTACTGCATCCTCGTGATTGTTTTTTTTTTTTCGTCCTCCCTCTGTCCTCGTTGACTTGCACGTTTTAGGAGTAATTACACTTCTTTAAAGTTCTACTTTTATCAGAGTAAGGCCGTCTGTAAAGCGGAGCGCCGAGCATTACCGGCATTGTTGATGCTTGCTTCCGCTGTGAACAAAGCAACTGGGCAGAGCCGGAAGCCTGAGAAAGAAGGACGGATAGTTTTCGCAGCAAATGTATAGCGGTCATAAACTATATTGGGGTAGGCAGCGAAATTACCTTCAACATTCCAAACAACGAATCAAAATAAAGATGTTTCGTTTTAAAGTTGAATACATTACGCGTAAGCATACGTTTACTCTCATGTTGAGAGCAATGTCGAAGAAACATCTTGAGCCACGATGAAATGTGAAAGCCGTAACCTTGAAAGGTACGGCTTTCGTATTTGATATCCGTTGCAGTAAGTCTTGTCAGCTGAGGTCTTGTGAGCTGAAGAACCTTGTCCATGCCTGCTTGAAAAAAATAATAAATGAAACACGGGAACGAACATACTATCCGGGAAAACGTACCATCCAAATTCAATATAACATGACGCAGTTTCGCTTGATGACGACGTAACCGACGTTGGCACCGGGAAATCGTGCGAAACATAGACGTATCAACGGGGTTCTATATTTTGGTTTTTTAGTCACGTTAACGCTCATTTTGTCGATTCGTCTTGAACGAATCTGTCTCAGAGTCGCTGGGGATGCAACGGCTTGCGCCGCAGAAAACCTTCCGAGGAGGTTTGTACAGTCGCGCTCAATATGACTTGCAACACGGGAGCGCGTGGCCTCACGAGTTGAATGATTGCGCACGGCTTCAACTTGCTTCATTTTTGTAACTAAGTATTACTTTCCTATTTGGGAACATCCCCCAGTGAGAGAACAGCATTTAGTTGTAGAAATAAGGGCTAGTGGAAGGAACGCGAAATCTTTTAACTCATGAGGCCACACGCTTCCGTGTTGCAAGTCATATTGACCACGACTGTATACACTGTAAGGTTAGCGCGTTAATCAATGTTGCTTTTAAAGGGACACTAAAGAACAAAATGATCTTTCTCGTATTAGTAGACAACTCTTTCACGATACGAAAAACACCTCGCTTGCTGCGAGAAGACCCTTAGTAAGCGAGAAATCGCGCAAAAAGAAAATGTGGGTGGCGACGCCACCTTGAAGTTTCCGCGCCAATCGCCGTGACGTGACATGTTTTGACAGCTCCTACTGGGGCCTACGTAGTTCCTAAACGGTAAAAATGAAGTACACTGTCATCTGAGGGGGCCATAGAGTTAACATATCAAGTTTGAGGAAATTTTCTTGAGCCAATGGCGCCAAAATACGATAAGTGCGCTTCGAAATCCGTGACGTCACACGTGGAGATTATGGAGCGAAATTTAAAAATGAAACTATGAACTTCATTTTCTCCTTTATTAGTACACCTATGATGGTGAAATTAACGACATTATAGTTCTGAAAGTATAATTTATCAATCCAAACCGATTCATTGTTTCTGTGTCCCTTTAAGGCAACAACTCTTGTGGGAACTTGGACGAACGAAGTGTTTGTCTGCTTCGTATAAAAACAAGTGCGTCGTTCTTAGAGCAAGCAAAACAACTTGCCCTTCCATTCATTTGCTGTGCTACCTTTTACATAATCGTTTTTCTCTCCGGATTACATCACAGTTCCCACGGAACTGCGTCCTCCATTGCGCAATACCCGCAGGGCATAGATGGTCAAGTATGAAGCTTATCGTCGTTGTTAGACCTTGGAGCTGTGCCGGCAGTGCCCTACGCACAGCGGAAGCGCACCTGAGATTTCCATCAGACAATGGTTTTGATTAGGCACTTTAGTCACTGCGCATGACTGTGTTATGTATACAGTATCCGTGCGCGTGCTGCGTACGAATGCCTCATTTGAAACGTCACACTCGTCATCTGAAGTGCACTGCATGCTGAGCGTATGGCAAAGAACAGCTCCTGCATGCGTTAGGCTGTCTTATCAACGCGTCATGCGCAAGACCTCTTATAGTGTGAGCGTTCAGCTGGTTTCTTGGCAAACCATGAATTGAGTTCATTCCTACGTCATGTATAAAGTTTACACATGGGAGAGCTCGCCGACGTGTGACTTATACTGCCAAGAGCCAATAGAAAAATACCTTGGAATAAGTTCACATAATTATGGTTAGAAATGCTTGCTCCTAAAGGATAAGTTAGGTATTGGGCTTGCAAACCCTTTATGTTAAAATGCGTATGTTCTTAATGACCGTGCTTTAAAACGAGACGGTGAGATGCCATTCCCGTCCGGTTGCCACGCTCAAATCCACGAGAGTCACATGTGGGATTGCAAGCGATGCCCAAAGCACGTCGTACAACTCATAAGAGTAGATGAGTCCAACAGTTTTATTGGGTAAATGAAAGCATAACGGACATTCATTTTTGTCTTTTAACTCTAGTGTAGTAATTATGACCCAAATTGAAATGAATTAAAGTGTACAAAAGACGCAATTTCTCTCGGTGGTATCCGAATCCACAACCTTCGAATTACGCGTCCGATGTTCTACCGCTTCAGCTACGACGAAACGCGCGTTCCCGTTCGCTTCGTTGGGTATTTCTCTACATGTAGTCTCTGGGTGTGTTAGCCAGCGCTACTCGTGAAGCCGTTGTGTAATTCGAAGGTTGTGGGTTAGGATCTCACCGAAGTAAATTATGTTCTTTCGGCCACTTTATATAAATGTATTTGATAGTAGGTCATAGTTACTTGACTATAGCTAAAAGACGACAATTATTGCCCCCTATATCTTCCTTGGACTAACTGTTGGTTGAATCCATTCGGTCGTGTCGCGCAAAGAAACGAGCCCCTCGAAAAAGTTCTACTTCGTAGTGCACAGAAGTGGTTTACCCGCATTACAATCTCACAGCATTTCCGAGTCGAAATGATTGTTTTTTTTCTTTTTAGAAAATGCAGATTTTTTATAAACATCCAATGACAGTAAGGCTCCTGTTATTTTCACACACGAACTCTACGTCCGGGCGGAAATACTTTGCCGTCACTTCCTTAATTTCGTCACTTCCCTGACACGGCTAGTTGCAGTCTTACGAAAACTGAGTAGTCGCCCTTCGTGCGCGTCGAGCGCGATCAGTTTCAATATCGCCCTAAAAATTCGACGATAAATATCTTGAATGACGTGCAACTTCGTGACTTCTAAAAAAATTGATATGACATTAATTATCATGCGCTACAACTTTGTAATATAAAAAACTGCCCTCTAGTCAATGATTAAAAACTAATTAACGAGTTTTGTTAATTAGCCGCAACAGTGTCTTTTTAGCTTCGGCAAAGTATTTACACCTCGACGTGGAGTTCGCGTGCGCAAACGACAGGAGCCTTGCTGTCATAGCATTTTATAAAAGAAATCTGCGTTGTATAAAAAAATAAGAAACACCCTGTATTTCTCACCTCTTGAATATGGCAGGGCGACACCGGTGACCCGCACGTATCCAATGCACGCATAAGACCACCGTGCGTGCCGCAGTTAGACGGGGCCGCAGTGTGCGAGGGCGATAACGGGGTCGCGAGCGGTCGCATTCAATGGGCGGGGCTGATAAGCGGACCCGGAAACTCAAGGGCGAGCGGCGACACTGCACGCAGAACTCCGAGAGCCGAGGTCGTGTGAATAAGTTTGAATACGCGGGCGAGAAGCACCGCATCTCGCACGATCTCTGTCAACGGCGACGACTCTCGCGAATCGAGGGACAGAGCGAGTGACCGCACTCCGCTTTCAACTGTAGTGCATGCTGTAACGTTCAATCACTCCCACTGTATTTTAGTGTGGTTTCGTTCGTGGTTTAGTAGAATGAATGCAAGACTGCGTGTCAGGGGGGCCAAGCCAGGCCCTTTTTTTGGGGGAGTGAATCCATAGGCGTGCCCAGGGTTCTCCATAAGGTGGTATGGGGGGGGGGAGGCCGAGTTTGACCCCTCTCTCTTCTTCCAACTATTTCCCACTGATGAGGCTTGCCTCCTCCCGAAGGAGTAGGCAGGCGTTGTGCCCCTCTAGGTGGCAGTTGCCAGCTCGCTCTCTCCCTCTTTTCTCTGTCGCCTTGTGTATCTATGTATGTAAATCAAATAAAAAAACTAATTAAGATCAGACCACAATACAAAGACGAGGTATCTGTTCCGGTGTGTATAAGGGGGCAGGAGACGGGGTCCGAACCCTCTTTATGTATGTTTGTGCGCGTATTTGTGTGCGAGCGAGTATATGTGGCCATACGAAATTAATTTTCGGTGGGGGAGAGGGAGGGGAGGGAGGGGGAGAGGAGGCGGGCTGGACCCCTTATACGACGCCTCTTGCTACGCCACTGTTCATAGTTTAATGGTTGAACTCGGACTTCGTATAGTGACGATCTGCGAGGCAGTGCACGTGCGAAATACATATTATCAGATCTCGCATGATGTCATTAGAGACGTCTGGCTGGCTTACTGCAAATATGGTGCTTTTTACTTACTGAAAAACTTTAATGATTTACTATATGATATAGAAAGACCTGTACTCACCTAACATCCTAGTTGTGTTAGTATCTGTTTATATTCCGTCTTTCTGTATTAATTTATTTCCTTTGTTCGAACCTTCTAGTTCCATCACCCACCCCTACACAGAGTAGCATGTCAGCGCTTATGCGCACGCCGGCAAAAAAAAAAAAATATGTTTTTCCAATAAAGAGCACCTCTCTTTCCCTCACTAACTCAGCAGTACGCTCTTTTTGTTCTTTCTCCATTCGGCTCACAGCGACGCTGCGCTGGCTTGAAGTTCATCACGCTTAGCTCAAATGTTCGACGTCATTGGTCCGTTGGTAGGTTTAGTCTGTTCGTCTTCCGGTCGAACGAGGGGCAATCTGCGGCGGCATTCAAGGTGACCCGAAGCAGAGTTTAAAGCTGAGCGATGAGGCGGAACATGAGAGGACATGAAAGCGCGCGCAGACACCTCTGCGCGCGTACACATGCGCAAGGCGCGGCCTGGAAGATCGTTTTACCCGTGTGTGCCGTGTGCTGACATAAGTGTAACGTGTCGTCTCTTTCAGGTTACAGGAACGCTGCCGGTGAAAGCTGACTGCGATGCAGTTGAACGCAGGACAACACACTCGGCATGTCGCTTTTGCAATCGCTGCAGCACGACGTTTGCAGACAGTACCTTTAGAGCTGAAACGAGGAGCTCTATATTGTGAGTTTGCGTAGCGCGGTACGCGATTCGTTTGGCTATTTGGTGCATTGATGTTGATGGTATTAGCGCAGAAGTTAAGGAAATAAGAAAAGAACAGAAAGCACACATTTCTTTTTTTTTTTTCTGGAAAAGTGACGTATGCGGGCATGGCGCAGAGCCGACATCTTTGTCATTCTGTGGAAGACAGGGGTTCTTGACCGTTAAAAGGAACACCCGTACAAAATTTCGGTAGACCAATGATTATCACAGAATCAGTTGGCGTTTTTTCTGTCCATTCTTTTTAATCTTTATAGCTTAATCCTTGCGACACTACAATCGGCTGCGATGAGTTTGTTTCTTTGTTTGTTTTTCTGTTTGTTTGGTTGTAATTTAAACGCCGTTGGGTGATCTGCTGGACTTGCTAATTTTGTCATAATACTCTGAACCACGGCTCCTGCGTCCATTTACCAATTCAAGTAGCCTGCATTGTCTGTAAGTATTCTTGTGAAGGTGAAGTATCTGCATTTTATTGCATGAGAACTTCTCACATGGTCCATAGGGTCAATAATGTTGGTTGGAGTTTCTGAATTAAGCGACAACTCTGCAGGTCAAGCAGGAGGCAAAAAAATCACAGCATATCCACGGAGTGAATGATGATGAGTGGCCGAAGCTGCGGAGGTTCATCGGTAAACCGTGAATCTTCCGTGAATTCTGCCCAGTACATCATCACCGACGTGAGATCGGGCGCGTTTATACTAAAGGTTCGATGAGTTATGACGACTTGCAGCTCACTTTAATTTTACATGTACGCTGTGAATTTTCATTGTTTAGAAAACCATTGCTTTAGAAAACATCTGGCGTCTTTCGTTAAGCAGCTGGCGTCTTTTCGTTTTGCTTTAGAAACATCTGGCGTTCTTTCGTTTTGCTTTTACAAAACATCTGGCGTCTTTCGTTGGTTTATTTCATCAATCAACAACGTTTTGAACAAAATTTTTATTGTTTATTCACGCACAGGAGAAATCTCACCAGGCACTACCTTGGAGGTAAACAATGGCTGCTAATGGGAATGAGAGACAGAAGAAGTCGGCTTTTAGCTAACACTTACACTTCTACTTCTACTAACGTTTCCTACTGGAACATGCCAATGGCTGCTAATGGGGAATGAGAGACAGAAGAATTCGGCTTTTAGTTAAAGGCACGCTGCGAATTTTTCATTGTTCAACAACGCACAGGAAAAATCTCCCACCGGCACCACCTTGGAGGTCAAAGCGTAAGACTGGTTACGCACTACGACTACTACGACTACGACTACGAGGGACGAACGGGTGCCGCCTTAAGGAGCTTCGCCCCTAAAACCAGATTCGTATGACAACGTGTTAACCACATGATTGTAAGCGCTGTCAAGGCGTTTATTAACGGGCACTCAGCGACGGCGCACGGCAGTGACAGTCAAAGCGGGGCCGACTCTCTGCACGAGGGGCGTGCTCTCAGAGAAGAGACTATGTGCAGGAGTTCCTTCCATGGCACATCAGGTGAAGAAGTTTACAAAACTAACGCTGATAAAGACATGCGTTAATGTGCTTGACACAACACGTGTTATCTCGCCTAGTATATGAACGAACCAAGCAAGGAGAATGGATTGAGGGGCCCTTTTTTATGTTTTGTTTTTTGCTGAATACAAACATATGAAGCCAAGGAAAGCACATCGGATGTTACTTTTAGTTTTTAGTTGGCGTTTAGTAATTATGAGTTAAAGTGAAAATGAAATACTTTCACCCGGTGAAGACTGAAACCGAAGGTTGTGGGTTCGCTTTCCGCCAGAGGAGAGTTGTTTTCTTTTTTTTTTGTCAGATTTAAATCATTTTTTTTAGCTCAATATAATTACTAAACATCAATTAAAAACTACAAGTAAGATCAGCTATATATTCTTTTCCTTGGATTCACTATCTCTTGGCTCAATACGGTTTAGTACGCGGATATATGCCTGCAATGCTGTTTAGACAGCATTTTCGCGGAAAATCGTATAGCTGCATCCAAACACCACTGATCAGCTTTTTGTTTAGCGTGAAGGCGCTAAAATCAAGTAGGTATTGCAGGTGTTTGACCAAGTGCCCGTTCATCACTCAGTGTAAATGATCTTTACGCAGTCTCCGTCTCCGCAGTATAGTCCTTCGGCGTTGAGACAGAATTTCTCAGAGCTTAACATGAGCTACGTATCGTGGATATCATGGGGCCATTATTGCAGATACTCACGTGCCAAGCTACTGCAAATGCCTTATAAAAACGCCGTCTTGCATACAGGTTTAATTATTGCGCCTGCTAATGATACGAGCACTGTACGAAATAACAGCGGAAGACGCCCCATGTCGAAACGAAGTCTCCAATTAACATATTTCGGCGGTTCAAATACAACAGAGCACGCGACATACGCTGGCATTCATACGTGTACCACGTACCCTTTCATAAAAAAGCCTATGCAGCAGGGAACAACATTATTCTCTCACAATCTCGCAAATTCCTAAGCATATGCATACCTATATGTCTACTAGGCTGATGAGAAGAAGCTCTATGAAAGGGAACGTAAACGTAGACGACCGCTCTGTATACATTTAAGCGCTGCGCGCGCTACGCATTCGTTCGCTCATTTCTCCGCGCCACAATTACCGGGAACGCCCACCGCCCAAGAATGGCAGCGGAATTACCAGCCACGGACCGGTAATTTCGCTTTCGTTGTCGTCCGTGTTCGAGCATTACACAAACACAGAGACACAATGCCCCGGTGGCCAGTGATGCGGTTCAAGCGCATCGCAGCTCTGCCGCCCCATAAACAACCGCAGCCGGTGACTCTTGCTCTCTCTCTCTCTCTCCTGTGTACGTGTGTGTGTGTGTGTGTGTGTGTGTGTGTGTGTGTGTGTGTGTGTGTGTGTACGTGTGTGTGTGTGTGTGTGTGTGTGTGTGTGTGTGTGTGTGTGTGTGTGTGTGTGTGTGTGTGTGTGTGTGTGTGTGTGTGTGTGTGTGTGTGTGTGTGTGTGTGTGTGTGTGTCAACTGTGCCTCCTCTGTATTATATGAGGCTAAACAAACGGCACTGTGCGCGAAGAGCAGGCGACCGCGCCATGACGGGCGACCTGTCCTCTTCCGGCGTGCAAGCTTTGCGTGAGCAGCTCGGCTGATGCGACGCGTCGCTCGATCCGCCTCGCTCGCACTGCTTTCTCCGGTCACGAAGATCGGCGCGACGACGCGCACGCGACCGTGACGCTCTCCGCGTCCCGCCGTGCGGAGGCCCGGCCGCCAAGGACGCGAGGATGCTGCGGCCCGCCCGACTTCGATCAGACTGGCGCGGGACGTTTCGGCGCGCCGTGGCGTAATATGGCTGCGAATGCAGAAAGGGTGTAGAGAAAGCCGAATGAACTGCGGAAACTCGCTCTTTTGTGGATTTGCGCAAGCGCAGCAGCGAGTGCGCGCTGTTCAGAGGATGTGAAATTCGAACAGGTAGTATAAAAGAAGTCTGATAAAAGAGTAAAATGCAGCGAGTTCTTTTCCAGGAAATTGATATAATAGGGTGTCTTTTTTCCGCGTGAACGAGATGACTGCTGCTACAGGGAAGCACATGAATGATGAGATAATCACGTCCGTTTCGCAGAGAACGGCGGTGCGCCTCTGCGACGCAGCGTCGAAATACAAAAACAACATCCTTTCGGCTAATAGCACATTGTAACGTAATTTATTCGATTTTTATTTGAATGTGGAATAATCTATGTAATAATATCGTGCTTAAAGCGTTGAGTCGTAGACTGAACTTGTCCGAATTTATATATTTTTTTTACTATTGCTTTGTATTTTTTTAAGCAAGCGTACCCTCGACATGCGAAATTTTCTTTTCGTCTCTTTTGTTCCTTTTTCATCCGCGCCTACTCCGTTCGCCTGAGCCTTGCAGCCGCTGTACCTTTCCCTACAAGTCGCCGGCGTCGAATCCAAGCAGCTCAAGGTTCTCCAGAGAGTATACAAGCGAATAACGAGAACTGCATCCTGTTTGTTCGAGTTACTGCAGACCCAGACAAAATGCGCAGAAACTTGTAGACATGTGCACTGATGTTTTTCTATGGAAGCCCTGCGTTACCAGCACATAGGGCACTCCGCATGTACGAGAGAAACTTACTACGCTCAACATCCTCTCGGGGGCGTTAACGGCGCCCAGTGGCCTCGACAACTCTCAAATACAGACACCGTTATATTAGTGGCTGAGTTTGACGATTGAGCGGACGGCGCCCGAAAGTCGGGAAAGCTCACCGACTACGGTTTCTCGTAAAGGCTGAGGGAGCGAAGGCGCAAAGAAGCGGTTATTTCACGAAGCAGTAACACTTTACGCTCACTGCATGCGGCGCCCTCCGTATACAAGTCGAAAAGAATGGATGCGTCGTTTCTTTCTTTATACTAATGTTCTGTCGTTCTCAGGGGAGACGTTGTTTACGACAGTGTAAGATCGACGCAAGATGTGACGCTTAAGATGGGTTTCGGGTGATCGGCGTGCAAAAAAAAAAAATAGAGAATGAAGTAACAGATGGGCTACATTATGCTTTCCGCGGAAGCGCGCGAAAGAGCGTCGGCCCCCTCGCTGCCATGCCTCCTCTCGTCCGGGAATCGAGCCCGAGGACATTGCCTCATGACTTCTTCGAGCAGAAACGCGCGCGGTGCGCCGACGTGCGCCGGGAAGGAAAAGGTGTATCCCACCGGTTGCTCCGGATTCTGAGAAGTTGCGCTGAGTCACGGTGAAGTGGGATGCGTACACCTGAGAGGAGGATGATAATGGAAGCGCTCGCTCCGAGAACGTGTGCACGTGGCGGGGGCATCCCCGGATGAAGAGCGTAGGCCCACCCGCATACGCGACTCCATCTCGAACTTAAAGAAGAGTGGGGGGTGAGGGGGGTGGGGGTCGTGCTTTTAATGAGAGCCCGTCATGATTGGAGAGGGCGCTGTGAGAAAGAGTCAAGCCTCGAGCCGGCGTAGCTGGGCTCGCGGATGTTCTTGCACAACGACTCGGACGGAATGAACGATGCCGGTGGTGATAGCATCTTCGCTACCGGTCGGCTGAACGGTATAATCGATAAAGCGGACATCCTTCGAAGTATCCGTAACAATTAAGCCAAGCGGTCACGTTTGTGGCGCTTCGGGGTGATTTCGAATCAGACGTGCTGCATAAAATATGTATGCATTGCTCGTAAAACCAGCGCATAGTTGCGTATAGGTGGATTTCCTAGAACGATGTTGTATGCTTCCTTTAAGAAAAAGACAAACTAGTGGAGGCAGCAGTCGGCAAAAAAGCTCCAGGAAGTTGATGATGCAGCACATATTTGCAGCTCATTCTCTAGGCTTGAGACATCGTTTTTACATAGACTAAGTTGTGTAATCTGTGCTGTAATAGTTTCCACGACCTGGTATGATGCGCAACTTACACAGGTTTCGAGCTATAGGAAAAATTCACTCGGCTGTAAAATTACGCAGCTTACTGTGATAGGTTATCAGCGGCACCCTTTTTTCCCCTCAATTAAATCAGATCAAAAGTACAGGCCGATCCGGCTCGATTGTGTTAAAAAGTAAAAATGTTCCTCGCGTTAAGGGGTAGTGAACCGAGGGGACGTCGTCAGCGCATATCGTAAACGAAGGGACGGGCCCTTATAAGGAAGTGTGCATGCAAAATGTTTAGTTTGGGGCTGATGTTTTAAAGGAAACAACTATACAAAAGACAGGGGAGAAAAAGACCCCCCCCCCCCCCCCCCAATCTTCGGACATAATGCAAAATCAGAGGTCTTCGTAATTTAATTTGGATACGCTTTGACCCGAGTCGCTCTCCGGGAACTTACAACGCGAAACTCGCATGGCCTATGCCCCTCTTTTCCTGATTTGGCGTCAGCGATCGCTACGAATTCGGTCTCCACCGCACATTTAGCAGGAAATGTTCAGCAACCCGCCGCCCCTCCCAATTTGCATGAAAACGCCCCACGACGCGTTTCGGAAATCATCGGGGAAATAACGGTTGCCTGTTTCCGCCCTCTTGTTTTGAGCGCGCAGGTGGCAACCGGAAGCACGAATGAGCGGAAGCAACGTTTTCACGGGCGAGCGAGCACCGTGCGCGCACGTCGTCTAGTTTAGCGTGCGGAAGGAAGCCATTTCCGGATGAATGGCTGCTGCCTCTCTTCGTTTTCGCCCGCTCGCTTTCTCCGTAGGCGGACTGGGTCAGGAGCCGCCGACCGAATCCCGTGCGCTTTGTTTTTCCCCCACCGGAGCAGCCGTTTTGTCTCTGCAGTCGACTACGACTGTGGTAGACTCTTGAACGGGGCTCGCTGTCGTGGCTAGTGTCACAGTTGCGGTCTCTTCTCCTGAACTCCGTCGACGCATTGAGAGACAAGAGGCTCAGAAGCGATGCCATAATTCGACACTGCTCCGAGAGATCCAGTATTAAATATATAAGGCGGACGTTGACATTGCATCAAGTAGTGGAAACCCAAAGAGCGTGAACTAACAGTTCGTTCTCGGTGTCATGCATTCTCTATTTTTATGTTTGCGGACTCGCGCTCTCCCCGATTCCAATAAAGAAAAATACCGTACGCGGTCAACGAAACAACCCGCCACGGTGGTCTATGTAGTGGTCATGGTGCTCGACTGCTGACACGAAGGTCGCGGGATGGAATCCCGGCCCTGGCGACTGCATTTTCGATGGAGGCGAAAATGCTTGAGGCCCGTGTACGTTAAAGAACCCCAGGTGGTCGAAATTTCCGGAGTCCCCTACTATGGCGTCCTTGATAATCAAATAGTGGTTTTAAGACGTTAAGCACCAACAGTTATTATTATTATTATTATTATTATTATTATTATTATTATTATTATTATTATTATTATTATTATTATTATTATTATTATTATTATTATTATTATTATTATATGACTGTTTTGCCACACATTTCTCATCCGTTTATAAGGCCTCAGACTCCAGCACTGATATCAGACAACAGCCCAAGGCAGTTAGCTCATCCAGTGCTTTGTCGCTGGATGAAAATCTTATCAGCGAATGCATTAAGCGCTTAAAACCATCCTTATCATGTGGCCCAGATGGCATCCCCTCCGCCATACTAAAAGCATATGGTACTATATTTGTCCCAGTACTGACTACGATATTTAATAACTGCCTGGACACATCCACATTTCCTAGCATGTGGAAAACTGCTCGTGTTTTCCCGGTATTTAAGTCGGGCTCTAAGACAGATGTTTCTAATTATCGCCCGATTTCTCTACTATGTGCCACATCAAAGATCTTCGAACTGGCTTTTCACAAAATATTGTCTTTTAGTGTGAAAAACTCATTGATTCCAAATCAACATGGTTTTCTTGCTGGCCGCTCAACTACCACAAATCTTGCTAGTTTCATGACGCAGATCTCCACACCTATTTCTCAGAGAGGACAGGTTGACGTAATCTACTGTGACCTGAGCAAGGCTTTTGACGTAGTCAGCCACACACTGATTATGGTTAAACTTGCGAACTTTGACGTTGACTTGTCGATTGTGAATCTCTTGCACAGCTATCTGCTCAATAGATCTTGTTATGTTGCCGTAAATGGCCAAACCTCTTCTTTGTATAAAGTGACTAGTGGGGTCCCTCAAGGGTCGGTATTAGGCCCACTCCTATTTTTAATTTACGTTAATGATGTTTCTTTTGCCATTCGTAATTCTTCTTTCCTCTTGTATGCCGATGACATCAAGATATTTAAGGAAATTCATTCAGTTAACGACTGTCGCTTGCTGCAGTCAGATTTGTGTTCTTTTTCCGAATGGTGCAACGGCAATAACCTTTCTCTAAATACCTCAAAGACAAAATTCATGTCTATCACTCGCAAAACATCTAGCGTGTCATTTCATTACTTTGTCAATTCTGTGCCGTTATGCAAGGTTTATGAAATCAGTGATCTTGGTGTTGTTGTTGACAGCGCGTTAAACTTTTCTTCTCACGTTAAGCGTGCTGCTATGCGGGGCCTTCGTTCTCTCGGATGTGTTTGTAGAATATCTCGAGAATTCAGGTCTCCCATGGCCCTACACAAATTGTACACGGCAATATGTCTTCCGCAACTTGAGTATGCGTCCGTGATATGGAATGGCATTGCTCAATCCAGCGGTAACACCATTGAACGAGTCCAGAAAAAATTCCTCAGCATATATAACCATCGCTTTGCTAAAAATGACTCTGGATCTCGATCAAGTACTGCTGAATCATTATCACTGCCATCACTTCACTGCCGACGAAGTCGTTCTGATCTCTTATTTCTCTACAAGCTAGTCCACGGTATCATATCCTGCCCTGTACTTCTCAATTGTGTTAATTTTCGAATTCCGCGTAAGTTAACCAGAGAGAACAGACCGTTTCATGTACCCGCCTGCTTCTTCCAACACTCTACCGTTCACAGAATACAAAGTCTTTATAATATTAATTTTCTTGATCTTGACGTTTTTCATAGTCCACAATCATTGTTTTTATCCGAGCTTTGAACTGTTTTGACATAGTATGGCACAATGTACAAAGTCTTCCCTTCTCCGTCTTTCCGCATAGTTGTATATGTGCAATCTAATTTTTTATTCCCCTCCAATATTTCTCATATTGTCTTATTTTACTCCTCCCCTTTTGTGTTCATTTCTCTTTGTCTACGTGTTTTTGCTCTTTTTATTTCTGAAGACTGTCTGTATTTATTGTTTATTTTTATTGATTTTTTTTTTGCGTGCGCCTGCACAAAGACCTCACGGTTGTTCCTGGGCACGTTAAATAAATGATTGATTGATTGATTGATTGATTGATTGATTGATTGATTGATTGATTGATTGATTGATTGATTGATTGATTGATTGATTGATTGATTGATTATTAGGTAAACCACATATCATCTGTGAGTATATAGCTATAGGCGTATTAGCATTTCATATAATGAGACGTGCTCAAATGTAAGGAACAGTGTAGTTTATGTTCCCTGTGGCTTTTGTTCCATTCCAACAGTGCGCGTTCGCTCGGATCCGGAGCAAGCATGCACGCGTTTTCTTTCGTTTTCTTTCTTTTCGGTTGGTTGCTAATTACGCTATACACATATACTCTAACCTTCGACCACAAACGTGATTCCTGTAGATGGACACCCGAATAAATTATCTTTACATTGCCTCTAAATAGGTGGTGCGAAAGTTACCGAAAACGAAGACAATAGAGGGCGCATTTTTTAATGCTGGAGACTTGATGCGTGAAAAATAGTTCGCTGAAGTAAAAATAATTAGTAAAACAAGTAAACTGTACACTCACGTGACGAGACGTTTTTAACCTAGGCAATTGAAACGTTTATTTCTGATCTTTTCATTGTGACCTGGATAATCATTATCGTTGAAGAATATTACACTGACGAAACAACCGTTTCCCTGGTCTGCCATGTTTCTTATGTTTACCATAGCCTATTCGCCGGGAGATTTGTCTTTGTTTACCCGAGTGAAATCTCAGAGAAAGTAAAGCATGCTGCTTATGTAGCTGTAATCCAAAGTTCTGTGACGATCGAATGTGCGGAATAAATTCTGCGGCAAGGCAGCCAGAGGTCCAGTTCACTGTGAGAACATTTTCGAGGTTGAATTTACTCTTTTTGCCTCTAGACAACCACAAGCGTGGTTCTTGGCATAGGCATCCGAAGAAACTGTTTTGACATGACCTAGAATCCTTAGTCCATGTACTCTGTTCGGCTAGCTCAGTGCGGAAGATTTCCGAGAAGTTGGGCTTGTTTCATCCTCCCGTAATATTTGCTTCCGGCAGTTTTACTGCGTTCTACCTAGCTCTTGCACTGATATTGCTGTAAGGAATACAACCTCATGGTGTAGACAGACACGTTTACCCGATACGGTGTATACCATGTGCCACAGATGCATCTTTTATATAATGCAACGTAGCACTGCATGCTATGGCGCGGTGTAACGTAGCTGTTGGCCTTTCTTCTTATTCATCATTCATTCTTGGGGTTAAGATAGGAGCGCCGTCGTATTGCCCAATAAAGAATAGCTCGAGTATGTTATACACGCAAGAATATTAACTATAAGTCGTTTTGAGAAATCGCACAAAGAATTCGAGAAACAAACCCTCTTCACGATCGACCATAAGCTGCGTCGCTTTAAAGGATCCTTGCGAAACTTGCCGCCACTGTTGAACGCCAATTTAACCTCACGTCATCGCACGCTCACGACGTCCTCGCCGGCTGCCGCAAAACAATGCGATGAAACGCGTCTCGGCTAAAAGAAAGACGTGGCGGCACAGCGCCGCTCCAAAGGTCAAGTCTCCCGGCGTCCCTCCGACAATGGCGACCGATGCGCGAATGGCCGACCCCCCCTCCCTCCCATTGGCGCTGACGTTGGACACCGCTTCCCAGGACGCTGCAGTGCCTTGGCATCGAACGGCAGGGCACCCATGGGTCTAGTTCGCCTTAGCGCGGATGGTCCGTGAGAACTAACCGCCTCGGCCATCGTCGCCCGGTGGGCGGTTCGTCGTCGCGAACGACGCTTCCGGTCTCGCACGCGGGCACTGCACGACATTACAGTCACCAGGAGGCGGCGCGTGGCAGCTAAGGAGATCTCGAAGTCGTCGGCGGTGGCGGCGGCATCCGGTCGGCCCAGGTGCTAACGAGGACGCTCAAAGCGAGGGGGAACAGTATAACAGCGACCGAGGTCACCCCGTTCAGTGCGACCCACACGTCTGCGATCCCGCAGTATGCTCTGAAGAGACGAACCCACCTCTTAGCCTGCTGAAGCGCACCCATCTGTTTGCCTGATGTGAAAGCTTGCTCTCTCATAGGCCTACTCTAGTCCTTACGGGTTTTTTGAAGATACGTGTTACACGAGCACATCTGCATTAGTTCAATGCCGTATTACGTCATCTGTTTTTTCTGAATATCGCAGAAACTTGCGTGAGCGTTTAAGAGGGTGTTCTATATATTAGGGTACATTCGCTACCACATCCCTACAGCTGTGAGATGGAAAAAAGAAGAGATGTGAAATGAGCAAGGCAAGTTATGCTTGTTGCAGTTAGCTTGCCGCCGCGGTCTCTAAGTGCTCACGGCGCTCGGCTGCTGAGCCGAAAGACGTGGCTTCGATCCCGGTCGCGATGTGCTCCCGGACCGTGTACTGCGCAATGTGAGTGCGTGTTAATGAACCGCAGGCGGTCGAAATTATCTGGAGATTAGCACTGCGGTGTCTCTCCTAGCTATAATCACTGTGGGACGTCAAACTCTATGAATTAAGCAATGCATGTCGTAGCTTCTTTGGTATAATGAATTACAGAGGAGTGAAACAGAAAATAATACCTAACATTGCTCTTCTTACGCAGACATTCACGTGAACTACACGTTTCCGTTCTGTTTATGTTTTTTACGCTACATTAAAACCCCCTTAGGGAGTATTTGGGATGACTCGTCATTAACACAGAATCCTCGTGATATCAGACGTCACTGTGGACGTGCACTTTTGGCCCCTTTGTTACTGATGATAGGAGCACCTGTATACGTGTTGTTCGCAGTGAATGAGGCACTTCGTCACATTGGTTCGTTACTGTAAGAGCATTTGTGGGTGAAACTAATTAAGCGTGCCCCGAAGGTCCGAACCTGCCAACGCTCCGCACGCTTCGTGGCTGATTCAGTTTAACTAAATTTAACGGCTGATGGCACACTCTGCCTGTGACATATATCATGACGGGAGTCTCATCATTTATTTCCGCCAATTTCAGTCACTTAACGTGCAAAACAAAGAACAGTACAGGAGTGCTGTTTTATTCCATTCAAAGCTCACAAGAATTCAGCGCCACATTAGGGAATCAAATCCGCCCCCTTCCATTCAGCAAAACAGCATATTCAGCAGCAGTCAACGACCACACTAAGGGAGCGACTGGCGACCCCCTTAATGGTGATCCGCGAAACCTCACATAAGGCCTGTGTCCTTCAAGGGCTCACTCCGCTTACGTGTTATGCTTGGTTATCTAAGGCTGGAAGTGCTGCTATATTTTTCTAATTTCCTAGTGCAGGTGCAGTGCAACGTGATCCTTCGTATCGATAGTTGCCACTGCCAGAACAAAAACCGCCGGATGCCGAAAAGTTTTTCCTATACATTTTAATAAGCACTGTTATCCCTTTTCGTATTATTCCCCTAAATTCTTCTTCTTCGCATCGAAAGAAGAGGTCAATGGCGCCAGGTCTGGAGTTTTCAGGACAAACTCTAAAACGCCATTCAGATGCAAGAGTTTCTAAACCGGTCATTATTTTACGTTACGAATGGTACAGTTGTTACGTCTTCGAGAATATGTGTTAGTGATCCTCTAACCGGAACTCGGTCCTTCTTTCCAGTGAATAGCTCTCCGGCCTGCGTTTTTCAGTGGCCCCTTCGTAACCGTGAAAAGGGGCCAGACAGCAACCGGCCTCTTTTTCCGAAGATCTCGTAATGTGAAATAAAATCTGACCTGCGTCTCCGTTACGGCAAGCAGCGGGGTCGCCACTCCAAAGCCGCCACCTCCTCCACTTCTTTCCCTCTCGCTCTCTTTCTGTCTATCGGTCGTTCGGCTCCAAGTCGAACTGGTACCGCGGTCGATTTAGCCATCGATACTCCGAGGCACGCGCCCGCCCTCAAGCGAGGTTTCTGTCAGGCCCAATCGCGACTTCGCCGCGCACTAGCTCCAAGTTTTTATAGCGAACGTATACAGACGCACTCGCTCAGCACAATCGCTGTAAGCCTGCGTGCATCGTGACCACGCGATATGTGTATCGTTGACGTTATCGAACACAGCAAGGCCCTGTTCGTGTAGCCTCACAGATGTTGGTCGCTTTTAGCCGATTTCTTCGGCAAAATCACCGCAGCATCATTAATACGACACGGTCCACTAAAGCCGCTTTGCATTAGCCGGCTTGGCGGCTCTCCGATCTCCTTTTTAGAGAACGCAACCGTCCGGCGCCGAATCGTGCATCGCAATGAAAAATGTGCGCGCACCCTTTCCAGTAATATCGTTTTTTTTTCTTTTTTCGTTTTTTTTTATCAATTAGGTCCGGCACAATAACTGAAACCTGTGTTGGCGTACGTTGAAAGTGGATGAGATGTTTGTCCACTCATGCAAATGGTATTCTGCCATCCCTAAAAGCTGTACAACTGTCGTTGGCGAAACGGGTAGAGAAAGCTGCGCGGAATTTAACTTCATTTCTTGAGTTAAGCGATCACATCACGATGCCTTTACGTCCGCGTGACGCGATCTAACTAGAACACATGTTCTCAATATACGGCTGTACACGGCAGAAAAGTTCTTCGAAGCTCATAGGCTAAGTTATAATAGATGTATATGCAACCTAGACCTCTATCGAGAAAAAAGTTGGCTGGTTCTTAGGTTGGAATCCAACTGCTCTACCGACAAGCGCCTCGTCAGCACGAAAGACGTTGTCTTGCCCCACCTTCACATCCTGCATAATTTTATTACGTTACACTGAATGTTCAGCTAGAAAACAAACAGTACTTATTAGGCTGGCATATTTAGGTTAGTTCGTATGGAGTCGGCTATATGAAAACATTAATAATTGGTGTGGTTTTACGTTCCAAGGTATATATGAAAACAAAACGTTAAAAAATAAACTGGCAATACTCCCCGTGCCGTGAAATCTTAACTGTTTATCTAACGTTTGCTGTCCTACGCGTACTCGCCATTTGCTCAAGCTCATCGTAAGAGTACACAACGTTACATCACTTCAACTCGACGAACGTGCATAAGATAGAGTTCTGCTGCAATACTGCCTGCAACGAGGCAGTCGCATAGCGCACATGTGGCCCGACCACGCAACGCCTCGCTCTGCTCACGTCGTCAGGCACGGCTGGTCGAACCGGAATCGGGCCCTTGCGTGGCAGATGAACTAAAGACGAGACACTTCCACGCACCTCCGTGCGAGACGACACCGGCTGGAGGAGAGTGCGACGTGCCCGGCATGCCCGAGTGGCATCGCCTGATACGCGTCGCATACACACATACAGAGCCTACGCGCGCCTTCTTCCAAAACAGAATTTGAAAATATTTGTGTTTGTATATGCGAATTTCTTATCGAGGGCATTGTGAGAGACTTCCTTTAGGTGCTTTTCCTTCTTTATCTAAACATCTGCGCGCCAATCTTCCAATCTGGCTCGCGCTGCCCGTGAATGAGCGCGCCGGCAGAAACGTTTCTTCTCCGAGATGCCGCTCTTATACTACGCATATAAAAGTGCGACAGCGTTGTCTATTTTTGTTCGCTGGGGCGAAGTCGATGGCTCTGCGTTTTATTGCGCCTATTTATGCTAGATAGTCACCGCATACGTTTAGGCTAGGTGTATGTTTATGGGAAGCGTCCACGTTTGTGCGCACGTCGGGAAGGTGTGCAGTGTGTGAACATGTATGTTGGTGTTGCTTGCCTTTACACGTCCGCGTGCGTATGTTTATGTGTCTAGGCGTACTAGTCATGTCTCTGTGCTTGCGTGAACGTGTGCAGTATGTGGACATACACGTGTTTACTCGCCTCTAGTCATCCCAACGCGTTTGTATGTTTGGGTGCAAGTTATGTCAATGTGCATACGACAATGTGCTCATTGGGCGAATATATATGTCTGTGCAACCGCCCCAACTAATGTGCATGCGTACGTTTTTATGTGCGTCTCTATTCACGTGGTATCGCTGGCTGAGTGCTGAGCGCCTGCATGTTTGAGTTTATTTCACCACAATCCTTACATTGTTTACATTGCACGGACACTTGCACATACGAAATAATACCAACGGTGTTGTGCAATGCGGGAAAAAAAGCTGATGTGCCGAGCCAATCCAAGAATGCAGCTATTGGATAAGGAGTTCCAACAGGTTGATTAGGCGGACTTGTTAGTACGAAGGTTTACAACTGCAAACAGCGCTAATACAGGACAAAGAGCCAGGAAGCACGCGACACATATGCAGCGCCGTGTGTTCCCTTAATCTTCGTCCCGTTTTCGCGCGTTTACGGTGTAGTACGACTGAGGAAATCGCGTTAGCGCGGAATGCAAACATTGCTGACGCTGCGTTAAGCTTGTACGGCGCGTAACACTGCCAACGAGAACGGCCGTTACAGCAAAAACCTCGCCATTATGGGATTGGGCGAAACAAGAACAAGCTCGGAGTGTACTCTTGTTGCCCGCCCTCACCCTCGAGTCCAATGCAGATGCGAGCAGTCCGTAGCGCCTTCCAAGCTGAAAGCGGTCGCGTCAGGTTTGTGGCTGCCGTGTGCCGGATTGCCCCTCTCGATTAGCCGCGATCGGATACCCTAGTCTGCTTAACTCGACCGCCCTTAGCGGGTTGTCCCGGTGAGAAGTACGGGGGTTGTTCTGCAGCGCGTCTCCAGCGAGCGTTTTCTGGGCCAAGCCGAGGAACGACCGCTCCGGTTACGTGAGCACTTGTCGCGCCGATATCGGAAAAGACAGTGCTCCTTTACATAAGACCGATGTGCAGTTTATCTATTTATTATATTTTTACCTTCTTCCTCTTACGGAAAGAACTCTGCACGCAGTCAGTTTTCGTAGAACGCCGACATTGTTCCATTTAGTCTTGATAATTATTCTTCCCGTTGATATCGCCATTGAATATAGCGAACGTTTTCAACCATAAAGCCACCTACGAAAATTATTAGACAGAAGCCTGGCCTTATCGTCAACTTATAATAATAATAATAATAATAATATCTGGGGTTTAACGTCCCAAAACCACGATACGTATGATCATGAGAGACGCACTAGTGGAGGGCTCCGGAAATTTCGACCACCCGGGGTTCTTTAACGTGCACCTAAATCTAAGTACACGAGCCTCAAACATTTTCGCCTCCATCGAAAATGCAGCCGCCGCGGCCGGGATTCGATCCCGCGACCTTCGGCTCAGCAGTCGAGTGCCATAGCCACTAGACCACCGTGGCGGGGCTATCTTCAACTTGAACTACTAGTCTACACGTCACATGGAACCACTCAGACATTTTCTTTTTCTTTTTTTCAACTGACCTCATTCGGATTTGCGACCTGTTAAATTAGCCGTTTCAAAAAAAAAAGTATACTGCGCAATAGATGCGACGATTAGCTTGTGCTATCAATGTGGAAATTGGACTACCACATCGTCTTTCGGGAGTCGACTACAAGAATTTTCATTCTTGTTTCGAATCCCCCATTTTTCTTTCGTATATCAGACGACCGTCGACAGAAGCACGCGCGCGGTGAACGCCATCTTAGCCGTATTTTTCACAAATACTTCCCGAATCTCCAAGGACGATATTGAGCAAAAACTTGGACCATTACCTTGCATTCGGGATTGCATAATGCGTCGCTTCATGCGTGGAGAGGAGAACATATTCAAACGAGCCAAGTTCAAGCAACACCACGAAAGGTATCAGAATCCCAAAAGCTAATCACGATAAGAACCAAAAAAACACTTAAAAAGTATCTATATCGACGCTGTTTCTTCAAGTGACCGAGAGTTTCGCAAGAATCGCGTTTACGCGTTCTTGCGTGAGCAGCAGAACTGGATCTCGTGCACGCGCACGGCTAATTTGTCTCACTATAGCAACTAAAAGCTACAAAAAGAAACAATCGCGTCTTTTCACGACACGGACGGGCGTGAAGCCAACGTCTTGTTTCCAAGGCAAACGGAGGTGGGCGGGGTCAAAGTATAGGGCGACATCTGTCTACGCGCTTAGCATCTTTATGAACCAATTAGTATTCGAGTTGAACTTACGTCTGTCAAGCGCTCGTGTTCGCGCAAGTGCGTTTCGTCGACTTCCGCTTGGAGTCGGCCGCCAAGTGTGCCGATGTGTGCGCGAGTGGTCCGATTGGGAGCTTTACTCGTTATCGCGCATTGCGGAAACACCCTTGGCTCCGTAACGCAGTAGGCGTTTTCCTACATAGGCGTTCTCTACGCTACACGCAGCGCCAGCCGAGATCTATATTGCGTCCAGCAACATTCCTAAATTATCGAACCCCTTGCGAAGGACGTAAATTTCACCGGCGCCCGGAGCCTCTGAATCAGAGGCCGCATTCCAGACCACGTGGGAGGAAAATTGGCGCGGTGTCGCTACGCCCTCCATACCGACCGAATCCTGATTCCTTGGGTGTTTGCGCAGAAAGATCACGTTTCAATGGCGCAGCTATTGCGAAAATTTCGTTGAATAAAGTTAAGACTGTGGCTTACTGGAAGGTGGATGGTCGCGTTACCAGCAGGTAACGATACGAAGGCGTGTCTTTGGTAGTAGTAAATGTTTTGACATACGGTCCCCTCTTCGCCGAAACGAAACAACGTTAACTTTTCAAACGCTGGCTACAGAGATTACTTGCAAGACCAGTCTTGATCGGTGCGCATCAATCCACTACCGGTCGTTACCTCAACCGTTTTAACATGTGTCGAGCGCTATTACAGATGTCCTTATCACAGCTATTGACAATTAACGCTCCACTGTTGCAGGATTTCACCAAAATCTCCATCGGACGTGGGGCGTGCACCAGGCGCAGTTATTGGCCTCAGTCGTGCTGGCGTCACTACTAGTGGATCCACGGTCGTCAACCCGTTTATGACCAGTGTGGGGCGATGACCTCTACGGCATCACTGCACATCGTTGTTGCGCCAGCCGAGGACACCTTATGACTACATGTGATTGTACTGGTTCTGCCACACGATATCTCATGCCCTCCTCGACTGTGTTAATCCTGTTTGTTCCATTGGCGCCAGTTCTATGACGCCAACAACTCACCGCTTATCTGCTCAGTCAGGGCTACCCCCATAAACGTTCAAATAATCTCAATAATATCAGTATTACCTACACTAGTTCTTTCC
Source organism: Rhipicephalus sanguineus (assembly GCF_013339695.2). Taxonomy (NCBI): domain Eukaryota; kingdom Metazoa; phylum Arthropoda; class Arachnida; order Ixodida; family Ixodidae; genus Rhipicephalus; species Rhipicephalus sanguineus. Next base: position 65,651,452 of record NC_051181.1, read on the forward strand.
CTAATCGATTCTGCCCGCTTCAGTCCTTTACAGTCACGCCTTACCACCGCAGCACACGTCCCTTGCATCATTCTTTTCTATATCTCTCTTTCTCGTCACTGGTACAAAGATTTTGACGTGCCAGGCGCAGAAATTTTACTCCACCAAACTATAGTCGTTGATACCGATGCAATTTGGTTTTGAGATGCATATTCTGATTGTGGCCCACGCGCAATTCGACCTTGACCTGCAAGTCCCCCGCCGTGAGGAAGAGGTCGCGAGACGCGTCTTGTCTGCAGCGAAGTAGCGATGGGCGACGAAGCTTGTCACAGAACTGCTCTCCGCGCGATAACGTCTAAAGGGACACAACTGCAGCGCAAGCAGGCGCCAGACTATATGGACCGCCACTCCTTGCTTTCACCACCACAGTCCGCTGTCGGATTCGCCTTCAGGACGATGCTTGTTGCCAGGGAGACCGCTCTGGCAGAACGTCGGAAAGCAGATAGACAACTGTGTAGTGGTCAGCAGTGCTTCGCGTATACAACTCGGCGCTCGATCAGAAGATTTTGCCGCAGTTGCTTGCGCATGCTGCGCCGGTTTAATCTAGATGGAAGCCGCTTTCGCTGCGGATTAGGCCGCCGCGGTTGCCCGAGCATGTCCTTCTTGCTTTGTTAATCGCGTTGCGGCGGACACGGTGTAAGGACGCTTCAGGAGGAGAGATGCGGGTAACCGGCGGCGAGGGGGCGTAATTCCTGACCCCCGCCGCCGGAGCCCGCGGCTATGCGGGAAAACAAACACTCCACTGGAAGTTCTCAATGGCGGCCCAGCCATTGTCTCCACCCCCGAAACGCTTGGTCGCGTGCTCAGTCGGGCGGCTGATCGGCTCTATCGACGGCATCTCCTCTCCGCGAACGGCGGTAGCGAAAGAGGCTAAACGTTTTCTTTATTTTTTTTATTTTATATCAGCGTGAACAGTGTGCGCAGAGAGCGGGCGTTTTTGTACGTCGTATGCGCAATCACAACGACAATGCAGCGACGAATCGCGTGCGGCGGTGAGTGATGACGAAAGAGACATCCACGCCATACCTTGCGTGCTACAAGTTTCGCAAACGCTCTGGGCGAAGTATGGATTAGACGCGTAAACTAAAAGGCGCCGTTTAAGTGTAACAGCGCTGGCTGCTGGCTCGCGCGTCGTTTGCGCGGGCCAAACCATCTATTACCAATTTACGCTTACACACAACGAATGCGATAATCGGCTAATGCCACCACTCTGAGATCACCGGTAAAAACTAATCGCTTCACTCCATGTTGCGTCGGAGTATCGGTAAGCGCTACATTCTTTCTTCGTACAGGACACGTGACGCTGTCACATTTAATAGAAGCACTATTTTTTGCGAATATACGTGCAAATTAAAAATATCGGGTCACTTTAGCGCACCGAACGCAAATGATGATTGATGCAGATAAAGCTCGTATACCTTTCGAAACACTAAAAATGTGACCGCTCATTCAAAGAGCAAAGAAGTCGCGCTGCAGTGTCGCGTTTAATAGGGCACACCTTCCGACGGGACAAAACACTATCATTATCTCAATAACGACGACAGCACGCAAAGCCGAAGCACTCCGTATATATCCCACCGTACGTGCAGACGCCGTTCTCAGAGGCTGCCAATTTCGCTCACTCCGTAATGCGGAGATCGCTGCAAGATTTGTGTAATAGTTGCCGGCATGTGGCCGTAGGAAAAAGCGGTCACACCAAATGACGCGCAAACACACACACACACACACACACACACACACACACACACACACACACACACACACACACACACACACACACACACACACACACACACACACACACACACACACACACACACACACACACACACACACACACACACACACACACACACACACACACACACACGCACACACACTACGCAATAACGGCGGCTACTCCAGCAGTCCATCCTCAGACTGCAAGAGGATGCTTAGAGGTAGGAGTGGGACTTAGGAGAGGGCGTCCTTCGTCGTAACCAGAACATCGGCAGAGCCAAGAATGAACGGGCCTCACGTGTATAGTAGTACGTGAGGTGCTCTCGGCGGGCTCACTAACGTATCGGGCAGCCCGGGCGACCCGAATTTTTTTGATAATGCGCTCGCGGGCGACCCCGTTTCAGCCGCGCCGGTCGAATGAGCGGAAAAGGACGGGAGCCCGTCGGCGGCGAGTGGCCGCAAGATTGCCGCCGCCGCCACGGATATATCACGCCGCCCGTAAAAAAGGTGCGCGGTCGGCGCATTGAACTAGTATAGTTGGTCCTCATGCCCCCAGGGGGAGCGCTCAGGGCAGGTTCGAGTATTAGGAGCGTATACCCAAATGCCGACTGCTTAGGCAAGCCCCTCTCCTCTGCAGAAGCTACTTCGGTGTGTGTGCGTAGTCGTAACACGAGTCATTTCTGTCTGGGGCTCCGAACAGCGCGAACTGACACACTTTAGTTTCCTTTGATAACCCCTGCTCGATAGGCGTTCTTACTTCTTTCTTTCTCTCTCTCTCATTTTCTTTCTTTCCGGAACAAATTTGCCACGATGTCGATCGGCATTAGGGTTGTTTGCTGCTCGGTCGGGACCTTCTTTATTCCGTATCCGGCTGTATATCGCGCATTGCGGTTGTATATATATCTATATGTGTGTGTGTGTGTGTGTGTGTGTGTGTGTGTGTGAGGAAGAAAGACAGATTCACTCGTTTCATGTAGAAACGTGAACTGTCTTTTGAGTGCTACGACATGATTCTACCTTTGACAATAATGGAACTTCGATACTAAATGGCGGTCGCTAATAAAATCTTCATCGTGATTATTCCTCCAAAATAAGCTTCATCTCTCTAGGCCCGACATCCGCTCGTATTTGAAGCAGAAACTCGTTACGCAAGGGCAATAACCATATTTGTAACATCGTAAATTACGGTGTATCAATGAGTGCATAATAAAATCACAGGGTCCCTTGTGCTTTCACCTAAGACGACTGGAAGGCAAAGGCCATCTTGCTTTTCTTCTCAGACGATGTATTAAAGAGCCTACACGAACGGGCGGTCATGTAGGCTCCATAGATGTATATATCCTGCCCCGCCTACCTCTGAAGGCTTTGTGCACCTAGCGTGGTTTCGTACTGCCTCTAGGATCGGAGGCACCTCACCTGGCTTTGCACTGCCTCCGTGATGAGCCCAACTTTGACCAGGCTACGATATCATGTGATGACGTTGTAGGCTCATGCCACAGGGGCGAAGGAACGAGACGGCTGAACCAGAATCGACGCCAGCAGGGAACACGAGCCGTAGCTTCACGTGCCACTGCGAAGCGCCGTCTTTATTTTCTTCTCTTGAGGTCGCCCGCCGCTCTCCGGTTTTGTTCGCCGCACAAAGGAGTGCGCTACAACGGCATTATGGGTCGTTACCTCACATGACGTCGCAAACTTTCGCGATTTGTGACGTCATGATGACGTCGTATGGTGACAATATCAGGCGATGATGATTTTTTGCAACACTCGTTCCCGACGCTGCAGGACGCGAGACGCCGCCGACGACGCAAGAAGCCGACGGTCAAATTTCGTGTTTAGCGAGGCATATAAGTGTTTCGCCTTAAAAATCGTTTAATTAAATGCTACGTGCCACGACCATGGATATGACTATACGCTGCGCCGTAGTGCGATACTCCGTAGTGAGCCGTAGTGTGATACGTAGTGGATTAGTGCCTAAGAACGCAGTTCTTCGATTAAAATAAGCAAGTACCTTTGAAGAACACTCAACGCACGGGACGTAACTGAACCTGCACATTGGAATGCTCCCTGGGACAAGCGGCCAAGTGATGTTTCGTTGTTTCGAATATAATTATTCGATTGCCACGCTTACTATACCCCTCACAGTAGCAGGACGCCTCAACTGCATCATACAAAGGTCAAACTTAATCGCTTCTGAACCAGATACTGAATTGCAAGCTGCGCCCATTACACTAAAAGTGCATGCTGGCCTGTCGTTTCTATTTCGGCGTTTCGAAAGAATGGGATTTATTTTAAGAGCGGAGAAAGCAGACACCGTCGCTCAGTGGCTGTAATGCAGAGATCATAGGTCACGTTTTCGCTGCCCCCGTTGGTTATATGCCTCTTCCGCATACCATGCCGTTTCAAGTATTCCTGACGGGGCCGTTTGCGCACCTTTCGGTTACAGCCAATAAAGAAAGACGCGTAAGGCGCAAATTCCTTCGCGTGAGCATGGAGGGTCGGATTAACAGTCTAGGTAGCGTGCCGCTGGCTTTGACGCACGCCCTCGTGTTGGTCCACCTAGGAAAAACATTAAATAGGCTCATTTTGAAGTGACTCGTGTTTTACGACTCTCTTTTTTTTTTCTTATCGGGCTGCTGTAAGCCTGGCAGGAAATCAATTTTAGTAGACCAAATTTCAAATAGAGAATGCATCGCGTTATAGATTTGAATTTCAATTCAAAATGTGAACAGTGAAGCAATCCCGATACCATACCTTCGTGCCATTTACTATTCACTATTCAAATGATAAATATTGATGCGATCAGATGCCTTCTTAACGCTTAGGGGCGCTTGTTACGGGTGATCATAGCTTGATTCAGAACATTGCGAAAAATAACTTCTGATTTAAGCTTTCTCAATCTACGTAGTAGTTCTCTTGAGAACTGCACCGAGCTTTGCGAATTTATTTCTTGCTTGGTGAACAAAGAAGATGGATGCCCAGAAACACCTACTTTGAATCTGGAAAAATTGGAAATTAATGATAAAGTCGGATTATTTCAGGCGTCTAGCTTCTCATACTTCTTAAGGAATGCGGTAAAAATGCATTTGCAAATGCACAGACTGTTTATGTATACCATAAAACCGATATTATTGCTTACCGAAATAATGATAAGCGATTGTCACTTATCGGAACTCTAAGGATCGAATTTGTAAGTCTTCATTTTCTCAGCGCCTATATTTCTTAAACCATGTGAATTCCAAATGTGGCATAGCAGTGACAGTAATTCGAAGGAAGATACACTAAAATAAAAATAGCTATTGCGTCTATCAAGCGCTAGAGCCTATGTTAATGGAATTTTATTAATGGGACCGACGTAACAGCACTCTGCTGCGCCCCTAAACGTCTCTTTCTTGAAGAAACCGTCGTCCAATCTCCTGCGTTTCCTAACGAACCAATTCGATCGTTTAGATTTATATATTTAGCCTACCTGAGTTACACTTCAAACACATGAATAATTTTCAAACCATAGACTATCATCAAATCCCCGGATAATTGTTGTGTTTTAAGCCTGATACACTGGAAGAGTTGTGGTTTTCCTCGCTCCTTCAATGCGTCAAAGTCGTTGATATCGTCATCATGTTTGACTCCTTTAGTCCTTACTGCCAGTTGCCTTCCTCAAGTTCTGAGTATCGGCAAGTAGAGAACATTCACTGAGGCCGATACTGCATCTTTTTCCGACGTAACAAACGTAGCCCGCTCTCCGACCAGTGCAAACTTGTTAGCCCCTCTGACAACCCTCTGTGATCAACCCAGATCTTTCTCAGTACGCTTGCACTCCGCTCCCAACGTCTCGCTCTTCCCCAAGGAGCTTCATTCCGACCCGTTCCTTAATCCTCTCGCGCAGGTTAATGTTTCTTGCGAGCCCATCCTCAATTACATTTCACGATCTGATACTGCGCACTAAACGTTGAGTGGCGCGCTACACCTAACTAGATTAGCGTCTTTACATTTACCATTCACGCTGTTAATGAAACCATGCCACGTCGCGGTAGCTCCAGACCGGTATAGCCGCACACTAACCGCGGCCGGTCACTCATTACTAGCAGACACCTTCCCTTCACGGCACGCTTTTTCAAGTACTTCCTTCTTTTTCGTTGCCTGCTTATCTGTCATTTTAACAGTATCAGCGGCTTTAATCTGAAATGTTGTTAATCGCATCATAGCATTGGTGTGACATCGCAGTTCCGCGATAAGTATTCCCCTTGCAAAGCAGAATTCAAGGATCCCTGCAACAATCGCTAGCGATGAATCACCTATAGTATACATACATAGAGATGCGGTGGTATAGAGCCTAAAGCGCAGCGTATGACCCCATTTCAGGGTTTTTCGTATTGGGACCAAAACACGCGATAATGACGTTGTTAACAGCGACGGGATTGAGCCTTAAATTGGCTGGACGAGCGAAGGGCGACGTCGGAGAACACGAGGCCGCGCGACGACAACTGCGTTTGTTCAAGGTGTCCGCTTGTGGCGATCTCAGATCGTGCTCTAGCATGACTCACACGCCAAGGACAGCGCTTGCGGGAACAGCTTTAATCAGCCGAGGCTGCTGGCCCAAGCAGAGCGTGACGGGAGGCCGGCACTGGGAATTTAAATGCTAATCAAACGTTTAGATTGGACATTATCGCTGCCTCCGTAAATCAACACAAACAACAGTGCGGTCCCTATTCGGCACAGTGACAATGTATAGTACTGCGTACGCCCTGATGCATGGGGATTGAACTGCACCGGCTGATAGCTGTATCCCTGTCTTAATGCACGACATTACTTGGTGAGATAGTCGAAAAGTCCAGTGTGAAGCCGAAGGAAACTCATCTAGACTCAACTCGAACTCAACGCTCAAGAACTTCCGAGGACGCTTCAGCTTTGCCTTCAAGAGTAGAACGCGATAGCGTGATCGAGCTCCGAGATTCTTTGATGACACTAATATTTGTAATGAATACTGAGTGAACTACAGTGAAACTGCGAGCTGCGATTGTATGTGTGCTCTGTTAAAATGGGAACTTTTGAACTTACCAGATGCAAGACTATATATGTATATATATATATATATATATATATATATATATATATATATATATATATATATATATATATAATATATATATATATATATTCCTTTTCGTTCTGAATATTTTTTTATCCTGACAACCCAGTGCAAAGGGCTAGCCGTCGCCAAGAAATGCCAACTACTACTTTTGTTATTTCTTTCATTTCAATATAAAAAATTAAGGCCGCTTCGCACTAGGGGCGCCAAGCCTGAAGGAAGTGCGCAGCTGGGCAGCTTTCTTTGTCTTTTTTTTCTTCCTCTGTTTCTTTTTGTTTCTTTCACCTCTCTGTTTCTCAATGTCTTTTTTTTTGTCTCTGTTTAGTTCTATTTCTTTCTTTCTCTTATATCTTTGTGTCTCTCGCTCTTTCTACTTCTCTCTTTCTTGCCCTTCTTTTCTCTGTCTCTATTTCTTGCTTCTTCTATCTCTTTTTTCCCTCTTTCTCTCCCTCTTACTCGCTCTTTCTGTCTTTCTTCCCTTTCTTCCTCTGTATTTCTCTCTTTCTTCCTATGGTATGCTTCTTTCTTTCTTTCCTCTTTCCTTCTTTCTTTCTTTCTTTCTTTCTTTCTTCCTCTCTATTTCTGCTTTTCTATTTCTTTCTATGCTATGCTTTACTCTCCTCCCTCCTCCTCACCCCCACTTCCCTTCTCCCGCCACCTTGCTATGCAAGGCTATGCTGTGCCCTGCTAGCGTGCCTGGATAGCCGAGTGGTTATGACAATAAATAAAAAAAAGACGAGTGGTTGGGGCGCCCGCCTTCGGATCGGGGGCATGCGGGTTCGAATACCGCGTCCGCCTAGAAATTTTTTTTTTCGGCAAGAATCTCTCTCTGTCTCTTTCTCTCGCTCACTCTCGTTCTTTTTCTCTGTTTCTTTCTATCTCTCCGTAGTCGTTCTCTCGCCCATCAGAGTCATTCCATCATTCGCAGGAGAAATCGGTGCACGTGTTTTGGGAGTGAAGAAGAAGATGAAGAAGGAGACTGAGAGGAAGAAGAGGACGAAGAGAGGGCGTGCCGATTCACGATGAGGATATTTTCTGTTCGCAGTAGCCGGCGCAACAAAAAGCTTTAAGTGCTCCGCTTTGAAAAGAGATGACAGCCTGGAGAGAGAGAGAGAGAGAGGTTAGTGCAAGGCAGGGAGGTTAATCAGAAGAAGATTATCCGGTTTGCTACCCTGCACTGGAGAAGGGGTTAGTGGGGACAGAAAGGTAAGGAAGAAGAAAAAGAGAAAGCGCGAAAACATAAAGGACTTTGACACACCCATTCAAGCACGGGAGTCTCAAAGTCGTTTAGTGAGTCCGGTTGACCGCAGAAACTTCAGCAGCTGAAGAGCTTAGAACTCTTCCAGCCTCCCGGCGACACCCGGCGGGGTAGCTAAGCGGCGAAGGCTTTGCGCTGTTAACCACGAGGGCTGGCGGGTTTCATTAGCAGCCGCAGTGACCGCATTTTAATGGGGGCGAGACACAAAAACGCCCTCGTGCTTAGATTTGGATTCTCGTTACAGAACGTCAGGTGGTCAAAATTAATCCGGAGTCCACCACTACTGCATGCCTCATAATGATTTGCGGTGTCTGCTCGTAAGATCCACAAAAGATTTTTTTTTTCCTGTCAAGCCCACGTCCTAGAGCGTATATATGTCGACTTGGCACTCAAGGTAATTATATTGTCTCATCCCACATCTTCCTTGTGGCGACCACTGCGCACAAACCTACGCAGTCTCCGTGTCGTCACTGATTAGCCCGGCGTGACACAGCTACTTGCTGCAACACGCTTCCGATAAAAGACAGCGCCACGCAGTTTCGTCGGAGGCTTACGTCACCACTGCTGGCTATATAACCCAAGCTACCAAGCTTGATTTCATGTTTGTTTCTCTAACCTTCCGAAGCGCAGCATCGGCATGCTTGCCCTGCTGCTGCTACTACGTTAATAAACATCGTTTCGTTTTATGTTGGGATCCGTCCTTCACCGACACCGCATCTCACATCTGGTGACCCGGAACTTCGAACACGCAACCGGCGCTCCACCGCTGCCACCGAGCTCCGCGGCCATGTTCCAGCCTGCTGAAGCCTGGCAGCCACAGTTCGACCCGCCTCTGCCACCGTTCCGGACATACAACCTCGAGTCATCGTTTGAGGAGTCCGCGGCGGCGTTGGAGCTTAACGGCATCTGGCTGCAAGCATTCATGTTTGAGGTACTAGAGTACCACCTTCCGCGTGACCTCAAACGCAGCCTCACCTACTTCGCGTGGCGCCCTCGCCCTTACGATGATCTGCGAGACGCCGTGCTCGTGTTTTACGGCATCGCACCCGCCGCAACAACCGTGCCCGCACCCGCCGCAGCAGCCGTGCCCGCACCCGCGACGGCGGACGAGCCCTCGGCGCCCGCGACGGCAGACGAGCCGGCGGCAGCAAACGAACCCGCACCATGGCCAGTCGGAACTGTTTCCCAGCCGATAACGACCGGCTACACTTGTGACGGAGACCACCCTCCCGCGCCAATCAGCTGTGATGCGTCCAACGCACGATTGTTGGCGTTGCGTCGACCACTGCATTTAGACCACCCGATCCCAGTCTCCCCGGACGGACCAGCACAAGGCCACACTGGGCACCCCAACCCTGGTCATCCCGCAGAATCTGGGGCCAAGGCCCAACATCATTCTGGCGCCGCCGCGCATGATGCCGCCCCCCTCGTTTGCCATAGTCCCAGGACAGCCCCTGACACTACAACAGCTACAGGCCATGCTGCACGTGCAGACCATGCTGGCCCAGCCCACGCGGGGTGCGTTCCAGACAGACCAGCGCCAGTCCCTGGTGTAGATACCGACGTTCACCCAGCCGCAGATATTGGCGCAGGACCACCACCATCCCGTCATGACCACCACGACGGTGTTGCGTCCGGCGCCGCCGCAACATCTCCCCGTGTATGTCTCGGCGCCCATGACGTCGGCGACGATACACCACCAGCCACAGGCGCCTACTACAACGGCGCCACCAGCCGCATAGAAGCCCGTGAAAGCGCCCACGTACACAAGCGCGCCCGGTGCGACCGCTCTTTCGCGGATCCACTCGGCCCTCCTGAAGCGTCTCTCCGCAGCGCCGTCCGTCAGCGGAACGGCTCGCAAAATCCAATAGGTTTCTACACCCGTCCTCTACGCCACTCTCAGCCCCGACCCCCAGGAAAAAATTGAGCACCCGTTCGCCACTCCGTGTTACCGACCACGACAGGACCGACTCAAGCCCGCGTACATCGCGGCGAACGAACCTGGCAGCGCCACTCTTTCAACTGGCGTCCTTCCACAGCCACCGACGTCGCAGCCCGCTCCTTTCACGACAGGCTCTGGACGTCTGGTACGCCTCCCAGATTTCTACAGACCCTGAGGGCTCTGCACTCCGCGGGGGGGGGGGGGGGGGGGGGGGGGAGGGGGTGATGTGGCGACTACTGCGCACAAACCTACGCAGCCTCTGTCTCGTCACTGATTAGCCCGGCGTGACACAGCTACTTGCTGCAACACGCTTCCGATAAAAGACAGCGCCACGCAGTTTCGTCGGAGGCTTACGTCACCACTGCTGGCTATATAACCCAAGCTACCAAGCTTAATTTCATGTTTGTTTCTCTAACCTTCCGAAGCGCAGCATCGGCATGCTTGCCCTGCTGCTGCTACTACGTTAATAAACATCGTTTATGTTGGGATCCGTCCTTCACCGACACCGCATCCCACACCCTTGTGCTTTTAACCCGTGGTTTTGCTTGAAACACCTCTTTTCGTAATTACTTCTTATGAAGAACTGATGGGTAAAAAAAGCACTGCACATGTACGATCGACGTTATTATGTGTACTTCTTTTTTTTTTTAAGTTTCTCCGATATTATCTACTTACGTTTATTTCAATATAAAATGCTTTAAGAGGCGACAATTCATGCCACAGGTAAACCTCCGAAATTTCCTACATCAGCGGCAGCACTTGCGCTGGGGCCAAATTCGCAACGATTTTCTTGCGTAAGCGCTCTTCGCCATCCTCACAGACATCCACCACGATCGACAGATATCCCCTTACGAACAATTCGTGGGTAAGTGTCCTCTTTTGGGAATGCTGGCCGTGTTTCTTGCATTTCATCTCGTCGGATAGGACAGTGAACCACACAGGAGGCAAACCTTGTATGTTTTGTTACACCCTTCCGCCATTGCCCTGTCTCGCAACGACCAGGTATAACAAAGTGGGCGCGGCTCAAATGATGTTTGGACTGGAGTGGGTGGGACTGTTCGGAGGTCGCTCTTTCAAGTGCAGTGTCGAAGTGTGCTGGATGAAAAACAAAAAAAAACAACAAAAATCAAAGTAGCTGGAAAAGAAAGTAGCCTCTCAAGCACTAGTAAATGAAAGCCAGGACTATGGCGCTATCGAAACACGCCCTACAATCGCGACGCATGCCAGGCTTTGACGGAACCAAGAAGGAACCAGTTCATCGTTTGACCAAAGTAAGAGCAACATTGCTGCAAGAAGGAATATAAAACATAACTAGACTGGAACGGAGATTGGAAGGATGAAAAAGAAAGAGAGAACTCTCCGACGACACTGACTGCTGTCACCTCACGCGGAGAGAGAAAAAAACACTTGGTGTGAGGCGCACTCGAGGCAACAATATAGCGCTAGCGACAGCTCATCACATCATGTGCTCACAGTCCTGCGAATTTACGTCCCGTTTGAATTACTACGCAGCCTGTTACTCGAAATTGACGTAAGAAAGACATTCGACGGGGTCATCTTATACCAAAACGCAGCCTCTGCAGTGAAAACTCACCATCCATCTAGGAAATTCTATGACACGAATACTACTTTTGACTATGCATGTGACGTAAGAAGGCAGTGATGGTTGGTAGAAGCATAGAAGGAAGAAGTGCGCGTGAATGCAATCAAAGTATGTCGTATGAGCCACGGCACGTCTCTCATTCATAGCGTCACATGCATAAGGGGCAGCACTACGTGAAAGTTCTTTTTATTTCCGCTCCTCCTCGCCCTTTGTAGCTGACTCGCATCGAGCTATGCAATCCTTAATGTCAGTGTCGTCCATTCGCTGCGGCGTCTAATAGGAAATCAATTAACCATCAAAAAACCTTCTAAAATATAGCAGCACTGGTGCACGCTACAGTTCGAATTGAACGATCCTAGCAAAAACACAGAAGGAAGAAACGCAGGTCATAGAAACACGTTTAAGAGCAGATTCTATGCAGTGCTGAGCCTGGGCATATTAAAGAAATTCGGCCCGGTAATGAAGTTCAATAGAAGGGACCGGTTGTAATGGAGAAGAGCTGTCGCGAACGAAAATCTGTGTCAGTTCGTGTTCGTAATGACTATGGGCGATGGAAAGTGCCATTAATAAGTAAACCGTGCAGTGTACGCGCGCACAGACTTGCGCACTCTTCTTTTGCGCAGTGCGCGTAGCGCTTAAATGGTGTATTGACCCGTTCATAAACGAAACCGGTGCAATAAGCTCTCACTGACAGCTAGAGTTTCGCGCTTGGTCACTGTGCAGGAACATCCTCTCCGCTATTTTTGTTCATTACAGTTACGACCGCATCGTGGTCGAGGAGAGCTGTCCGACTCGAGTGTCATTCAGGGCCACGCGGTAGAGCTGGAACATTCCGAGCGTCGTCTTCGAGTGGCACGCCGGGACGAGATGCAGCTGCGCGACGACCGATCAGCCCTCTGAAACCGGCTCCGTGCCTCAAGGAAAGGGGGCCTCCAGGCGCGGAGACAATGAGACGACCGAAGAGGCGCCGTGCGTGCGTGGTCGTTGTTTGCATACGCGAGCTCGTGCAGACTCTCGATCACCCGGCCGGCACAGCAGAGAAGCGGGCCAAATGCGCACGCGAAAGCGAAGAAGCGCGCCGGGCATTGTTACGCGTACCGCGCTGTCCCCGCGCTCCTCTTGTGTTTTTTTTCCCTGTGACCGTGTTTTTCCACCCGAACGATGCGTGCGTGATGCATTATTCCTTCAGGTTTTCGCTCTTCTCTCGCATAAGTGACCAGGGACCTTTGTTGCAGCGCAAGCGAAAGTTCGTTGCAAGTATTCCTATTGAAAATGCACATGTGCCCTTTAAACCCGTTTATAAGAGCTCTTAGGTCCAATTGTCAGCTTACACACGCAGCACTATGCTTGCGCAGTTATCAATAACGGCATTACGGAGCACCGAATGTTAACACCAGATGCACGCAGATTTGCTTCGACTGCTGGCCTGTTCGCCTTGAAGACAATGAATCAATATCATCTCGGCCGTGCCGGTCACGACGCACGTGCAATTCAAAGATGGCCACCCTCTCGCCCCGTAAAAACATGAGCACACTTTAAAAACTTTGACAACGTATATGTTCTGCTTGAAGTTTTAGGGGCGAAGCCCCTTATAGCGGCACCCGTTCGTCCCTCGTCGCGTAGTATGTAACCAGTCTTACGCTTTGACCTGCAAGGTGGTGCCGGTGGGAGATTTTTCCTGTGCGTTGTTGAACAATAAAAAATTCGCAGCGTTAGCTAAAAGCCGACTTCTTCTGTCTCTCATTCCCATTAGCAGCCATTGTTTACCTCCAAGGTAGTGCCTGGTGAGATTTCTCCTGTGCGTGATTAAACAATAAAAATTTTGTTCAAAACGCCGTTGATTGATGAAATAAACAAACAAAAGACGCCAGATGTTTTGTAAAAGCAAAACGAAAGAACGCCACATGTTTCTAAAGCAAAACGAAAAGACGCCAGCTGCTTAACGAAAGACGCCAGATGTTTTCTAAGCAATGGTTTTCTAAACAATGAAAATTCACAGCGTACATGTAAAATTAAAGTGCGCTGCAAAAGTCGTCATAACTCATCGAACCTTTAGTATAAACGCGCCCGATCTCACGTCGGTGATGATGTACTGGGCAGAATTCACGGAAGATTCACGGTTTACCGATGAACCTCAGCAGCTTCGCCCACTCATCATCATTCACTCCGTGGATATGCTGTGACTTTTTTTTTGTCCTACGTTCACCACTGTTGTGCTAGATCTTGCTTTACACATCAGGTAGGCTCAATGCTTACTTTATATGTCAGGTCAGGCCAATACAGCGGTCGCTGCATTAAGAAATTCGATTGAACTGCACCACTGTGAAATCCGCTGCCGCAGGTATATATATACTTACTTTGTATATACGTCAGGCTTCCTTAAATTTAAAGGATTACTGAAACGATTTTGAGACATCGAAAAAGGGACATTTTTCGTTTGCTTGGTATGCAGTGTCAACGCTGTCCACACACCGGAATCGAAGAGCACGTATAAAATAAGTTTTCGTCGCTGAGCATCTGCAAGCCAGCCCCACTGCAATGGACATTATCCCGACGAGTCAAGACAGTTCTCCCGAGTTTGCGAGTTCTGCGTCCTGCATGCAGCCTAAATCGTAGAAATCACTGTCAGGGTCACTGGACGACAATTCACTCATCGTTGTTTATGTGCACCACGAGCAGATGATGGATTTGCCGCTAGTACGCCGCGAGTTTCTGTATCCCCGTGATGTCACACTGCTATTAAACGTCACTGAGAAGCCGCCCCCTCGATATCGAAACCGAAAGCCTGTCTTTTTAAGGTATATATACGATGCATTCCCAGGCACCACAATACTCGTTTTGGGTTTCTCGACACCAGTGTTTTTATTTAGAGCAACAATCCGAAAAATTTTAAAATTCGTGTCGGTACTCCTTGAAAGAGGTTTCTATTATAAAACAATATAAATATAGCAATTAGGAAAGAGTAGCAATTAAAAAAATGTTTACCTTAGATATTACATGACTGAAGTGAAAGCGTTAACAACAAACCCAATGCTATTTTCTCGACTCTGACACTTTGGCATTTTGAGACTAATCGATGAACCTTGCATCGCGCCTTAATTACCCGTTTGGATGAAATGATCCTTCCTGGCAGCCGTTTCTTGTAAATTTTATTGATTTTTGTTTTCGAGTTCCCTAAAATTATATTGTGCTCATTTTGTAAGAATGGATCGAATGGGTAACCGCAAACTTCGGGAATATAGTACAAACTTCGCAGTTAGCGCACTTAAACGACAGTTTTCGCCCTCATTGGGCTGATATTTTAATCTCTGTCTGCATCGTCTATGAGGGGTTGCTGTGACAGGCCATGGCCAGCAGTAGAATTTACACAGGAAAAGCACTTTCATTTCATTGTTTTTATTCATTTGGGCCTAAGCCGACTTCAATTGAGTCCTCTAGCCTCACAACTTAGATAATGAAATATCTATTCTCGAATTTAGGTGTAAGGCTGATCTACTTGTATGGTTCCACATCAACGCGCATTCCCCTTCCTCGTACATTTCCTTTCTCTAAATGTGTTCTCTGTAAACAACTTTATTTTTACGCACCGCAAGATACACATAGTCCCTCTGATGGTGCTGAGAAGCGAATACTTCAATATCGTATGTAGAGTCCCCGGCAGCTATTGATTTAACTGAAACAGGTGCTTGTGCGCCAAAAGTATCCTCGGAAAGGGGTCTTCCGGTGCAGAAATGGAGACGAAGCGACCCCACCGTATCCACGGAAATTTTCCGACATCACTGTGCATGCGCAGCCAGTCTCTTACCCTCTCTCCCTCTCACACTCATCTCACATCTGGTCGCTGGAAGTTCATGAGGCAGAGAGACGAAGAGGGCAATCAACCGTAGAGCCGACCCACGCCCACAACACGAAACGTGTTCTCCTCTGTAGCGCGGCTCACCGAGAAAGGTGAAATCTGATCGCGTGCCGCCTGTCCCTTTGCCGTACAGTGTGGCCGCCGAAATTCCTCGCGAAACAACCGCGGCCCCAGTGGACCCCGAAGCGGAGGCCGCCGCTGCCGGAGTAGAGTGGAATGCAGCGTAAGCCGTTGCTTTCAAGCAGTGGCCGCGGCGTTTTCCCACAGCACACGAAGTCGGGAATTCGATTGTCGACCACTGGTTGCATTCCGATAGCAAAAGTATATAAAAATGTTCCTGTGCGCAAATATTTCAACTGCGTGACTTGCGTTTACACAAGGAAACAAATATTCTGAAGCGGCACTGCCGTCGTAGCAAAGAGCGTTGTTGTGATATGCGAAACACTGTCAATCAATCAATCAATCAATCAATCAATCAATCAATCATCAATCAATCAATCAATCAATCAATCAATCAATCAATCAATCAATCAATCAATCAATCAATCAACGACCAATCAAACAATCAATCAATCAGTCAATCAATATGAGCATAAGTGCCAGCAGGCACATAACCAGACAGATCATTTATACAACGAAGAGGTGTTGACCTTGATCCAGATGACGCACACCTTCAGTGAGAAGAAATAAATGCAGCAACACGAAGCGCGTTCGCGTATGAGAGTCTTTCAAGGACATTGCCTTGGATGACGTCGCGATAATTGCGATTTTAATTTGTGGTATCGAATTATTGTGTATCTGCTGACATAGGTCATAGCGACGTACCGTGCCTTACCGGGAGCTGTTGACTTAGCTGCAAGGCGTGTACAGGATACTTTCAGCGTGCGGCAGTTCAAAGTGCGAACAACAATATCGACATCATGCAGCGTCGGTCTGCAGTTTGCAAAAGTTGCGAATACGCAGACATCCACAGGCCACGCCATTTAAAAACAAGATAAACTGCACCGGTTGCTTCTCGTCGTGTGCACCTATTGCAACGAACCGTAAACGAGCGCTGCACGATTACCTCGTTCCTCTTGTTTTCAGGTTGACAACGCTGTCGCCAGAGACGCAAACGTGTTTCTCAGTTACTGCGCAACTTTTGCAGAGCAGAATGCAGGTCAGCAGAAAGCACGGAGTCGAATATCAGGAACGGTACCGCGGAGTCTAACAACGCCAGAGCATGAACTGTACATAGCATAGTATCACATGGGCCGTATAAACACATATTAAGTGTCAAAGACACCTTAAGTGACGTCGCCGACACAATTCTTTTTTTTGGAACACATGCTGCAGTTTAGCCTATTTTTATTCCGCGTCCAGGAACTAATGCGATGAATACCTTGAAGGTATTAACAAGCTTCCTACGGCACAGCACCAAAGCGCGAAATAGGAACCTGGAATACATCCCTATGAAATGCACACAGATGCATCGCTGCTTAATTTTTAACTGATGAAGTCGAGAGTATGACGTAAGCCCGTATAGTCTGGATGAGGCCTATTAACAGAAAGGATCGGGACGCCGACCAGAATGATTTTAAAACAAATATATTAGCGTTTAATCTCCCCCACGGGAGCCTTTTTCACAATGGAGAAGAAAAACAAAATTCATTGTAAAGAATTCTCCCGTGGGGAAAGATATGCGTTATTATATTGGTGTCAATGTCACTTTTGCCGGCGTCCAAAGCTCTTCTTTTATTAACTCCGCGTTTTGGCTTCTGAATTTAAACAATTTTTACGTGGTACAAATGATATTTAAACTTCTGCGCCGAATAGCGTAAACTTGAGTAGATATTGTAACTACTCCGTGCAACGGCACTTATAGGTTTAAGCTTTTCATGCGCGATGTCTAAATATCAATGCCGATAACCTTCGACTAGGATTGTTTTTTTTAATATGCCACATATATAGAATGTGTTCGTCACTCTTGGTTGTACATTTAAGTGTTGCATGGTTCCTTATACTGATGTGATTTGTTGCAATTTTTCTTTTGTTCAAAGCAAGGAGCCTCCACTAGGAAATTAACGAAAAATATGCTCATCGCACCGAAATAACTGAGTCGAAAAAGGGTTACATGATTTCAAATGCGCTCCTAAATTTACCAAAACAATGGCGAGTGATCGATGCCAGTGTAAGGGGTGTACAATGATGTTACTGCTAAGCTAACTTAACTTCTAGCTGGCCAGTCAAATCGCACGCCTGCATAACCTTAAATAACGCATTCATTAGTACAAAAACAAACGCAAAAAAAACTGCGAAATGTGAGCAAACACCTGTCCTGAAATATAATTTAGTATATACAGAGTTGCGGCCACACCTCCCCTTCCCTTGTATCACTTACACACAGAAACATAAACGCTAAAGACTGATTTCACAGTGCCGCCTTTGGTTTTGTAACACTCGACGACCAGGTTTCCCGCTTTCCTCGTGTTTTCTTTGCGGCCTCGTCCCTTCTTAAAGCGTGTCATAACTGACGCAACGTTATACAGTCGATATCGACAAACCCCGCGCTGCGTGCGTTCGATCTCGGCCCTCGTACACAACAGATTGTGGTGGGGGGTGTCGATATATCGCCGCACATCCTTTGGGCGATATTTCGGCGCGCACTGCATGGCAGCCGCCGGCCGGTCGCTCGGCCGCAGCCCTATCCCAGCGCGCCATCACATCGCGTATATAAGGTCCGATCTAGGTCGGCCGGCTGGGAGACGGCGGCGGCAGCGACAGCAGCAGCAAAAAATCGAGCATTCAAAAGCCGGTGCCCCCCCCCCCCCCCCCCCACCGCTGTATCGTGCCCAAGCGGCCGTTTAGCGCCCCGCACGGGCTGTATCGCACGCCTAGAAAGCCTGGAAATAAATAAATACAAGAAAACAAGGAGATATTCGGAACGAATAACACCAGAAGAACGAAGCAAGGCGAACCGCGAAAGCAAGAAATTAAAAATAAAAAAAAGAAGAAAGGGCTGCGGGGATCGCGTGGGTCTACCTGAAAGCGGCCGGCGAAGAAAACGCGCTCGAAAAGAAAGGAAAACACGCGAGAAATAAGCGCGAAGCAGCAGCACGGCAGCGTGGACTGCTAGCCTTATAAAGGCCTGGAGCCACGTAATGTAACAATCGGTCAAAATTCGAGGCGGCCCAAGCAGGCGGGCAGGCATGGAAGGCACGCGGTGTACGCTGGAAGCTGGGCAGCTGTTACGTTCAATCCGAGTTGCCGTAGACTGTGTGCGACGGACGGATTCTTATCAGGCGTAGCGAATAGCGAGCGCTCCCCTCCTTCGTTCGTAACAGGAACAACAACGACGCTGTTTTTACGGGGCCCCGACCGAGAACTGGTTATTTAGAAACTGACCCGCTGCACCCTTCTCTGCCTCCTTATGCGTCGTAACGGCACAAAACAGAAAAGCGTGCAACGCACTACGGGCCAACGGGACGCCCGGAATAGTAATAGTCACGCCGCGTTTTCGGCGGTGCGTATATATGCACGCACGATCTCTCTCCTCTGTCGATGGATGGAGCCGCCAAGTTCGCCTGGTGACCAACACGAGCCTCGCTTCTGACCCAGAGATTATTCCGTGTAACCCAGAAACATGCGGCGTTATGTACTGCGCCGTAGTGACTGCGTTCTATCTATTTTGCTCATTTTCTTTTTTTTTTTCTATCTTCTGATTATATTCTTGGTTGTCGTGCGCAACAGGTCGAACACCGAGCCGCCTTTCGACCTCTGAACTCTGGCTGTTCCGAATTATCCAACGTCTGCCGGAAGGAGACGATCGACCTTGGCCGTGTTATATGAGATGGAGCGCGCAACAATAACGGCAGTATTGGAAAGATATTTCAGTACACGCTCTAAACGGTCGTTTCTTTTTATTTGCTTTCAACGAATAGCGGCAAACCAGCTGAGTCGGCAACGTTGTCGTGCAGCTCCTCTTTCTGCAAAGACCGGACTGTGATCCGCAGTGTTATAGATAAGATGAAATAGATAAATGTTATCGGCGCGCACGTCACTTGAAGCGCGACTTTGAACAAAATGTCCCAGTACAAGGTTCACGTCAACAGTCAACTCTGAGGAATGAATTTTCTCGCGTTGCTCCGAAATCACACGAAAGCCGGAAAGAGTTTGAGAAATTTCGAATGCCCAACTGAATATGTTAATTGAACGTGCTAATAGAGGAGTTTCTGATTGTACTCCGTCTGACCATTCGGGCAATGTGGTCAGCTTATGCAAAATACGCCTGTACATGAATGAAGGGGGTGCGCAAATACTAATCTAAGCACAGAGGTGCGCAAGCTCGAATGTCCTCCACCTCAACGACGGCTGCTGTTTTCGGCTTCTCCGATTGCTAGAACTTTCGTATTAAAACCGGCGTAGTGGAAAGAGACGTGTCGCGTCAGATTTTCAATGTGACGCAACAGCACACGTGTCAGCACTATATATTTCTCTTTCGCACCTGTTGCTTACCTAACCTAAAGGCTTTCTTGCAAGGGAAAAATTGCTCAAATGAAACAACTATCCGGTTGTTCCTCGCCTCTACAATTTCCTCTTGCCAGTTAATTCCAAATAAAAAGCCTAATCTTCCCGTCAGCGCCTGCGAAACGCCCCTCGAATATAGGCGCACGGGCAACGAGAACTCGTCTTTCGGATCTCTCGGCCGTGACATTGGTGCTAAGTGAGTGAATGCGAAAGCAGGCAATGCGTCCCTGGAGTACCGCACCGAAGCCTCTCGGCGCGGTCGTCTGAGCGTCCTTAGCGCGCATACCACGCGTGCTTGGAGAGCAGATTAGCCACTTATCGGCTATCGCCGTCACACGCAGTAACTGCGCAGCGCTGAGAGAGCCCCTCGCATCCGAATATGTGTACCCGCATGCAGCCAATGCCAATGACTGCATCTCGCGAAGGGGGCCCGCCGAAGAGCCTTTGCGGAGTTATTATTTAGCGTGCGAATTAAATAATAAGGGAACACTTCAGAGATAGAACTGTTTGAGATGTATTACTACATATTACTTTTATGATAAAAGGAAAGCCACCCTTATTGTAGAAAATACTTGTCAAGGAAAACTAATAAAGTTGAAACATATGAGTCACGGAGTCGTGTTGAAGCTTCGGCACCAGGTCGCAGAGACGTCACAAATTATGACGGCGTCAGCTGCAGTCTTATCCTACCGGCCTGTATGGATTACGCTGTACTATCAGAAGTGAAATGACGGCATTCATTAAGATTCAAGAACTTTTGCTCAGTCACAACGGCCAAAATTTGAGAAAGGACTTCGTTGTGTGGTAAGACTCTACAGTGCTGCTTGTACATTTCTTTTTCGCCGTCTCTAGCTCAATAAAAAAAAACTAGAATAAACTGATTGATCGAAATTCATGACGCCATACTGTGGTTCCGCCGCCAGTGTTTCGCCCCGTCGTTCGAGTAACGAAGCACCGTCATTAATTTCATCTTCTAATATTGAACGTATAATATAGTAATATCGCTAAATTTAGTGGCAACTAATCTCCTTGAACTATTTTCGTCAGTCTAAAGTGATTGTTTATTTCTCTTCAGTGTCTCTTCAAAATTGGCTATTTTGCACAATAATATGCCCCAGGATAATACACCACATGTTTGTGTGAAAGCCATAGATGAAAAGCAAATGGGACGGCACCGGGTAGCCTCAATCCGGGGAGCATGCAATCATGACGAATAACAATCGATTAGTTAAATTAGCTGTAGCAAGTGCAAGCGTTCATATTTCATGAACATATTTATATCCTACTCCTATCACATTATTTATCGGTCTTAAAGTGTTCTAAAGAAGTGTTCTGCTGAAAAAGTTCCGCAGTTTCCCTGTGTTTCTACAGCAACAATGTTTCAATCAGCAACCAAGAAAGACTTTTTCGCGTCAGAAATGCGTTCTGCAGTGACAGATCGCCGTGGGACGTTTAAACTTACAAATATTGCGCGGCGTATTAGAACCATGGACGACCGTATGCATATCCCACTTTATTTTTATTTCCTAACGAAAAAACGTTATTGCAAGCTTTTCGACCTTGAGATTTGGACTACGCGCCGTCTATACGTGGCAACAGTTTTCTTGCCGCTTGCCGAGACAAAACAATCAGGATGATCTGGTTTTCTAATTACAAGTACCACAAGAGATCAATAAAAAAAGCACATAATAAACGGCGTATGGGGCAGTAGCGCCTTTTTTATGGGCATTCCTGAACGTCCGCATGCAAGAGACCCTTTAGCCCTTTCCTTTTCTCCTACACAAGCTAATATCTGTCGCCATATACCGCCATCTTTTTTTACTTCGATCAGTCTTCTATTTGAGAGATCCATAATGAACCCTCATTTACGCTAGTCGAAG
This sequence comes from Rhipicephalus sanguineus, assembly GCF_013339695.2. Taxonomy (NCBI): domain Eukaryota; kingdom Metazoa; phylum Arthropoda; class Arachnida; order Ixodida; family Ixodidae; genus Rhipicephalus; species Rhipicephalus sanguineus. The sequence continues at coordinate 65,673,341 of NC_051181.1, forward strand.
ACATCATATGCCTTCAACGTGTGTAATCTTATGCCACCAACTAATTAGTCTTGGTTTGCGGCATATTCGTATACCTTGACAACCATTGCGTGCCCTTAATAAATCACATGTTATCTACACCATGCCTTTCATGAACTGCCGAACTCAACTTATGCAATGTTGGCGAAACTGGCAAGCTGTTTCTTCTACAACCCACGCTGCCGACAATACCTTTCTTTGTGTATAACCAGTCAGATTTCACAAAACAAATATACAACCGTCAAAGCGTAAACATGGCTCGACGTGCATGAAACACAGTTCCTAATAAATCGGTTACGCAGTAAGATGCAAGGGACGAAATGGAAATTCGCCTCTTTCGGTATAAGGTTAAGCAAGCAGCACGCGACATTTAATGAAGTTCTCGTATTGCACAGACTGCAAGGACGATAGATGTAAAGACCGTGTGCGGACCATCAGTATGCACAACTCGCACTATACCGAGGGCTCAGCAAAACAGTGGTTTCATCATTCCTGCGACGATGTAAGCGAGCTGGTAGCTACGTTTGTTCATTTGCATGATTGCACATAACTGAGACGCATGTCCTGCACGCCTGGCGTCGCAGGTCGCAGCTCACAAGTCTGTGCACCCGGATACATTACACTGCGTCGAGACACTCGATGACGACCTTCCTTTCGAATCACAGCTGCACCAACACGAATAGTTAACTGACTGAGTTCTAACAGCTGTTGAGAGCGGTCACCGACCTCTTTCCGTAATGACATCGAATACAAGCAACTACTGCTAGTCGGACACTTTAGGCAACGTTAGTAATTGCTGTAATCAGTATTCACGCCTGCGCGCACTGGCCTGAATTATTTCCGCAGACAACGATAAAGTGCCGTACCTTCAGTGATGAAGTATGCCTCTAATATACCACTGTAATCCTACCTTTTGTGAACGCTTACTATTGCGGTGTCATTCTGACATTGTGATTGCAAACTCCAACAAACGACGCAGGTTGCGTCGACAAGTGTTTAACATTTTCAGACATATAACCAGCTTCCACATATATAATTAACGTGTCGTCATTGCTACTATGAAAGCTTGGTGCGCGCTACTAAGAACTTCGACAAAAACCCCATACAATTGTACCCCCTTTGAACTAAGCCGCACTATTATGAGTAAAATATATAACATCGACGAGTGAAATTGAAACATTAAGCACCACGGCCACATCATGTATTCCGCACCCTAACTGCTGTTCTCAGTTGGGAGCTCTCTTGCACGGCACTCGATTACGTTGCAGGCCGGCAGGGCGCAAAAAACAGCAGCAGCAGCAAGATCAAACCTTCTCTCTCTTAAAATATCTTTTTTTTTTTTCCTTTTCTCAACCCACAATCCATCCGGGTCACGGTATGTAGCGCACCTGGCATTTCTTTTTTTTTTTTTGTCCTAATGTGGGATGGACGCGTATCGATATGCCAGCCGCGTATTCCCGCGTCCAGGCACCGCGTAGGAAGCGAAAAACCTTGGAGGTCTCTTTTTTTTCTGTGTTTTTTTTTCTTAATCAAACCGACGACTACCGTCCTTGCCGGTAAAGAGATCACTTCGCAGTGTCAACTCGTTTTCTTTCTAGTTATTTTCCTCCTTCCATTCCGCCCTTATTTTCTTTTTTTCCTAAACGTTGTCTCCAGTTGGTCAGGATAGGCGAAACTAAAAGCAGCTACCAGGCAGCCAATGAGGCGCCGTACCTGAGATGTGTGCCGATGTATACACACAGACGGCGCACGCGGTGCCGGCATGGGCCCACACACACTTGCTGTCGCATTACGTGGCCTCCAACTGGAACCAATTGGATCGGTTTTTTGCGGCTCAAATTGGAACACTTGTCGAATCTCGTTGGCGATCAAAGTGTACGGTACGAAAGAAAAGGATCGTACAAAGAAAATAAAGAAAGCGGAGCCTCAATGGGCGTCTAATCCTCGCGCGTAACACTTCCTTTCAGCGAAGGAACGGCCGTGTTCGCCTTCTTCGGCGACCATGAAATGCGGGACATGTTCGGCAAGAAACGCAACATGTCCAGGAAGATAAATAGACGAGCTTCCTTCGGCTGTATTGTAATCACTTAGCTCAATATGCCTACTGCTGAAGAACGTGTACCTTTGGTGCCGTCCAAGAGAATCGTGTTGTGTTTGCAGGCGCATAAAACTAGAAGTGTAAACGTTCGACAAATTATGTCTGTGTGCTGATGTAACTTTAACTAAGCTGCTTGAGCCAAGATGTGAACTGTGTCAGGATGACGCACGTTTCCCTTACCACAACGCAGCCTAAATTAAAAGCACATCGAGGGGGGTGCATTAGGGGCTGCTAACATAGCAGCCTTTTGCTGCCATCCTTGCATTTTCTTTCCACATTTCACAAAAGAAAATGCTAAATGATACTGAATCTGATTTTGAACTCAAGGGCTCGTTGAGCAGGGGGAAAATCTATTAAAACAGATAAAAAAGAACTGCATATCGGAGGCTCAGCAGAAAAGCAACGACCGTAAAAGACCTGTAGTCATAACCCATGCGCATGACGTTTCCTATAGACTGAAAAAGATCGGCGAAAATTTAGCATGGAAGTGGTGTTTTCGGCGCCTGATAAGCTACAGCGGCTTTGCAAAGCAGTCAGTTCCCTCCAGCCGCGCGCCACTGTTTCTTCAACCAAGCACAAAACGCGGTTTATGCCGTGTGTTGGGGGGTTGTGTACTCGATACCACTTTCCTGTGGTAAGAGGTACATAGGCCAAACGGGGCGCTGCCTATAACAAAAGGCTTTAAAAGAGAGAGCCCTGTTACAATGTGCACAAAGCAGTCCAAGGACACATTGAGATTCACTGCCGCGATTGTGGATGTTCCCCTAAGTTTGATCAGTGTAAAGTGTTGAAAAAGCACCCGTCACAAATCACGCAAGAAATTATAGACGCACATTCTGTAGCAAGGGCTGGAATCAAATGTATCAGCGCCACTCCTAGGCCTTATCTGAACATGGAATGTCCTTCCTTAATCAGGTGAACCGTCTATGAAACATTGGTCTGTGACTTTGCGATGGTACTGTCTCATATTGGCGTTGCGATCGGGTGTTTTTGTATGCTTGCGCAAGACTATATATTTGATGCAATTTGCAAGTAAAAATCAGTTGGAAGTAAGCGCTCTGTCCTGTTGTGTTTCCCGGCTTGGCTATTTCTTCTTTCCCTCGGTGCGCTGTACCAGTTCAAGTACGACAAACCAATCTTCAACACTTGTTGTTCAATTCCAGAGCTTCAGCTACAACGATGAAATTAGCTGCACCATATAGGCATAAGCAATAATCGAACAAGCCTGCAGTTTCAGCTGCCGCCAGACATACTGATGCCGCACTCCCAACAGTCTGAGTGGCGACCTTCGCTGATGCTAGCACAATGATCAAACAAATGGTTGCGTATACCGTAGTGCCTGAGTACCTAGCCATAAGAGTCCATTGTGTAATCTGTCACTTCCGCTTCCATCAGTCCGTGCTGAGCATTTGGCACTACGAGGTGCAAATTGCTTGGTAATAACTGCTGCCGCATCGCTTATATTAACTCACAGATTCATCCTCGGCCATTAAGGATATCTGGAAAGGGTAGAAAGTCCACCCTTTGGCATAATAAGTACACCGTATGACTGCCCAAGCGCGCGGTTTGCTTTAGATACGGTGAATTGCGAGGGACGTCGTCTGCAGTTGGGTATGCAGGCCGCCACCACTACCCGCAGCATGCTTCTATCTATACGGACACACCGCTCTCAAAAGACCAACCAAATGGTGATTTGATCTAACGCACGAGATTTAATACCACCGTGTGGTTCAAGCCTCCCAGGCGGCCTTACCCGCCAGGTGGAGGATGTACATGTACGTTTGTAGCGGAGACTTCGTGTGGGGTTGGCATTCACCCATGTGTTACTCACACCTCTTCAGAAAATCTCTATGGCCCATTCGGGGAAGCCTGCCTAAATTACTCATCTCTAGCATTCATAGCTAGAACTAAACACTTCTTGTGGACTACTAGTGGTCAAGCATACCACTAGCCCAGCATACCAACATCTTGTACTTAGTGGACCTCCAGTATACGGTGTCACCTGACTATGATTCTTGATACCATGGTCCCATCCATCGAGACCTAGTAAGGTATAGTGCCGATATGGTCCCAATTTTTACACTTCATTGAATAAGCCATAGGTGAGAACAAAAGCTATGGCCAAACAAACAAGACCAGCCTCTCGTTGTTTGTCTGGTTTGTTCGGTGAATCCCATATGTGTTGTGTTCTAGCAATTCCCAGTTCAGTGGGACGTATACACGGTAACGCGTATCGGCGGGAACTGAGTGTATTATTCTGATTCGGTCTGATGCTTTGGTCTTTCTGATGGGTTGGCGTCAAGAGAGATCCCTCTGGTCTGGCGTAAGCCATAAACATGGTATTAAGGGAGTGATCCACCCTGTGTCTCTGATATACTGCGAGACCTCAAGAGGATAAGTGCAGGCACATACCTGGAGGATTCGAAAACTCAGCATATGTTGGAAGTCTACAACAGGCCCATCTACAGCAACATCACCTGTATGATGACGGGTTCCGCATGTCCAAGCCATACTGATATGCTTCGTATGCATTTCCACCGCTAAAGGAATTCACGCGCTCCCAATAACTAAAGTCCTTCACAATTAACGCACGTATTGGCAATGCGGGAAGGAATCGGATTATTATGATTGAGTACACTCACAAGCCGCACGATTTATACCTTCGAGCTAAAAGAAAAAAGAAAATAAGCGCAGCAATCCCTGCGTTCACAAAGCCAATGGCATCTGCACTTGGCCCTTGTCGCAGGCGCGCGTTCCTTCTGACGAACTATGCAGAAAACTAGCGGCCACTCCATATCGCTATGACTTGATTTTGTACAACAATTTGCTTCGCTGGATGGTTCTAAGCCTGCATTACTTGAAGCGATACGGTGCGCAATTTTTCAACAAGGACTGTCAGTTATAAAGACATTCGATTGAGTCACAGGGTAACGGTCACTGTTCAGGCTCGCCAACGTGCTCAGCATACGTGTAATGCTGCTGATGACATCCAACTAACTTCATAAGACGGCCGTTGAAGCGTGCTATGCTGACAATCCGTGAAAGCCACAGTTTATTTCCATTACAAGTTTGCGCTTCGAAGCTTGAACAACGGTACAGTCTGGTCCCTGTCGTAGCGTGCATCGCCTGCACGCTACGAGATTACTCCTGGTCTTTCTAAAACCCACAGGCTTCATAAGACATTTTGAACAGCTGCAAAGTCCACGAAGATAACAGTGGAGCTGTAAGCCGTCCGCGTGTCTGTGTTATCACTCTTCAAATATTTTCGCCTGCACATGAATTAGCGTACTATAGGGACAGCCAGAATATCATCATCACCTGATCTCTCCAAGGCGACACATTGTTGCAGCCAGTGAGCAGAAATGAATACCCCGATGGTATGACAGTCTTGTCTTGTGTTTAATCGAACTGTTGACGGTAGGATCACACGCGTTTCTCATACCCTGCAACTTAACGTCAGCCTCTCAGTTGAATCGACAACGTCGCATCACAGGGTATCGAGATTCGACTGTGATGCTTCTTGTGATGCGTATCGTATGGAGCACTTAATAAACAAGTACAGCTGTAGTTAGACAGAAAAAATACAGACGGCAGCGCGTGTTGCTTGGCAGAGTGGGAAAACTCACCCAGCAGGAGAATGATGGACGTGAGGCAGGCTGGTGGTATCCATAACTGAGCGTGAGGAGGACGGCGGCGGCTTCGAGGCTGCCGCGCAGTGTGGAACGACAAAACCGCCGACGAACTTAGGCAGAGAGACTTCCCCGAAACGATCGAGAATTCGCCAGCACCGTCCGGAAGTCTACGAGAAACGGCTGCGTGTTTCTTCTCACACACAACACGAGCCGGCGTCAGTGGTGGCGCGCATCCACGCTAATCCCGCTCGCATCCGGGCGTTCACAGTCGCGCCAAGCGGAGAGCACTCGCGGCCAACATCCGAAGCGTCACAGTGCACAAAGCGGAATGCCGCCGACCGGTGTTACCTCTCTCTTCTTCTTGATCCTCTCGCCCGCCGAGCGGCCGGGCCAAGACAAGCCAGTTTGACCGGTAAGGGGCCCCCATTGGCGGTTGCCCGTGGCAACAACGACGACGCTCGCTCTCCCATTGGCTGTGAGCTAGCACGTTGTGCGTGCCGGCCATCGTCGTCTGCTTCAAAAAACGTGGCCGCATGATTTCTCTGCTGCTGTTGCGGCACGTATTATTTTTGCTTTCTTTATTTCCCCAAGTAGGGTCCGGTCGCGCACTACTCAGGCCAACCCAGCGTGCTGATTTCCGACTGCTTGTTTTGCAGCGATGGCAGAAAGACCCGAGCCTTGCCGGCCCCCCTTGAACGCCGACAGCGTATAGGTATCGATTACACCGGCGGAACTCGGGGTCGGAATACAAAAACACAAATCGCCAGACAGACCCCTTTTTCAGCGCCCTCCGCCAGTGTTTGGTTACCAAGCTGCTAGCCAGATAGCTGGCGGTGGCTATCCGCTTTCTACCGCGCTACGTTCGCTGCCTGATGCACACGTTCCCACTGAGCCTGCGAGCGCACTTACTGCGCGTCTAGACTCAAGGCTTTCACGCCCAGAATTCAGGAACGAGATCTTCAAGCTGGGAAAGAATTCCTCAGCGTATATCATTTTTTTTAAATGTATGTGTGTGTGTGTGTACGCATGTGTGTGTATGTGTAGGTTTTGGGGGTAGGTGGCAGGGGTTAGCTGGGGAAGGTATAGATGAATGCTTCTGTTGTAACGCTCGCTTCTCAACTAACCTATTCCAGCAAGGACAAAGCAAGAAGAAGAAACAAAGATAGCCTTTTCCTTCTTTGCTTGCTTGGTGTGTTCCTGACGAACCAACAAAAAGCATATGTTTGAGAACATCAGGCGCACGAACACCTTTAAGACCACCAAGCACTGCGCGATATGAGCGCCCATTGGCCACCAGAGTGCGTGTCAGCATTAGTCGCATAATTGCACTTCAACGCCAATCAGCACTTAGTATACGTAAAGTGCAAATTACGAAATCTTTCAGAACGGCGGTAGTAGGAAACTCTCTCAGCTTTCTGTTCGTTCGTTTTGTTTTCATTTTTATTTCTTTGCGAGAACAGAGGGAATTTTAACATCAAGGATCGGCGGGAAGCCGGTACGCCATCCGAAGTCCCTCCCATAACGTCCTGTCAGCGACGAACCGCGCGCGTTGGGACAACTTTGTGTTCGGTATCCCGGGACAGAATATAATTAGTTCATATGTGAGGTTCTTCAAGTAACTAACAACGAAAGCGTTGCCGCCCATCTGGGATGATCACGTGGGGATAGCCAATGCGGAACAATAATTTGAAGCCACGCTGCGAGTACGAGAGAGACGCAGCGCAGCTGCACCAAATATCAGTGCGAAACAAAAGAAAAGAATAGAAAAGAGGAGGACAGAGATGAAAGATAGAAAGGGTTGGGAGGTTTAAGGGATTAAATAATCGGCTTGCTACCCCCAGTACTGAAGCGTTTAGGAATGAACCAGAAAGGTTAAGATGGAAACTGAGAGCGACAGAAGCAGTCATCATGCGTGCATCCAAGCTGCAAGTTAAGAAAATTGGTCATGTCGGTGAGCTTGGAACGACGGCGCAAGTGCTTCGTGACCATACAGACGAACGACTTGCGAAAACATCGACTGAGGGCGATATTTCTCCGATATTGCCAGAGTAGGGCATTCAGCATGATTCAACTTAAAATGGGAGGACGGAATAAAGCGCAACAAAATAACTCTTCCCAGATATATAAATTTACGCGACATTTATAAATGACACCGTGCAATGTCACCAGTGTTGCACACACGCGCAGTAGACGTCACAATCGAAATATTTAATTACCTGAGTGCCACGCTAAGTTCTGGCCCAATATTCCTTTTTTATAGATCTAAAAAATAAATATCGAAGACGAGATAAATCCTCAAGCGCGTTCATCGTCAGAAGACTGATTAAGAGACGTTTGGTTTGACAGCTGCATCAAGCAATCAACTAGAAAATAAGCATAAATGCCAGGACGTATTAATATTTTCTATAATGTCTGTAAAGTTTCATTCGCATAGCTTCCAGCGGTTGTTTTCGTTAATAAGAAAACAGGGATAATGCGTTAGACACTAGGTTTCTATGAGCAAATGGAAAGCTGCAGATTATTTTGTTTGCCATTATTGATTATTGCCATTATTGAAGGAGGAGTACTCTTGCTTGCGTGACTAGTGTGTTTTTGTGTACTCAAGTTTGCTGCATTAAGACCACCTGAACGCGAACGCATTAAACGTAGGCAAATACGATACAAGAATACCTGAGCAGTTACACACGCAGCTGGCCGTAAACCAACGTCGCCCTGCTTCCGGTATAATTTTACATTATAAGTGACCGCTTATGAGCTTTGCCTGATAGCTATAGGCTACAATCGAAATGGCTAAAAGAACGACACTATTTGACTGCACTGCGGCTGCGAATTATACGCACGATGGGTGCAGATTTTCAGAAGATAAACAAAAAATGCATCTGTCAGTCGAAGTTCCGAATGACGGTGTATGTACTGTAAATGGCGGCGAAAACAAGATAATTGTTTCGTATGACATCTACATGAACACGCGTGAAATATTCGTATGTCTGCTATAGCCTATAGATTGGAGAATACCACTACATTTTGTTTTTTTTTAAAAGCAACACTTAATTTCTTTGCCTGGTACTTCAAGCTTTCCGCTACCGCTGCCTTAATTGCCCAATAGCTCACAAATGCCTACCGCACAAGAGAGCACATCAATCTAATTAAGGCGAAAGCCTTAAATGCCTCATTAAGTACGAACAGTAACCGTCGGCGTCAACACGAATGATGCAAAAAATCATGTGATGCCGGCATCCTATGACGTCATCATGACATCACAGATTGCCAAGTTTTGTGACGTCATCATGACGGCATATGATCAATTCATCGCATCACGGCCGCTCCGTCATATATGGGCCGATCCCGGAGCCAGGTGAGATGCAGAAAGTTTGCACTCCCTCTGATCCCGAGGACAGTACAAAACCATGCTTGGTGCAGATAGCTTGCAGGGGTGGGGGGGGGCAATCGGCTGAGAAGAAAAATAAAAATTATGGCTTTCGCCTTCAATTTTGGCGAATGCATAAGGGACCCGGTGAATTTTTTATTCACGCGGCTCTTTAAGATTCTGTTTTCTATAAAATGCCACCATCGCACCGCAGAGAGTACTTCTACATTCTCAGTCTAGCAGATATTCCCCATGAAGAAGAGCCAAACAGTAAAGCGAACCTTTCCGCGCCCCTATTTTATCGGAGTCCGTGGTTTGGCGCCTTCTCTCAAACAGTTCTCTCAGCGTGTCAAGTGATGTTTACCGTTGCACTATCTCTAGCGTACATCGCCGGTTTCTTGTCAAAAAGGGGACGATAGTGACGTTAAGGAGCTACCACATGCACGTGACATTCAAGCGACGCGAGAGGCGGACCCTGCCCACTTTCGGGCGACAACATAGGCGCGAAGTGTATGAACAAAAAATCACAGCATATCCACAGAGTAAATGATGATGAGTGGGCGAAGCTGCGGAGGTTCATCGGTAAACCGTGAATCTTCCGTGAATTCTGCCCAGTACATCCTCACCGACGTGAGATCGGGCGCGTTTATACTAAAGGTTCGATGAGAGTTATGACGACTTGCAGCTCACTTTAATTTTACATGTACGCTGTGAATTTTCATTGTTTAATCACGCACAGGAGAAATCGCACACACGCACTACCTTGGAGGTCAAAATCCAGTGCCTATATATACGGGGTGGTCAGTGAACGGTTGTGCAGCGCGAGCGGTCGCTTTTTTCAATCAAGACGTTGCCGCGACGCTGCCTCGCGACACTGCCTGCGTCGGCGCCGCTGCGGCGCGAGGCAAGATAGGGGGGGGGGGGGAACCGTAGGAGAGGAGAAAGAGGGGGAAGCGTAGGAGAGGAGAGGGCGATACATATCACGTACTGTCGCAGCGCATTGTCTTTAGGGAGCCTTCATGTGTGCACGCCCCCTCCGTTTTTAAGACTGGTTACGCACTACTACGGGACGAACGTGGAAAAATGTTTGCGGTAGTACCCGATCGAATACAATCGCGCCCTCACCCATGAAAACAAGATCGTCAAACGCGCGGCGAAGTCTATTCGTTTTAGAAATCTCCGCAGCGGAACCACATTATGATAAGAAGTAAATGCTGTTAAATTTAAGTTGGTGCCATCAGGTGAAGGAAGTAATGCGCCGACTGTGTAGAGAGAGAGGTAAAGTAAAGGCAGGGAGGTTAACCAGGTTGCATCGAGTTTGCTACCCTACAAAGGGCACGGGTAACGGGAGTAAAAGAATAGAGAAAAGAAGAAGGAAAGAGCGGATGACTGATGTGCTCGCATATATAGCAGCGTTCACCGCGCATACCAACAAGGTCTCAAACTACGGCCTGTTACTGTTCGACTGCGGCTGTATTAGAGGAAGCAGGCTGCAATCCATGATATTAGTCAATGCTCGCAAGGACTGGCTCCGAGGTATCCAGAGTTTGCAGTGCGCTTAATCTGATGGGGTTGTCATTACGTTGAGGTGATTCCTTGACCTTCTCCAAGCTGTCTCGCAATCAAGCTCGTGTCATCTAGGTGTTTGTGAATGATTCATTTATGAACGTATTTTCGCGGCTCTGCGCAGTCGCTCGAGCGGAAGAGCAAGAGGAAGCTGAGGCGGAACCGGCGCGTAACGTGGGCGGTTGATGTACCGGACTGCGTTTGCTACCTGTCATGCAATTTCATCTCTTTTTATCGCTGAATAAACCCATAGCTTCGTAACAGTACCTCGCTCAGTCACCGTGAGAGGCAGCGCGACGGTATATTCGTATGCACACGGTGGAAAAAACGTTAATTAGTTTTAGCGCGATAGCGTTAAAGAGCTCGTTTCGCAGAAATTCTCGTGTTGGCGACGGACGTCGTCTGTTGTGAGCGCAAGATCATCACCTTGTATGTGTCCGAAAAATCGAGAAAGATGCAAATAAAGTAAATAATAAAAGAGTTCAGTTCCAGTGAGAATCGGACACAGGCCGCCTGCGTGGCAAGCAGGCGTTCTACCACAGAGCCACGCCATTGCTTTAATGTGCTTCGGAAAAAAAAAAAACAAAAAAACATTGTATGAATGTCATGTAGTGGACGGAGTGTCCTTCAAGGGAAGCTGAAGCACTTAAAAAAGTACTTTGGAGCGAGTCAGGACAGTTGATTCCTGCTAAATTCGAATAGCTATGTGAGAGTTCTCAAAAGTGAGCGCAAATAACACTTTTTGGCAAAAATGAGAGGCTTCTTGAGGCTTCGCAGGGCTTCTTGAAATGCTGAGCGAACGCGGTGACGTCATCCTCGGTATGCCGCGTTATGTGCGACAGCAGCACTGCTGAAGCGTGGCCTCCTCGATTAACTCCGGCAACGGCACGTCACGAGTTGGTCACGGAGGCCACGGTTGAAGATACGAGAGACGCTTGTTCACGTAGCGCTCGGCTGTTTGTCGTTATTACACATATTGTAATTCGCTGCTCTCGAAGGATCGGATCAAGTGAGCGGCGGAAACCTTCCGTCGGAGTGTAGCGCGGCTCCGCCAAAGGAACCGAAAATTACGCCCACATTTTCGGCGCTCTCGCGTGGGACAAGACAAGCAAGACAAGCTTTTCTTTCGAATATTCTAAAGCTCCTGCTGCAACAACCGCCAATAAAATTACCACATCGTCGACAATAATGTCGGCATGTGCTAACCACGAAGTTTTATCGAATTCTAAAACCTCGCCAGCTTCCCCTTAACGCATGTAATATTGCGCGGCAGAAGCGAAGAATAGCGCCAGGCGTCGAAACATGTGAATTGCGCAACGAGGAGGGATTTAAGAGGCCCAGTCATATTTATTCATCACCAGCTGCAAAATCATCAACAAAGTGAGCAGCTGTGTAGGTTCGCGTGTGGCCTTACGGACGGGTAGTGCGTGATACGCTGATTCTCAAAAGGAATAATTATAGCGTAGTGAGCGCTTAACAACTGTGTCTTGTAGTAGGCATTTTTGGATAGTTTGAAACGGCTAATGTTAAGCGCAAAGTCGTTTGCTTCCTTACGGCACGGTTGAGGCATACACCGAAAACCGAAGCTAGGCTAGCAATTGAGAAGGCGATGCGCATGGGGCCCGATTACGCTATAGCGTTCTACTCTTGAAGACAAAGCTCAAGCGCCCTCCAATTTTTTTTTGAATATATATTATCAGGTTTTGCAAGTAGAAACCACGTAGCAGAGAATACATTTGGAGGACGTGAACGGATCAAATCTCTTACAATGCCTTTCGCAGGCCGCAGGCACCTAAATGCAAAAGGGGGTTAAATGTGTTGAAACCAACAATTAAAAACCAAGAAACACGAGAAATCATAGAAGTGTTTGCTATAAGCGAGAATGAAAGAAAATGTGTCAGTGTTGCGTCGGTCGCTTTGTCCCGTAAAGTGCTTGAGTATCTGAAAGCAAATCTTGCGCATTAAGACGGTAACACGTGGGGATGCAGTTATAGAAAGCACCTCGGAGTGTGATGGTGCGCATACGCTCAGGTCCGACGGTTTTTTGGCTTTTCATGTTGTCTTTCAGTAATAAATCAGTTGATGTCTGGCGCCCGTTCTGTGTATGTGCTCCTCACTTGTGTCGTGCGTCTGTTTTCTTGTGCTACGAACATGATTACAAGAATTATAACGTAACTAGTTTGGGAAAAAACTCGTTGAAATATAATGATAAAGGAAAGTCTTCGTAGCCGGTGAAGCTTAACTATCGACTTTTTTTTCGGGCTCGTACGAGAAAATGACGTGTCCTTTGAAATCACCGCTTGCGCGAGACTCACGAACGCATGCCTTTGGAAACAGTATCCTATTTTTTTTTACGGCATCATGGACAAACTTTCTTAAAGCCGGAAACACCGGAATCAATGTATATACAGTGCAGCCGACCCTTCCATGATCTTGAAATGAGCATACCTTCCTTAGCTGCCTGCGGAAACTATGCGTTAATGACGCGCACTTCTTAAGTCTTATCAGACCCAGTTAACGACATCCAGGTAATCATTCATCTCTTGACATTGAGAAGCGTATCATTGCCTTCCCCCCCCCCCCCTTCAGAGCTATAGGGATCAACATGCAATACTCACTCACCCCGTGTTGGTGAAATGCCTTTGATTTCAGTGTTTTTTGACACTGAACAGCGGTCACAATTCTAAGACAGCCAGGTGCATTGTAAGTCCAGCCTTAAAGGGACACTAATGGCAAATATTAAGTCGACGTTGATTGTTGAAATAGCGGTCCAGAAACCTCGTAGTGCTACTTTTATGCCAAGGAAGTGCTCATTTTGAAATAAATCACGTTTCAGTAGGTCCGACATCGCGTTAGCGCACTTCAAATCGCCCGCCTGAAATCAGTCTTTCACACGTCACTGCTGCCTTGCCCAACGTTTCCCGCCTTTACTGCGCGGCGGCGTGTACTGGAGGCGTGCACCATTCGGGCATCCGGCAACATCACATGCATGCGGCATTTTGTTGAACTTTCTGTCAGAGTGACTTTCAGGAGCGCCAAAACACACGCGGCAGTAGGCGATGATACCGAAACTACCACTGAGACGCGACTGCGTGAGCGAAGCAGGCCGCCGGGCGAAGCGCAGTTCGGCGAAAACGGAACCTTTGAACCACGCGCGCCGTTCCCCATGGCAACGCCAAAGAGGTTCTTTTTTCCATGAATCAAACACAAACGAACAAACAGCATTTTAATACGTCTCTTGATGCACGGAAGGTTCTTTTTTTATTGCTGCTACTTTGATTACTAGTGATTAATTGTAGGCAGACTCTCATACGTCATCGGGATCATTTTGAAAATGTGCCGCTAGTGGCGTTCATCGTGTGATGCATTTAGCTTAATTTCTCGGTAAGTAGGGCACTGCTGTCGATAATATTGCCGTTTTAGACGTTGTCACACATTGAGCTTTCAGTATGATATAAATTGTTATTTGCCTTTAGTGTCCCTTTTAGCTGCGCGAAAGCTTGGTTCTTGCTTTCAGTTGCCTATATCTTATCCACATCCTCATTATAAAGCAAAGAAATATTTTCTCTTAAAACTCTGCGATTTACGTTCGCAATTTTCCGATCCATGCGTCAGCTTCTGTTTCATATCTGCCTCCATTGATTTTAGCAAAACTTGATCAAATATTAGGCGCCGTTGGCCTTCAAACGATGTTCTCTAAACGTTTGGCCATTTCGACGTTAAGAGGCATAAATATATGGCAGGCGATGGTTATGTAAGTTAGAGATGTGGCAGAGAAAGATGAAGGCGCATTTTTAACAACGGTAAAGCCCAACACACGAAATGAAAGGAAAATTTCTGAATGAGACAATAGCCTCCCCATTGCACGTTAGTTAAGATTCTCCAACCGGTCAATAAGAATTCTCTTACAAATATGAAGCTCTGAGGGCAGATGAGTGGTTAAAGATTGTATTTGTGTCGGTTTTTTTTGTAAAAGAACCAAATTCAAAAACCGAAACTGGGCTAAATTTCACGGTATCGTATAGAAGGTCCTATGCATCTTTAACTTCTAAAACAATTGTAATCAATATGGAGCAATTTCTAATTGTAACCTGAACTCAAAAGGGCAATTTCGAATGTAAAATGAGCCAGGCACCTGTTTGAATCAAACTGAGCGAGATCCATCAAACGAGCGCTGCGTCAACAATCGTGGCCGAAACAACCAACATGGCCGCATCCAGTAGGTTTCATTTGTGTCCTAGTTGCTTTGCAATAGTACTTTCGTTCCACAATTACTTTTTCTTGGGCGAGTTGGCACTTATTGAAGGACATAATGTTGTAGGGCAAAACTCGATTGCAAAAAGTAAGAGGCCGGCTTTCGTACTTCATTCTGCCTCTTATTATTTCTTTTCGTGTTTTCCGCTACAGTATTAAGTCCTTATTTAGCTACAAGGCGGTATATTTCAAATAAAAGACAAATGAAATAAAGATAATGGACAGCCAGTCTATTCCTTGAAGAAGAAGTGACCCGAAACGGAGTGGCAAAAAGCGAGCTAAGAAGAAGAAGACGAAGAAGAAAGCTGAAGCATCAGGATGTCTATGTCTACATTTATGCAGATGACATCTCATTTTTCGCTGCTGACGGTGACATTTACTCATTGCATCAAAATTGGAAAGATACATTATTATGCTAGAAATATGGCTGCGGTCGATTTCATTCACATTAAATATAAGCAAAAGTGCATTCTTGGTGTTTCCGCTAGGAGATTTAATTTCAATTTCTATAGTATATAAACAGGAACCCATTCCACAAGTTGACTCTATCAAATATTGGGCAATCATCTACAATGAAAAACTTAACTGGAGTCCACACATAAAGCACATAGCAACAAAGACACAACGGGCTTCGGGCTTATTGAGCAGGCTAAGTAACCGCAAAATATGGGTTACGTAGGGACACCATGATAGTGTTCTACAAAATGTACATGCGGCCAATATTGGAATTTTGGTGCATATTATTCTCGGGCGGCCCAGTTCTATAAAAAAAAAGCCGCTGGTTTTGATGGAGCTAGAAGCGCTGCGCATGCGTCTGGGACTTCCCAGGTTTGTGGCTAACAATGTAATTTATCAGGAAGCGCCACTGCCAACATTGCTTTGGCGATTCCGTATCTTAACGGTAGAAACATTTTAAACTTATACAGCTTACCGGAAAGATCTGAATATGCCTTTATCAGTGACCCAGACTCCTTCTTTCTTGATCACTGGCCACGGTTTCACGCTCCCCAAATAATCTTTGTTCAAAAGAAACTGGACAGTATAAATGTGGACATTAGAAAGGTTATAGAAACTAATGGCTCAAATCAGAATATTAGAATAAAATACGACGAGATTTTCCTACCAAAATCTAAATTCAAATCTCTCAAATTCTTAAATAACAGGTTGCAAAATTACCTGGTACATGCACAAACAAATAACATAATAGCCACTCATGCGTCAGTGAATGATGAAATGGCAGGCGTAGGAATTGCCTCCCATTCGCTTGGCTGGTCATTCTCTGTGAGACTCCTAGATTTTACTCCAGTTTTTGAAGCTGAGCAAGTGGCCATCATTCTGGCGCTTCGTAAACTCCCTTGGAATGAAATCAATGCCATCGTAATAACAGACGATCTTTCAGTATGTACCGCTCTTACAGCCTCAGATAACTCTCGAGCCTTATGACATTCCGCACATTAGTACCGCCACAGCTAAGGTTCCTAAAATTATTGTGGGTTCCAGGTCACTGTGGATTACAAGTAAATGAAATGGCCGGTTGCTCACCGCGGGGATAACTGGATGGCCCAATAATATCGGTACTTCCAGTAGTGGAATATCTAAGAGCGATCAGATATAGAAAATTAGCAATTGGTACAGATATAATAGAAACAATAACGAAATGGACGGACTATCAGCATTTAAAATTTCCGTGGAAACCTCAGTGGAAGTCAATCTAGATGATCGGAAGTTATGATGAGCAGATTTCGATGCCGTGTCCCCCCACTAAACTCATATTTACAGCAGGGCTGGTCTGGCGATATTGCCTCACTGTCATTTTTGTCAAGAAATAGAAACATGTTGGTCATTATTTTTTGTCATGTCGCAGGTATTCATTACTTAGAAAATGATTTCCAGTTACTCCATTTTCGAAAATAGATTTAAGTTTATCTGCAGAAATAGTACTAAGCTTCGGTGCCTCCGTTTCGGGACACTGCTGCATGGATGTATTCGATGCGGTGTGTAATTTTATTCAAACTACAAAACGTATCCCATTTTAAGCTCTACTTTAATAAATATTCTTACAGTAATTAATAGCTAAAAAGCACTCCAAATTGAAATCATTCCCAAATTGTTCGGGTCAGAGGAATACAGCTGTCTGGTCTGCTCAAAATAGCGCAATTGTTTTAATACACTTAACTGTTATTTACTTTTTTCAATCTTTTTCTTTACTTTAGTTTTTTATCAATATTATTAATATGCATTCTTCAAGTTATCAGAGAGATGTCACGATACGCAGTCTCGGCCAATACCCCAGAGTAGGTAAGTGCCATAATTTTGAGGAAACAAACAAACAAACAAACAAACAAACAAACAAGCAAGCAAGCAAGCAAGCAAGCAAGCAAGCAAACAAACAAACAAACAAACAAACAAACAAACAAGCAAACATTTTTGAAGGCCTTCAATAGATGCCAAGAACAACAAAACACTGCTGTCAGTCCAGATTGGTGCGCCTTTTGCGTGGAAGGACCACTTGCTCTACAAGTCTAGTCATCACCATTACGCCCATGCAACAAATGACGGCACCGACGGAAGCACAAGGATGGTGTTATATTAGTCGCGAAATATTGCTCTATCGTTCATTCGCTGCGATTTCGACTTCTTTTACGAGCTAATTCAAACCCAAGTGAAATGTTCTAATCTACAAGAGCCAAATCCAAATTTTACTCGTGATACCGACGATAGTGATCTATATAGATTTTGGCTGCAATATATATTTGAGGTATTTTGGTGACATGAGCACACTGGCCGAAAAATTGTTACAGCTGGCCCGACCATATTATCAGCAGCAAAAAAGTGCGTTTTGTTCAGTTTCAGTTAAAGTGGGCTTGGTCCTTCTAAAAAATTGAAAAAAAAAAACACTACATTTGTTTTCAGCTGCAAATGTCACAAGCATCTTTTCTACGGTAACCAGGACTTCCAGATGAGTAGTTGGCGATGACATCCTAGGAACCTTTATTCTGACCCCGGTAGGTGCGCGCAGAACAATCAAAGGACTATAAGCTGTACGGCACCCCTTTCATTAAGATATTCATTTTCGGGCAGCAGCAAGCCGACCTTGTGTGAGCGAAGTCGCACCATCTGCGAGACTTTTCAGGCACATCCGGTCGCATATCGGAGGATACACCTACCTTTTCTAAGTGGTATGCTTAGCACGCCTTGTTCCATACGAGGGGTAACTACTGCTACTAACTATTGTGCATCTTTTGTCCACATAATTGTCGTCAAGGTCATAATATAAAGTTCAAGGGAGATAACTAGGCAATCATATGCCGCGGGCGATTGTGTTTAGGAAGGTCACTTCTGACGTTTTTAACGTCGGCGTCATCCTTTGAACGTTTGCCTTTTTTTTTTTTAGTCACCAGAGCCTATTAAATCCACTTTTACTGCTAACACGTACGCTTTTTTTCATTGTCCGAATGAGTCAGCTTCGCCTCATATGTTTGTCGTAAACAAAAGATATCTTTATTCCCGACTTCTTTTGTGGGCTTTTCCTATGTTGAACGGATTTTTTTCCTGGTGTTACAGGCACGTAGCGGAGTCTTATATTAATTGATTAAGAATGAAGGTACATTTTCTGAAGTTTTAGCATAGCAGTAAAAATTTTGTCCGTATTTTTATAGCAAGCGAGGTTTTTTGTAATTCGCTCAAACACTACATTCTTTGTGTACTGTAATCTACGTATTCTTTCGGTGGTAACGCCTCCTCTGTTTCGGGGTTAGTCTTGGTTACGTCTTAGCTAACTGTTTCTTCCCAAAATTCCTGTTTATTCTGTTTTAATTTCCGAGACACCGCACACTCTCATACTCGACCACTATCGATGGTTTTTCAGGTATTTTTGATTCGGCGCCAGAAATAGTATTTCAAGAGATGCCATTTCAATAATGAGGCAATTTTCGTTGAGAGCAATGAGTCCCTCTGGGTTCGTATTCATAAGCAGCAATGCATCCCTGGTAATCATCTTGCATTTTCTTCAGGTATCACTCGCGATTTGGTAAAGCTTGGTTGCGAATCGGGCAAAATCGCGACTTTCGTTGGTCTTATCGTCACCGCGGCATGAAAGAGTGGTCATTTAGCATGATAACAACGCTAGACATATCGTCGATAGGATATGTACCGCGCACACATTCGTGAGTTCTTTCTAGACTATAATATTACCTCTATGCCAGACATATTCGAACCCCGATTTATATATTACTTATGGTTTTTGTTACTTAAAGTGTCTATTTACCTAAACTCTGTAGCGAGATTTGAGCTTAAAGAAAAATATTCTCTAAGGAGAACTACCAAATAATGCGCTTCCGAATCATGGCGAGCAAACGTTGAATATTTCCTTAGGTAACTAGTTAACCGCTGCCGAAGTAATGCAGTAGGCTTTCCTTAGCACTACAGAGTTCAAGAAGCACTTTGTAGACGGTAGGGCGCACATTTTGAGCATATCTGCCGTTTATGTGTCATTCTTTTATTCCAGGAGTATTTAGGCTTTACATTTGTTTTTATTGAAACTCTGAAACCTTGGGTTTCTTTGCCAGCTGCCGTTTCAAGTTTATGCCTTTCACCATTCCTCTATTTGAAGGGCGAAATAATGTTCCATTCATTCCTCATAGAACGCGATTACCAGAGATAGCCGGAACAAATCATTTTTCTCATTTCTTTCGCACATGCACGAGATTAATGAAAGGCTTGGATATCGGTGACGCGCATCCTATCTGTGCCATCGTGGCCATGAAGCTGGCTACTGGTGTTGCTGATAGGCCACATTTTATGGCCTGAAATCCGCTACACCGCTGCACACACATACGGTGGTGGTGGTGGTGGTATCTTTATTGCTCCCAGAACAAACAAAAAAAAAACAATAAAGAGGGGACCAGTACGAAGACTGGTTGCGCTATTTCAGAGGAGGTCGGCGGGGATCCCTTGGGATACCGCAGCCTCCACCGCGCGCTGGATGAGCCGGCGTTGGTCTTCTGGCTCGGAGGTACGCAAGAGGGACTCCCACGACTCTGGAGTGTTTGTGTTGTCTGTGTTGTAGTGCGTGCACGTCCACGCCATATGTGTGAGTGTCGCCGGGCACCGGAACGGATAGCGCTAAGGTGCAAACACACACATACGGTTCGTCGTCAGCTGTCCGGGTCAGCTTCGATCAAAGTGCGGAAACGTAGCGTCAGTGTGCGGTGCACATGGCCGTCAGTAAACACCTCAATTTACAGCACCACTGGACCAAGCCGGGCTGCCGTTAGTAAACAAGTAGATCACGCTCCGTCGACAATGACTTCACAACAACTATGATGGTCGGCGTGACGCAATAGACGAAGGGCTTCAAGTTCGCTTGCAGAGCAACGCCTGCAGTACTTAAGTTACTGCACAACACCATTTTCTGCAGGTTTTGCAGTAAGATTTCCATATGACAGTTTACTTATTCAAGCTCTGGAACCCCATTGGCTTCACTTGAAACCCTCTTTCTAAGCAATTTGCTAAATCCTAAGGTATAGAGTGAACGACATTCGGGATTCTCCGCGTTTTATTAAATACCTTACCCAATGTATTCATGTTTAAAATGACACACGCTGAACTTCTGTGCTTCGACTGGCCTATCATTAATAAGTCTGTCGAATGGCGGCGGTTACAAACTAGGACGTATCCGAATCCCGCGCTCTCGCACATCATATATCCGGATGTATACGAAACGGACCAATGTAAACAATGTGAATCCAGAGCCAGTCTGGAGCATATGTTATGGGAATGCCGAGGGATTAGTCACAATGGCCTCTAGTGACAGCTTTCGCGCATGCTGGGAAGCCGCGCTGCTCAGCTCCGCCCTCGAGGATCAGCTCTGGGCAGTCCAGCGGGCCGAGGAAGCCGCCAGGGTTCAAGGACTCCTGGCCGTCTCCTAGGCGGGGCCATCGGCCCGCCCCACCAACTCGCAGGACTCGGAATAAAGTTATTTCCTCCTCCTCCGAGGTATAAACGCGGTGTTTCAAGCCATACAATATTGTATGTTTTAAACAATCTTGCTATTTGTTTCGATCAGTAAAACAAATAAATGAGTAGTCGACCTCCAATTATTTGTTAGTATATTTTGTTAATGCAACATACGTTCGGTAATTTTATAGCGCGTTTTCGGAACGCACGTGTTCCTGTCTTTAACGAGTATTCGAGTCGGTAAGTTAAACTTGTCATGAGGCAAAAGCTATTTGATTGTGCAAAAATTGGATAGTGTTTGGAGATGATGACCTGGCACAGTGACTGATACTCAACTACACTGCTTCCCATCAGTACAGCCGAAATCGGCATTGTAAAAAGATATAGACCAACACTTGTGCTACAACGGGCTTTTAATAGATGTTGCCTTGATACTGCAAATCGATGTCGAGAGAAATGAGTCCCTCCGGGTTCGTCTTGCAGTCATATGACTCTGTTGTGTTGAAATTTGTACCGCATACCCATTTAAATGTGTTTGAGGTTTTACTTACTTTTATTGCTTTGTGTCCGCGAAGTAGATCACGGACTTGTATTTCGATATCCTTTCTTTCTTACCAAGTTATGCATTTACTTGTGCTGTTCAACTTTGTATAGCGTTACTGTTAAAGTCTGTCGATGTTTATATGCTTTGCCTGCTTGACGAGGTTGAAGTGCCGCCAAAGTCTCAGAGATATCCACTGCGTTATCAAGCAATCATGTACTATGCTCGGCCGGCATGTACTGGTGTGATGGTGAAATCAAATTGAAATGGAAAATCGAAATTGAATGCATTGCTGGGCTAGTTGGTTCATACTTGCAAGCTTTACAAGCGCACACGTTACGCAGGACAGGGAAGTGTGTATATGCGACACAAAAGCTGACACGCTTGACAGCATCACACACTTCCTACGTAAACTAAGTGACATTTACACTGAACAAAGAGCGTACTACACAGACATCACGTGGACAAAAGGATTATTAAGCATCGAGCATGCTGCTCCGATAACTTTATGCACCGATCGAGTGCAAATTTGAGGCTCTATTGATAGATTGCATTCTGCACTGTAGAGCAAATACGATTGCGATGATGGTGATTGCAGGCATGTAGTTCCTCAAGCTAAAATTTGTTACAAAATTGTGAGAAACGTCAATATATATCCCCATTACGCGATGCTTGAATCATCGTGCTCTCTGTGACAGTGCTTGAAAAACAGAAAGCTCTAGTGAAAATAGGTAACATTTGAAATGGTTTCATGCTGGAACACTTGTCGATTAGCAGTGCTGGAACATAGCGCAATATGTATACAGTGTTTTAGTTGCATATGTCACACGGGTGCGTGTTATGCTCTAAGTGTCAGTACGTCAGCATGGTGCCAGTACATCGCAGGCACACTTCAAACGCACATGGCGGGAGATCGACGATATATTTTGTATCGGACGTTCTTGCAGAGTTGTCGTAATGATGTCCGGACGCGTACTATGCAAGCAAGGAAGAATTACCCGAAGAATTCCGGTTCTTCTACAGATTTACACTTTTGTTTATTCTCAAGCCAAAGAAAATTTTACGAAACAATTCTTTTTGGTATAATGAATCAGCCGGCCTTTTGAGGAACTGTTATGAGAAGGCAACATACACGAGCATATGAGCGCTTTTGCGTGTGCTGTTCTTGTTTGTGAGTACGTTTGTGAGAAGCATACGTAGGGTCAGTCGATTTAATGTTACTGCTAATGCGAAAGATTGGGCTCTTGGAAATTTTGCGATAGACAAAATTTAGCGTGTGTACGCAATGCTAAATACTCTATCACTTTTATGTAATCAGATACGAGCTCATTTGGTGTACGAAGGCATACGCAGACGATTGATGCTTCGGAGACAAAAGTGAGAACTGTACGCCAAACATGAAGATCCTGCTGCTAATATTATAGGCATTTTATGCATTTTCTTGGTCACGCAAATGGGTGTGATTTTGTCACTTCCTCATATTAAATTAATTAGGTCTAGTGAGTTTTTGATCTGGTTTTCTCTTCTCCCCGTCCATCACCTTGAAAAGTTCATCTCAAATAGTTTATGAAAATCTTAAGGTGCCAGCATCGCATTCAGCCGGGCTGACACTTTCATCTTCCGTGAAGCTCTTTGTATCTCGCTTTCTTAAATGGGAAAATCTCAGCGTGCTAAATCCTGCCTGAAGCTGAAGCTTGAACTCCCGTTTGCGCGAGCACTGATTTCTTGTCTGGCGAACTTGAGCGTCACAACTGTGACGTGGCAAATAAAGGTTTATACGCGCCTTAGGGTACAGCATGTATTGCCTCTCAGTATGGGCACAGCTTTTTTCTAAATCGTTTCTAAATGTCTTTTTTTAGCCCTAGCACACAGTAAAGGTCAAACGTGCGGATGTTGGTATAACATTAATAGTGTCAAAAATCTGTTTGCTTTGCAATGCTTCTCTAAAATGAGGTCGATCTTCCTTGCAATACTTTGTGCCTCCAGGACCAGCTACATATTTTGGAGGGAGAGGGATTTGGAGGGAGAGGGAGCAGCTCTATTTCATGACTTTGCATAACTCTTTACGCAGGGCACAAAAACCAATAGAACATCTGCTGAAGAAATGTGAAAATAAAACATATCCCCTGACAGACTCAAAAACGCACAACCTGGTGTCACACAGTTCTTTCCTCAACTTGCAGTTTCCCCCCCTTTCTCCCCCTTTCAGGGAAGAATATCTAGTGACGGATTGTCTAGGAAAAGCGGAGCAGTGCTACAGCGATTGTGAATGACTGACGCGTCTCGAAGTAGAAAGGAGGCTAACGCGTGTACGGTACAGCCCTGATTCGACTAAACGCAGATCACGGATAGACAACCCTCTCGGCATAGTTACGAAAACTTCCTCCTGATACTGACTCTGCTATTTCAAAGTCGAGCACCGTACAGAAGCGGACCCTTGGCCTCCATCCAACCCTTTGGCGATTGAAGCGCGCAGGCTTGTTCCTTGATTCGCAAAACATAAGAATATAAAGACAGATCGGGGAACCGGTTGCCACAGTGTACGGTATGTCTACGAACCGCTATACACCCGTTTTCGTTGTCGTTGACCGAGCGATGTCCTTGATACACCTATTTCCGTGTCGCCCACTCTTTGCCATTCTTTCGCGTTTCTTCTTGTTTCTTGCTGAACTCGCAAAAGCCGCATTCTTCTCGGATCTGTCTCACCTGTTGGTGATTTAAGCTGCCGAGTCCCGACTGCGCATTTATTCCAATACAACGGAAGCAGTGTGGCTGAGAAATGGAGTTTAACGTGTGCTGAAACTTGTCGACGCCTTCGCGGTTGCAGACCTAATGTTTATTCATAGCAGCTTCAGTCTGGGTGGTCCACACGCGGGCGAGATTTGTAACGTCACAATTGCGCTCATTGTAGCCTTGCGGTGGATGGCTTTCTGTTGCCGCAATATGAGACGAGCGCTACGTTCCTCTAGCTCTACACAGTAAACTCCTTGGAGTCGCTATTTACAACGCCCAAGCAAAATGTGTATAGAGTGCATACCACCACGTCACGGTAGTGGTATAAGGTGTACGCATGCATATATGCGTCGTTCTCAGCCCGCGAGTGAGGCAATGGACGCAGCAATAGAAAACAACAAACCTACTCGGTGACCCCAAGTGATGTCGCACGAGCTTTCTTTGACAGAAGTTTATGTTATGACCAAAGACGACCTCTGCAGGATGTCATTGGGTCATGGCGAGCAAGGTACATTTCGCGGGACATATTATACAACAGCAAGGAGGACACACACGGAAAATAGCGCAAACGGTCAACTAATTGCCGTCGGATGTGGCCGAATTAAAACTGCTGCCACACATATCCAATGCGATTGCACACGTTAAAACTGTCATAGATAGTTGGCTAAATATGCAGTGAATAATGAAATGAATTGAAACCTTGCGCTAGCCCCTCGTCAGTCACTCCGTTCTCATTTCAGTGCGTTCTGTGCAGAGGATACTCCTGAGCTCTCGCAACCCATTTGCCTTGTAGCAAGTTTCATCTAAAGCTAATACAGCTTCTACGGCGGGTCTTACTTAGGAGTAAAGTCTTCATTTATGTTAACAAGTTCGATACATTATTAGTGCCTCAAGAAACAACCGAAGTTATACCACGAATTTCATGCCAGTGCTGCAGTGGCGGAAGTGACATTTCAGCGTATATTCGCACTAGTTCGGGCTATTTTGACGCACGAGATACAGTACTCGAAAACTTGAGAGGGATGCTGTATTATTCCATTAAAATGGACAACGTAATATTTTAACACAAAAAAATTACGAAGCACCGTCGTGACGGTGCTGTCAGAATCTGCTACCACACGAGCAGCTAGCTAGTTGAGACGTTGTGAAGGGGCATCGCGGCGGGTCTTTCATTTCTATGGCTTTTCGAGGTTCTCAGGCCGCGGTATATCCAGTTGAACCCCTCAATCACGAAGGCCCTCAATAAGGAAATTCTCGCGACAACGAAGAAATCTGGGAACCCCGGCGAACGTCCATAGAGTTCAATGCATCTGCCCCCCCCCCCCCCCCCCGTCTCGACAGCGAAGAGATTTAAAAAAAAACACTCCCGCATTAATGAAAGTTTCCGGTAGTACTCGGCAACATTTTTTCATTCCATGAGCTAATTGGGAAGTTTGAAAATTGCAGCACCGCTCATTCGACAAGTCGGGCACGTACGCTTACGCCAACAATCATCGGTGCGACCATTGATGTTTACATTCGGTCGGATGATGGTGACAGCAACAAGCTGAACAAGACTCTGTTGAACTGCAGGACTTTTTGTGTGCTGACGCCGACCAGATCGTGCACGAAGAGTTCAACGACGACGCTATCATCGAAAGTGTACGTATAGAAAATGCGACGAAAGCCTCAGAAAGCAAGAAAACGCAAGAAAGGCAGGTAAGTTCGCGCGAAGTTCTTGATTCTTTTCACATCACTCGCTCTTTCCTCGGTGCCCACGACGACGACGAAGCTATGCAAAGCTTACTAAACTGTGAGGCTCGAGCCGTCAAGCTCCTTCAGAGCAACGTGAAACAGAGCAAGATAAGCGACTTCTTTAAAAAAATTCGTCGTCTTACAACGAAATTCTCGCGATAACGAACAAAACTCGCTTCCCCGGCGATTTTGTTATTGAGGGGTTCTACTGTAAAACCGAACTCGGCGGTCTTTGCGGAAGCGAGAATTCACCATTACAGCTCAATTACATGCTCGTCCTCGACGTCCAGTTAATAATATCGTAACTTTCTTTCTTTTTTCCATAAGGGATAGTATGGCGGACGTAGAAACAGACAAATTTATTGTAAATTTTCATTTCGAAACTTTGCGTTTATACAGAGTTTAATGTCTGTCTGAGATGCAGGAAGCCACGTAAGCGCAGCGTATTTTCCAAGGTTGAATTGATAGTGTGAGCATAGTTGCAGTTAAGCAACCAACGCCTGAGTGTGTGCGGGTGTTGTGATGTTCTATTTTTCATCCCCTTTATTTCTCGTTCAACCATGCGCACCTTGATGCAATATACATTAGGCACTTAGTGAAGTCATTGCAGCGGAAAGGGAAGACAAGGCCGAGCATAACGGGCACTACGCTTACAGTCTATATAATACACTTATCTGTGAAAGACAAAGAAAAAGAGAAAGAATAAGCGAAAAAGCAGAGAAGTTCACCACTTTACGTAAATTCTCCTTGGCAGCTCCGTATTAAAGGGTGGCTGCGTGGAAGGATGAAAGATTGGATGGATGTATGGATGTATGTATGACCGAACGGATGGAAATCAAACGGTAGAATCAAGTTGTGCCCGACAGCCATTTTTAGGCAAACAAAAAAGAAATTACATTTTAGATAAAATAAATCTCTGATTACCCAACAGTACTACTTTGCCCTTAATTATTTGCGTGTCGCAGCGATACCTAATTTTTCCTTGTTTTGACCGTTCTGGTCATGATTGCTTACCATGTATTTTGTTAGCTGAGGAGGCATGCCTCGTTATTGTTTGTGCTATCTCAGTATTTCATTACAATTTTCGGTTATATAGACCTCATTTTTTTGTGTAGTGCCTCTGCTCTTCTTTAGCATCCATTGCCAGCGTGTTGGTTTTATTACCAACAGAGCAATACAATCTAGCCGAGCTTTCTATTTTTGTAAACAACAATCTAGCGAAGCTTTCAATTCTTGTAAAAAAAAATCCCGCAACGCTGCCAAGGTACACCTTTGTTTACCGGGCCATGACCATGGCTCGTGTATTTGCGAAATAGGAAGATCCCGCACGGGTCCAAATTATTTATTTTGCAAATGGATTATCTGTTGGTCGTATTGCTCGCCGCCTGAAAGAAAGGGCTCTACGCGCAGAAGTATCAGGAGCAAGGTCAATCTAAATAGGTCGCGAAAGTCGGAACGAAAAGTGGTCGGAAACCTATTGCGAGAAACATCAACACCCGCGTGACGATTAAAGCGCTACTAGGTGAGGGGGGGACAAATAATGAAAACAAAAAAAATTACTTAAACGTTTATTTTCATTAGTTTTAATTTTATTTGTCACGAATTAAATTAGTAGATTACTTTAATCAAACTTTAGTCCTGGGTATGTGGTTGAGTGGCCAATTTTTTTCGTTTATTTTCAGAAACAGCGGGCACATGCAGGCAGTCTGGTAACATGGGCCAACGGTTTTGCGCATTTTCAGATGCAAATGGCGTCGCTCGTTTTTGCGTAGTAGGTTTGTGCCTGTCGTCCGTAAGTGATTTCCTCGCATAAGCGTTGTTGTCGTGGTACTTGGCAGAAGGTAATATAGCCCATCGCAGCCATCGGGAACCATTTCAGTGACTGTGTTTTGCCAGCGCACGGCCGGCGTGCTGTCGCCCTTCGGGACGATGAGTCCGCCACGCTACACGAAGAAACGCTGCGCTGTCTACGGATGCAAGAGCAACACGTGCTCAAGGTTTGTGTGCACGTTGAATTGTTATGCTACTTCTAATTTCTGTGTTATATATTTTGGGGTAATATCCTGTTCAACTGCAATATTTCGCCAATAAAATACACCTTATTTATCAAATCTGTCTTTTTCGTCTTCCCGTTATCTTGGACGCTTCCATTATGGAGCCGTGATAGTGATAAGAAAAAGAACGTGCAGCTATAAAAAAAAAAGTAAGAAGCGGCGCCCTGTCAAAAAATTTCATAATTTCGCGCCCATCGCGTTAAAACGTGACGTCATTTCCGCTTCCGGTTTTGACGTCATCTTTTTTTTGTAATTTTGTTTGTCCCCTCCTCACATAGACGGCGACTGTTGCAACAACTAGCCACCGGCTTGACACGTGGGCTTCTACGAAAGTTACGCTACCAGTTTACATATACCTTGTCAGGAGTGTCACAGTCGGCGTATTTCAAGGATGTTTTCCTTTCCAGTCTCTGGAAAAAGGAGATTAGTGATAATACTAGTTTGGAAAACCATTCAAGTAGTATATACCGTATGAAATATCGTAAGCAGGACGGTTCCATGAAAATACGGACCTTGAAGACATTGCTTGCTGCAAACATCATATAAGTGCGTCCCCAAATACAGAATTAGGTATATAGTTTCTTAACCGTTTCGAACGTTTCCGATCAGTCATTCGTTATTGCTTTTCGTCGGAGAATGCGCAAAGCAGCAACACGTGCTGTCTTAATAATAATAATAATAATAATAATAATAATAATAATATCATTATTATTTTATTATAATAAAATAATTGATTGATTATTATTATTATTATTATTATTATTATTATTATTATTATTATTATTATTATTATTATTATTATTATTATTATTATTATTATTATTATTATTATTTCCTAGCATGTGGAAAACTGCTCGTGTTTTTCCAGTATTTAAGTCGGGCTCTAAAACAGATGCTTCTAATTATCGCCCGATTTCTCTACTATGTGCCACATCAAAGATCTTCGAGCTGGCTCTTCACGACATATTGTCTTTTAGTGTGAAAAAACTCATTGATGCCTAATTAACATGGTTTTCTCGCTGGCCGCTCAACTACCACAAATCTTGCAGTTTCATGACGCAGATCTCCACACCTATTTCTCAGAGAGGACAGGTTGACGTAATTTGCTGTGACCTGAGCAAGGCTTTTGACGTAGTCAGCCACACGCTGATTATGGTTAAACTTGCGCACTTTGATGTTGACTTGTCAGTTGTGAATCTCCTGCAGAGCTATCTGCTCAATAGATATTCTTATGTTGCCGTAAATGGCCAAACGTCTTCTTTGTATAAAGTGACTAGTGGGGTCCCTCAAGGGTCGGTATTAGGCCCACTCCTATTTTTAATTTACGTTAATGATGTTTCTTTGCCATTCGTAATTCTTCTTTCCTCTTGTATGCCGATGACATCAAGATTTTAAGGAAATTCATTCAATTAACGACTGTCGCTTGCTGCAGTCAGACTTGCGCTCTTTTTCCGAATGGTGCAACGGTAATAACCTTTCTCTGAATACCTCGAAGACAAAATTCATGTCTATCACTCGCAAAACATCTAGCGTGTCATTTCAATACTCTGTCAATTCTGTGCCGTTATGCAAGGTTTATGAAATCAGTGATCTTGGTGTTGTTGTTGACAGCGCGTTAAACTTTTCTTCTCACGTTAAGCGTGCTGCTATGCGGGGCCTTCGTTCTTTCGGATGTGTTTGTAGAATATCTCGAGAATTCAGGTCTCCCATGGCCCTACACAAATTGTACACGGCAATATGTCTTCCGCAACTTGAGTATGCGTCCGTGATATGGAATGGCATTGCTCAATTCAGCGGTAACACCATTGAACGAGTCCAGAAAAAATTCCTCAGCATATATAACCATCGCTTTGTTAAAAATGACTCTGGATCTCGTTCAAATACTGCTGAATTATTATCACTGCCATCACTTCACTGCCGACGAAATCGCTCTGATCTCTTATTTCTTTACAAGCTAGTCCACGGTATCATATCCTGCCCTGTACTTCTCAATTGTGTAAATTTTCGAATTCCGCGTACGTTAACCAGAGAGAACAGACCGTTTCATGTACCCGCCTGCCTCTTCCAACACTCTACCGTTCACAGAATACAAAGTCTCTATAATGTTAATTTTCTTGATCTTGACGTTCTTCATAGCCCACAATCATTGTTTTTATCCGAGCTTTGCACTGTTTTGACATAGTGTAGCACAATGTGCAAAGTCTTCCCTTCTCAGTCTTTCCACATAGTTGTATATATGCAATCAAATTTTTTTATTCCCCGTCAATATTTCTCTTGTTGTCTGATTTTACTCCTCCCCTTTTGTGTTCATTTCTCTTTGTCTACGCGTTTTTGCTCTTTTTATTTCTGAAAACTGTCTGTATTGTATTGTTTATTTTTATCGTTTCTTTTTTTGCGTGCGCCAGCACAAAGACCTTACGGTTGTTCCTGGGCACGTTAAATAAATGATTGATTGATTGATTGATTGATTGATTGATTGATTGATTGATTGATTGATTGATTGATTGATTGATTGATTGATTGATTGATTGATTGATTGATTGTAGGAAAAAAGTCGTCACTTGCTTAGCTCTGAGGTGCAGGATAAGGAACCCGAAGCTGTCAAAAGTAAACCAGGAAATCCTCACCACGGCGTGCCTATTAATCATTCGACCCTCTGTAGTAGCTTAACGGTTGAGTTGTCGTGCTGTTAAGCTCGTGGGCGCGGCTTAGATTTGCGGCCACGGACGCTGGAAACCCGCGCGCTTAGATTCAGGTGCGCGTTAAAGTACACCATGGTGGTCAACATAAATCCGCAGTCCTACACTGCGCTGTGCCTCGTCGTGGTTTTTGTGTGTAAAATACCTGAAATTATTATTATATTTCAACCGTAAAAAGCTTAATTTAGTTCCTATTCTCTTGCTATACAAGCCCATTCTGTAATGCCTCAGGCTCGAGCCCGAAAAGTGCTTTTCCCTAACTTTCATCATTCAGTGGCACTCATAGTTACGGTATCGGCAACATAGTACACACAAAGGCATGATTTCGACATATTCGATTTTCGTGCGACTACATTTTATGTTAACTCCACGGTTATGTGACTGGAATGTACTTTTTACAATGTTTAATATCGCTATTGAAGGAACTTCGAGCTTCTGTGCTTTCTTTTCCTTTTTCTGGTGGCTTAACTGACTTACATGAACTGTTTCAAGGTGCGATTTTATGTACATTCAATTCCTTTTCATGAATTGCTGTAGTGTCCACGATTTCTATTATATGTCTAAATGGCGCTATATAAAAGCACCAATATCCGATAAACAACAGATTATGAGAAAAAAAGACATGCGTTCGAAACGTGTCATGTTCCATGATAGAGTGAGTATGCGCGGCTTCACGAGGACGTAGAAAGAAAAATAAACGCCGGCACAGCGTGTATAAGGTTGCGCGACAGCTGCAATATCGCAAAAGTCGCGAATTGACGCGTGGGATCGTTAAAAGTAAAAGGTTGATATGAACTGTATAAGAATGTAGCTTAGAGAACAGTCTTCCGCAGCCAGCGGTGCCGGTATAAGGACGGTTATCGGCCAAGGCGACAGCAGGCGTGCCGAAGCAGACTGGTAATTACACTCAAGAGGAAAGTCCATAGACACTGGTCGTTGCCTTCAGCCAAAAGTAATAATAATAACTGCGCAGCACTCTCATTTGCGCGTTGTGCGTGCAACCAAAATACAGCTCTAAATATAGGAATGTACAGAAATCTTGCTAAGAGCGCCTCGCAGAGCGTCTCCAATTATCTGGACTATCGCATGTCATATTTTTCTATTTCTGTTTTTTCGTTATCCTCGTTTTCAGCGGCTCCACTTCGCAGTCGCCCGCTCTAAGGTGCCAAGGGTGCTCCAATTACTCACAGGACGGCGTAAAAACGGAACTGCGCGTCTACGACGTATCGTAGGCAATTAGACGCTATATGGCACACACAGAGACTCACGTATTTATATGTATAACACAGAAATACATGCACACGGACATAACTAGCAAGAGGCGAGCCCATAAACTCGGACGGAAAATGGGCGTTTGTCTGAGCGTACAGTGCTTATACTGTCGTGTATACGGCAAGTGTCTCTGGATAGCGGGCATTAGAATCACTGTATATGCTACCTTTAGGTAGCAGAGTAGCGCATAGGTTCGGCTAGCAACCACAGCTATGCGGTGAAGGCGCACTTTGTTTTTGCAGGCGACATGCCTACCGTGTCGTCCGATCAACCTGTCCGGCGTGTCGAAGACGGGCGATAAACATTGGCTATCGATGGCTAGTGCTAATTCAGTTCGCTACAGCGGCAGCGTCGAGAAATAAAAAAAATTGGCCCAAGCGGCAGCTTCTTCGCAATGCATGGTTGCTAGCGGCGTTGGAAGACAGATGCGCAACTCTGCTACCTAAAGGTAGCATATACAGTAACTCTAGCGGGCATCATCCTCCCGCGCCCCCAAGCGGCCGCGTCAATTATACGGTTGGAAGTGGAACGAGCACGACGATTAGTAAAGCCAACGGAGATACAACGATATCTGTGGGGGTCATTTAACTTCCTCTACATGCTTCCTAGCATGAATCAGCTAGCTCTGCATTTCTGAGCAGGGGCACACACATCATGGTGTTCTGCTGAGCATGGAAACGCGGCACTTACTAGATATTACACTTCAGAAGCGTGCTGGCTCGGTTGTTTCGTAATCTATCTATCTATCTATCTATCTATCTATCTATCTATCTATCTATCTATCTATCTATCTATCTATCTATCTATCTATCTATCTATCTATCTATCTATCTATCTATCTATCTATCTATCTATCTATCTATCTATCTATCTATCTATCTATCTATCTATCTATCTATCTATCTATCTATCTATCTATCTATCTATCTATCTATCTATCTATCTATCTAGGCGCCTTCGTCTTCGTCCTCTCGCAGACATTTCATCAAATTTATACACGCGATAATGGGCGTGCTATTGCATAACGTACGATGAACATAAATGAAAGGTCATAACGTCAAAATCACGTTATCTATGTCACGTACGTCATGATTTACGTTACATCATCTTGGTACTGTCACTGCCGTTTCATTAATTTGATGTCCAGCGAAATTCGTTTGCCATGGCGTGAGTGTATGTAAACATAAATCACAAGTCGTAACATGAAAATGTTGCCATTCATGCCATGTACGTCGGGATTTACATGACGCAGCCTTGCTGCACTCGCTGCTGTTTAATCCGTTAGATATATACGAAAATTGGCTCGGCATGATATGAATGTGCGACGAACATAAATGACAGGCTAAGACATGAATATCATGTCACTTATGTCATGTTCGTCATGACATGCAGGGCCAGGTGTTGGGGCTCTCGTGGTCACTTGATCGATTGGTACATGCGAAAGTTGGCGTGACGTGACATTACTGCATGACAAATATGAATTGTAGGTCATGACGTGAACAGCATGACACTTGTATCTTGTACGTCATGACATACACGACACGGCGCCAATGTGGTGTCACGGCGATCTTTTTATTACCAGTATTATATAGTATATGAAATTATGCATCAAAGACGTCCGTGTATGACGAACATGAACACTATAATATCTGGGGTTTAACGTCCGAAAACCACGATATGATGATCGGGGATGCTATAGTGGAGGGCTCCGGAAATTGCGTCCACCTGGGGTTCTTTAACGTGCACCTAAATCTAATTACGCGGGTCTGAAGCATTCTAGACTCCATCGAAAAGGCAGCCGCCGCGGCCAGGATTCGATCCCGCGACCTTCGGTTCAGCAGTCGAGCGCCATAACCACTAGACCACCGTGCCGGGGTGATATGAACCACAGGTGACCACACAAATGGTCATGACATGTATATTATCTAGAGTATTGCATGACTTACACAAATGACATGTGCAAACACCTTGAAGCAGTCGCCGTCGTTTCATTGGCATGGTATATACCAAATGTACCAGGGGCGTAGCCAAGGGGGGGTTGGGGGGGGTTCAACCCCCCCCCCCCCCGAAATTTTTCAGTTTTGCTTGCGTATATATACACGCACACATACAAACACACGTACGAACATACATAAAGTATGGTTGAAACCCCCCCCCCCCCCCGAAAAAAATTTCTGGCTACGCCCCTGAAATGTACATATGGAAGCGAGGAAATTAACCATTGCACACGTCCATTGTCATTGTCCTCACTACAGCTCCCAGAGACAACTGCTACCAACAACGTTAGCGCGCCTCGATGACCAGCCGTTCGAGCCTCCAGCGTTGGAGCCTCCAACCAGACAGCGACGAAGGCGCTGCTGAAGTTTCTGCGATCAACCGGCCTCGTTGAACGACTATGACACTCCCACGCGTGAGTGTGTGCGTTTTTTTTTTCCTTTGAACTTTTTCCACCCTTTCCTTTCTTTCCTTCCTTTGCCTTTCTGTCTCCCCTTACCCCTTCTCCAGTGCAGGGTAGCAAACCGGATAATTTTCTTCTGGTTAACCTCCCTGCCTTTCACACAACATTTCTCTCTCTCTCTCTCTCTCATGCATGACAAGCCTACCGTAGCGAAGGACATGACATGACATGACATGAATGCCTTCATTTGTCTCAAAAGCTAGCTGGCTGCTTCGCATTACATCGATTCCCACGTTGCGTCGGATCTGCCGTTTCTTTCTGTTTGTTTGTTTCTCACTGCCATTTTCACTTTTTCTCTCATACTAACGAAATGTTCTTACAAAGCCACCGTTCTTTCTTTCTTTCTTTCTTTCTTTCTTTCTTTCTTTCTTTCTTTCTTTCTTTCTTTCTTTCTTTCTTTCTTTCTTTCTTTCTTTCTTTCTTTCTTTCTTTCTTTCTTTCTTTCTTTATTTATTCTTTCTTTCTTTCTTTCTTTCTTAATGAATGAATGAATGAATGAATGAATGAATGAATGAATGAATGAATGAATGAATGAATGAATGAATGAATGAGCCAGCGTCCATTCAATAAAACCTTAGCAGTATTACCGAGCAGACCAGTGCAGGGAGTGATCTCTTGGAGGGTATCTACTTGGGCTTGTTGGTTTGCCATTACTCAAACACTGTTGCGCGTTACATACGTAAACAAGAGCACGTGTGTGTCTCTGTGCTCCTTTCTACGTCTTTAACGTGGAACAGTGTATGAGTAAAGGAGTGATGCCGCCACACCATGACTGGCACAGCCTGCGCCTTATGATTCACTTGCAGCTTTGCGCAACTTTAACGCTTCTTTATCCGCTTTGCTCATTTGTTCTCTTTTCACATTGTCTGAGAAGTCGTCGAATAGATGCATGACGCGTAAGTCAAAGAATCACCGGCGCCAAACGCTAGATAAGGAGTATCTTTACGCCTTATCGAAAGACGGCGCTCGCAGCGGTCCGCTGCGTTATTACACGTACGCGAACAGCATCTACTGCACCTTATGGGAAAACGCTGGCACCATTCAATCGACAGTTGACGCGTATAGGCCCACTTGACACCCCCGATATAGCACGGACTCGTGTCACCACGTCACTCCTAAGTAAAAACAAAAAGGAAAAAAAACAAGAACGAGTACCCATCGGCATGCTCTCAGACGATATGGCCTCATGTCCTCTCCGATGTCCCGAGGCACCCGCCGCGCTCCTTGGAATTCAAGAGATGACCCACGTGATTGGTGCCGAATAAGCTCCGTTCAGCACCTTCGTCTTAGCCACGCCCGTTCGCTCAGGACGCGATAGCCGATTTACGATCCCGTGTATTTTGGGTTTCCACACAAAGATCGACCTCGCAGCGGTGGTATTCAGAGCCGAATTAGTATTTATGCGAATCCCCGCCACGCTTATCGCCTCTGCCGGCCGTCCTTCTTCTGAGGCGGAACCACGATGGTGTTCGACCTCTCCGAGAATCTGGAATCTTCGCGGAAGCCAGAATACAAGGGACCGCGATGGAAGGGGGGGGGGGGGGACAGAGGTGACGGCAGGCCCGCATGAGAGGCGACGTGTGAGATCAAACCTCCGTCGTCGCTGCCTCGAAAGTGTGGCGGCTCTCGAGGAAGAAAGATTACCAGGCCTCACCCGTGTGTAGGCTCCGCTTGACGCGTGACATTATTGAAGGTTCTCCTTAGACAAATTTGCCGCCCCAAGGGTGTGGACATTAACACCTGTTCTTCACCGAACGGGCAAGCTCGCGCGCCCTGCAGGGTATTTCACGTTGATGGAGCGGCAGTCCTCAGTACAGCAAGGAAGGATGCCGCAACTAGAACACCTGGAGCTCAACTGACTTCATGGAACCGAATGACTTGTCTTCGAATTCCGCCTCGTCAAGAAATTCTTTCGCCACGAATTTCTCTTTCTTTTTATCTCTTTCTTTCTCTCTCTATTTCGCTCTTTCTCTCTCTCAGCCATTAGACTTATACAATGCCACACTGCCCAAATCGGCGCACGTGTTTTGCTAGCGAAGCAGAAGATGAGGAGGACGAAGATAGCACGTGCCGGTTCATGATGATCATAGTTATTTGTTGAGAGATTACAACCAACGGCTAGCATAAACTGCTCGGCTGTAAAAACATGCACCTGTGAGGACCGGTCCTACAACCTTCGAATATTGATGGCTGCGGGTTCCGGGCCCACCGAGGGAAAAGGTGTTCTTTAGTCCACTTTGATTCCAAGTGCAATGCTTAAATGCGTGATTTTCCACTGATACATCCGAATGATACATCGGCTGATGCAAAAGACACCAAGTTTGACCAGAATGTTCGAGTCGTTGACGCTCTTCCAAGGAGAGGGCAGAGTTCGACCATGACTACCGACCATGTTGATCGCAGGCCACATATACGGGCATCCCTTTTTTCCTTCGTCTGAGTTCATGTCAGAGTTCGCAGAACATGATGTAATACCACATCAACAACTTAGTAGACGTACTATACTATGGCGTACCAGCAAGTACAAAGCTGTTGAACTTATAATGAATGAATGAGTTAACAGATTTCATTTCTGGAAAACATACAGAAAAACGAAGCGAAGCTAAAGGCCATTCAGCCTGACGTGGCTTCGCTACGTGAAGTGTACAACATTTAAACGTCCAGCAAACAGTGCGACATGATATAGCAATTGTCAACATGTATGGAGCAGCAAAAAATAACTAGAACACATTTGCATGAAAATTTGCAACATAAGGTACATAGGCATACGAAATTCAGACATCGTGGCTGTTTTCATTATATATAAAAAAAGAAATACAAAAGGCACATAAAGGCAATGCTATATACATACACGCATTTATGCATACATACACCTCTACATACATACACACACTATATATTACATACATATATATACATCTACATACACATGCATATGGTACATAAAAGTGAGAAACAGGTTGGAGGAATCTGGCCTGTCATTCATAGGAGACATAATATTTACAGAAATCTATTCACAAGTAGATCCTTGATGTGACGTTTGAACTGAGTTAATCACATGTTAAAGTTTAATTGCTCACCAAAGCGATTTAGCAACGTGGTGCTCGATATGTAATTAAGGCTCTACCATACCCAGTCCTGGTTGCAGGAAAGTGAATTCGTTGCCTACGCAGTGAGTATTTGTTTTTGCTTTCGTGTACTGTCACAGTGTGAAGCTTGTTTTTATATATGTAAAGTAATAATTTGTATTCGTAGATCTGCCTTGCTTTGAGTATGCCGTGTTTTATAAATAGTGGCCTGCTAGACATCTCCCTTGGGTTGCCATAATAATCTTCAAATAGACGGAGCACCTTTTTCTGTAAGATTTCTAATTTGTTTCAGTTATTCTCTCTTGTAGTGCCCCATACCAGGATGCTATAATTTAAACGCGAGTAAAAAAGAGCATAGTATATCTTTTTTCTAAGCCAAAGCGGTATAAGTGGGCTTAGTTTGAATATGCACCCAACAGTCTTGCTTAGTTCGGCTGCAAGACTATCGACATGGGTATTCCACGACAAATTTTCTTGGAACCACACTCCGAGAAACATTTGTGATTTAACCTGCTCCAGCCGTCTGGTTTTTGAACAAGACGTTGATGTCGTCCTTGTAAGGCTTATTGATGGGCTGGAATATATTGTACTTACTCTTAGATATATTAAGCATGAGCTTATTTTGATGAAGCCAAGTTTCCAATTGGACTAAATAGTTATTTGCCTCAGCTTCAAGGTGCATGAGTGATCTACCTGTAAAAAATATGTTAGTATCATCTGCGTAGATAATTAATTTTGGGGAACGTGGAATGTCACACAGATCATTAATATAAGTTATATATAGTAATGGTCCTAGGATTGAACCCTGCGGAAAACCATTTTTTACAGTTCCATAGCACACCAAGAAGTATTCGTGTTGCAGCCATATGGGCCATCTAAGAATCACAGAAAACGTCGTGACAGAGAGAAACGGAGCGATAAAGAAAACACCACATTAGATGCCGAGAGGTTAACCAGGTCCATTGCTCGTTCGGCTGCCCTGCACTGGTGCATTGGTTACGATAAGAATAGATGATAAATGCACAGAAAGGAAAATTTGTCCGCGCACTACGATTTTGCAGTCAAGGTGCTTTCAGAGCAGTTAACGCTGTCGACGCTTGAGATCAGCATCCAAGAAACATGTCTCCCGATAGGGTATGGCTGCCAATATCGTCGAGCGTGGACATGAGAACGTTTCGCGCTAAAGTTATAGGGCAGCCCGTGGCGATGCTCCGGATGAGACCGATGGTCCGATACGAAGTTTAGGATCATGTAAGTATGCAGGGAGGTCCAAATGGAACACTCTGCGAGAACATGAAGAGCCGACGTTGGCAACCTTTCGAAAAAGGATGCGCGCGCCCGACAGATCCTCTCGACCTGCGGCCTCTGCGATCCTTCCCGTTCAGTCTGGCCGGCCGGTCGGGTCGTCGGAGTCACCGTCCGCCACGCAGTAACCCCCAAAGATAGCGACGACCGGTTGCGCAAACTGTAACGAACGCTGCACTCTGGAGACGTCCCCTGGGTCTTATCAGTGTGTGTCACCGAGAACGACGTCGCACGCTCTGCATGCAGACCCCATGCACTGCGCCGTGCAGTTCTTTTGCCGAGCCGACGATCGGTACTGTTCGTAGCATATGGCAATAAAAGCCGGAATGCGAGTGCAGGGATATTTTGCACGTCTCGAGGGCAGTGCACGTTCGTCCTTTCTTATCTAAGTTTCTTCAATGTAAATAAACAAGCAGGTATCTGGAACAAGAAACCAGCTCGGCGCCACAAGTTCGCAGTGCAGTCGAAGCTGATATGGTATTCGCAATATTCTGCTACGCCCGTGGAGTCAATAAGCGTGTAGGCACCGCGAACATGATACGGTCGACGAAAGAATCAGCGTTCTTGCTTCTAAATTTATTTATATTCACTTTTCGGAAAATATAAGTTCGCCGGTTTTTAATGCAAGCCCCAGCTTTCAGAAACAGTTTTTGTACTATTTCAGCCTGGACGTTAAGTTATTTTGCTCTAGATTATTGTCAAGCTCCAGGGCTGGCACATGCGCGTCCTTAAGTAATTTTTTCATATGCGTATCAAAAATGACGTGAGGACACACAAGTACCAGCCCTGAAGCTTCACAATAACCTAGACTAAAATAATTAAAAATGCAGACTAAAAGAGTAAAAAAGAATATAAGAAAGCTGAGGGCTCACATTAAAAACGGTGAACTTGTTTCTTCCGAAAAGTGAATATAAGCAAATTTAGACGCAACTCCTCTCACATAGGCATCCTCACGAGTGAGAAGATATTTAATACGCAGACAATATGACCACTATAAGGACATTAAACCTCACTGCACATTAATTCTCGTTGGAAATTACAATTTGGATCCCCACGCGTTAGGTCAGAAAGGAAAAAAAATTCATTTCTGCGCGCAGTACTTTTTTCCTACTAGTCACAAAGAAGGCAATCACTGCTTGTTGTCCCAGCAAGAGCAGCTCAGGTTTTGTGCAGCACGCTGACATACGCGTAGCCGCATTGATAAAGAGTTGGTGGCCTTGCCTGTACGTCAATGCGGCCAGCAGGACTTCAATTTTTACCAAGTGTAGATAACTTTGCCTAGCCTACAAATAGTGAGAATCTTACTGCACTGCTTTGATTATTAGCGTGTACCGCTGCGCTAAATTTCTCATTGCGTCATAATCGTGCCGAACGGGCGTAATATAAATACCTTATTATTTTCGTTACGCTTCCTCGTTCTTCAAAATATCTCGTGAGGCGGCCTTCAGGGCATTACCCCGTACAAGGTGTTTCCGGCGTGCGTCACCTGCCTAAGAAAACGTCCAAATTGCTTATAAGTTACTAAGGCGAATTCGACTGATTTGCCGATCCTCGCTTGATACGTAGACAAGGTAAGCCTTGGCAACGCTTCGCTGGCGCTGGTAAATCTGTCTTTTTTCCTTGAAAAAGTACAAGGCGATGAATTAGGTGACACAGCGCTTTCATCACTTTAGGTTTGCATTTTCTGCTTGTACTGTTTACTTTGATTGCCCTCCAATCGCCTCAAAATTCTCACGCTTACGTGTTAACGGCTGTAAACGGATAAATACTGCTCGAGGCAATGAGTAGAGTACAACATCCGTGACTGGCGCTAAAGTTTCCTTTCAGCCCCTTGCATGGTAAGTATTCGTTACGCTATCATAGCTAATCGCCCTGTCTGTTTACGTGCTCTTTGTAATTATAAGGCAAGCTAGCAGCGCTCCCACGAGCAACAGTTCCACAAACTGCCTCTTACCTCCTCACCTTGTGCGTTTCTTTTTTCTTGCGCTTCTGTACCTGTATTTGAACTTTTCGCAAGTACAACACGGGAAAAAAAAAGCAAGCACGAGGCCTTGTTAACTATTTAGGTAGTTGCACTTCTATTCTCAGTAGCGCTATATAATTGCTATAAGTGGGCTACACGGAATTGTAATCGTGCAGGACGATTTCATTTTTTTTCCTTGCTTTAAAAGTCTGAATGGGGAACTGAAGGCAAATTGACGCAGGCATTGTACAGCGAAAGCTGTTGCGAGATCATTTCAATGGCCGTTTCTATCGCTGTAGTTGTCCACCGCCGCCGCCGCCCGTAACTGCTATCGCGCGAAATAAGAAAAAAAAGGAAAGAAATTAGAAGATTTACACAGCATGGAACGGGGTTCGAACCTTGGTCCTGTGCGTGGGAGCCCAGTATTCTGCCACAGAGCCATGCGATTATTTTTTTCTTGCCGATGCTTGAAACTCTTTTCCAAAAATACCTCATACAGGCTTCATGTCGGGAAGGAACCATATTAACATATGTAATATAGCGTGGTAGAAGAGTAAAATAACAACTAAGCGTCACACGACGCGAATTCTGTAACCAGGCGTCACACAATGCGCATTGCACAACGAGTGGGTAATTGAA
The DNA here is from genome assembly GCF_013339695.2 of Rhipicephalus sanguineus. Lineage (NCBI taxonomy): Eukaryota > Metazoa > Arthropoda > Arachnida > Ixodida > Ixodidae > Rhipicephalus > Rhipicephalus sanguineus. The sequence continues at coordinate 65,714,721 of NC_051181.1, forward strand.
TGCGTCCAGCCCATTACAAAGGACTCTGCCATAATTCTTCATCGTATTAAGGCTCAACATCAACAAAGTGAACATAATGCCTTAGAGGTGTTTAGTGAGTACCACGGTTCTCCGCAGAATGACGAAAAATGGCATAGTGGCTGCTTCCCTACTTCACAAAAATTATGACGATTTATAGCGTAGTGCATTCCTCGCAAGTGCACTTATATTGGTTGCCAAGGAAGCCCATAAGTGCATGATCCATTTCCTCAGGGTCTCAAAGTTCTTTCCCCCCTCTCTCTTTTTTTCTAACGTTAACGTATGCTATATAGCTTGGTGGTAAGTGAAATAACGACCGATCGTCACACAATGCGAATTATCAATCAATCAATCAATCAATCAATCAATCAATCAATCAATCAATCAATCAATCAATCAAGCAATCAATCAATCAATCAATCAATCAATCAATCAATCAATCAATCAATCAATCAGTCAATCAATCAATCAATCAATCGATCAATCAATCAATCAAAATCTTTATTTTCGCCATTTCATACATAAGATGAAAAAGGGAGAACTGGAGAAAAAGCCGAAAATTCTTCGGCTTGACAAAGCTCCGGTCCCCCCAGGCAGACAGTGGTGAAGTTGGTTTCAAAACAATAGAAGAATGCATGTTACAAAGTATAAAGCACTAGAAAAATAACAACATTTCAACTGAATATAAAATAAACATTGGGGTGAAAGGAAGGGAAGTGTATAAATTAAAAACAATTATACAGCAACTACAAAGTACAACCGAGAAACACTTTTTGATAACATAGAAAGAAAAGATCAATAACAGCAACATGCTGTCAAAAACCGGTGTGATTTTTTAAACCACATGTTGTTAATGAGCCGCTAGAGAAACAAGTCCAACATTTTAGCTTTGTTTAGCGATAACACATCAACACTTTCTTTGTTGAAATGGTTAAGCAGGGAAGGCAGTGTATTACAAAGGCGCTGTTGTCCGTGATTAGTACGCGAAAAAAATGACGTAACTAGTGGGTCTTTTAAAGCTTCCAACTCATTACAAAAGGCTCAGCCATAATTCTTCATCGTCATCAGTCGTCGCGTCAACAAAGCGCACATAATGCCTTACAGATGTGTAGCTGGTACCTCGCTTCTCCGCAGAATGACGAATAATGGCTTAGTAAGTACTTCCCAACTTCACAAAAGTTATGATTTATGGCGTAGTGGGTACCTTGCTGGTGTACTTTTATTAGTAGCCCCAAGAGAGTTTACAACGGACTCTAGAAATGCCGCTCTTCCAGCATTCGCTGTGACTGTGCTGCGCTTTGCGCGTAGGCCTGACGTTATTTTTTTTGTTTATTTTTTTTGTTTGTTTTTTCGATAAGCAGCCTCTCAGTCCTTCGAGAGTGAAGGCACAATTAACGGTAATTTTTTCTGGATCTCCGAGATATAATAACAAGATCTGGGGCTTGACGTCCTAAAACGACGATATGACTATGACTTGATTTGATTTGATTTGATTTATTGAGAGACGCCGTAGTGGAGGGCTCCGGAAATTTCGACCACCTGGGGTTCATAACGTGTGCCTAAATCTATGTACACGGGACTCAAACATTCTCGCCTCTATTGAAAATGCAGCCGCCGCGACCGCGATTCGATCCCGCGCCCTTCGGGTCAGCATTCGAGAGTCATAACCACTACACCGCTGTGGCGGGGCCTTGCTCCCCGCGAGTGGATCGAATATTACAAAACGACGTTCTGCAGGACTATTTTTGTTGTCAGGGCGAATACTCGCGAGAACCCCTTTTCCTTTACCCCTTCCGCCATGCAGAATTAAACAGGAACAATATATTTAATAGTGAATTAATTAAAACGATCCTGATGCTAAACTTACGGGTCTGAGAGAGACACTCACCCTCACTGTATTAGCTGTGACTAATTAACTGTGAGCCATCATCTTCTTTTTCTTATGGTTTTACATGGTCTCCAGAACAAAGAAGCTTGCATGCATTTCAAGCGTCCTGCACCTCACCAGGTATAGCACTGCCGCCGTGATCGGCACACCTTTGACCATGCGTTGATCTCATGTGGTGACGACATCGCGTGACGTCATAGTGACGTTACCATTCATGATGACGCTCCACTGGCGTCACGATGATGTCACTAAGCAGTAATCTCTGATCATGGGAACTTTTGCATCGTTTGTGTTGACTTAAATACATAATATAGCGGAACAAAACAAGGACAGTGAAAGAAGCACACACTGTGTGCTTCTTTCTCTGTCCTTGTTTTGTTCCGCTATATTATGTATTTAAGTCAAGACCAACTAGCCCAAATTTCAGCTTTAACTGTTTGTGTTGACGCCGACGGTGACTGGCTTCGTTTGATGAGGCGCGTGAAGCCTCAAAATATAACTCTTCACTGGGACCGCAACTCCGTATCATTTTGCCGAAGCGTTTATGGTAATTTCTAATTATACTAATTGTCTCTAATAGCATCTTATTTTAATAACGCTATTTCTATGACATGCCTTAATGTCCACTCTATATCATACTACCCTTAGCTTAACCCATTCCATCCCATTTATACTTTTAAAGGGACACTAAAGAGAAACAACGAACCGGTTTAGATCGATAAATTGTGCTCCGAGAACTCTAATGTAGTTAATTCCACCATCATAGGTGTATTAATAGAGGAGAAAATCAAGTTCAAAGTTCCATTTTTAAATTTCTTGCTGAAATCTCTCCGCGTGACGTCATGGATTTCAAAGCGTATTTATCGTATTTTGGCGCCATTGCCTCAGCAAAATTACCTCGAACTTGGTATGTTAAGTCTATGGCCCCCTCAGAGGACAATGTACTTCGATTCTACCGATTACGAACTACGTAGTCCCTAGCAGGTGCTGTCAAAACACGTGATGTCACGGGAATGGTGCGGAAAATTCAAGGTGGCGTCGCCACATCCATTTTGTTCTTGCGCGTTTTGTCGCCTACTAAGCGCCTTCTCGAAGCAACTGTGGTGTTTTTGGTATCGTGGAAGAGTACTTTACTAATATGAGAAAAATCGTTTTGCTTTTCAGTGTCCCTTTAACAGTGGAGCAGCTTGAGCCGGGCGTAACCTCTCTGTAGGAAACTGAAAACTATCGTCATCATGGACCGACCCGCACTCTCTTCGTCCTCTTCTCCATACTCATCGTCTTCTTCATCTTCTGCTTCGCTTTTTCTGCACGCGCGCCGATTTCACCGGCGCGGGATGCAATAACTCTGATGGGCCAGACAACGAGTACAAAGAGAGAGAGAGAGAGCGAAATAGAAATAAACAGAGACAAAAAAAGACATACACACACAAAAAAAAACAGAGAGAAGAAAGAAACAGAAAGATATAGAGGAAGAAACAAAAAGAAAATTTACAGAACTTAGCAACCCAGCGACAGCCAGGACTACCTAGGTGCCCATCAGCTCCATTGTCACTTTAGCATTGCGCTTCCAGTGCAGGCTACGCTAACTTTTTTTTAAATGCGAAGCATTCCTTAGCGAACCCTCGGCGCTTTGAGCGTTTCTATCTATCTATCTATCTATCTATCTATCTATCTATCTATCTATCTATCTATCTATCTATCTATCTATCTATCTATCTATCTATCTATCTATCTATCTATCTATCTATCTATCTATCTATCTATCTATCTATCTATCTATCTATCTATCTATCTATCTATCTATCTATCTATCTATCTATCTATCTAGCCGCCTACGTCTGGGTGCTCTCATATGATCGCCTCATTAACTTGGCGTAGTCCAAAATTGGCATGGGAGAGGATAAAAGGATTTGACGAATATGACTTTCTGGTCATCACATAAATATCGTGCAAATCCTGTGGCGTACGTCGTCAAGCCCTTTCCTCCAGACACGTGTGACATATACCCGTTTACCACGGGCCGCGGTGTACGGGTATGCGCCAGAGGTGATTGACAGTTCATATCTACCCACGAACGGCGAGAACAGACAGTGCTAATTTAAATGCGAGAGCGTTAAGAAACACCGACATCGGCAGCGTTGACCCGACGAAGGGAAGGATAAAAATTAGGATCCCAGCAGGAATCGAAACCACCCATTCTGTGTGGCAGTCAGGTATTCTACCCCAGAGCCACGGCAGGTCTTGAAAGTGCTTCAGAAAAACGCCCATCGATAATGCTCTGGCCCGCATCGGGATTGGCTGAAATATTCTCTTACGAAAAAATTTAGCATAAGACGCTTTTGTGAATATGGGCCAATGTTTTTCAAGCAAAAGTTTCATAGACTACTCTGATGCCATTCGAGGACTCCAGCCGCGTAAAAACGTTAACGTTGCATGAACTCTACGGAACACTCATCATCATCACCATCAGACGCGCAAGGACCCCTCCCATGTTTCTGCGCTTGCTGCGGGTCGAGAAAATTGATTACCGGCCTCTTGCAAAAACCAGACTTCTTGGACCCAGGTCTTAGCCGTGATGAGCCCGACCTGCTCTAAAAGCGTTATTGTTTTTCTTAAAGCATTGCGAATGTTTGGAAAACTTACCACGCAGGAGGGTTTTATGTTCTCCTCCTTTTCGCTCACAATTAATGCCGTCAAGCCATTAGTTATACTAATGCAGAAGAGCTAACCAGACAGTATCTTCTGGGCCATTTATTTCTTTCTCTTGCGCTCTGTTAGAAAAACAGCTGTACTTGAGTCTACACTCTGCCTCATCGCCTTCTTTAAAATGTCCCATAGTAAAATTGCTTAAAAAGCAATTTTACTATGGGACATCAGCGCTTTGTCCCGTCTTGCTCCGTCGTCGTCTGTGTGATTTTTTTTTGCGCTACTGTTCCGAGTAAAATCGCAAACAGTTATTCTGTTCTAACCAGACATTCTCCAAAAAATGAATTCTAGATTAACGTATACTGCGCACTAGCGTGCGCTTCAAATGCGAGATCCATATTTATTTATTTACTATTTACTTTCACTACTGCCAGTCTCTTTCCGAGACCATAGCGGGTGGTCGTGCAAGTTGGGCATGCAGGTACAACAAAATGTGCGCCTATACTAACAACTGTACAAATATTATTGCGATAGCAATTATATGTACACTCTCGGCTGGTTTTTGCCGTCGCTGTTGCCATCACGTCCCGATATGTATACGTATGCATATACAAAGAAAATCCACAAAGAAAAGTAAATCTAAAGAAAAAATTTCCGAAGCGCGTCACCGCGATTCGAACCTGCGACCTCTCGCTCCGCAGCGCGCCGCTTCACACAACACGGCCACGCGCCACGGGCTGTTTACCACAACAACGGCGAGCTATTTATATACACCATTTAACGCTAACTGCACGCGGAGCTAGGAGGTGCTTTGACGTGCGCAGTATCACTCCCGAGATTGCCCGAAGAGCGCGCTTTAAGCAACGCTGCTGCATTTTCCTTCAGCTTGAAAGCTGCCCTTGAGCCGTGCACTAAAAAGTGGCCCATTCCTGTATCCACTCACGATGTGGAACGCCGAGTAAGCAATGCGTCGAACTCCACCACGCGGCAGGAGACGCGGAGGGGTCGGAGGGGTCACTCCACGCGCTGCAGTTTTCAAAGGAAAAAAAATATCTAAAAGCGTTGGGTTGCAGCGCTCTGCTCAAACATGAAGAACTAACAACCGTAACACTTATTAGTTGGCGCTCGTCCTGTGTATACCTGTCCGTTCTTTTCGAGTGTCTTTCCTTGTGTTTGAGCAGCGCGCTGCAAGTGTTGAGCTGTGACCGTTGTTAGCTCGCGGTTGTTCTGTGTGTGTTCTTTTCGTGAGTCCTTTGCGTTCAAGCGGCGCGCTGCAAGTATCGAGCAGCTTGCCGTTCCTAGTGTGGCATTCTAACTTGTTGCTATCGCATTCATTACTTCGCCGTTGCGACGAAACTGTGACTTTTTGGCTAAATGTTTCAAGCTTTGTAGCGTTCATACAACTGTCGCATCATGTCTTGTGCCACTTTTGGTATAATAAGTTAATGCTCGGCAAAAGTGTCTTTTCTGGCCACACTCGGCATTGTGTACATTTAAGGTAGGGCCTGTCACCATGAATTGTAGGGACCTGTCACCAGGTGTTAACCAGCCCCGAGTCTCGCAGCAAGACAAACAAAATTCGGTGCACGCTTTTGCTTGTTGTCGCAGGCCCTTCAGGAAAAACGACATCCTGAAATGTTGCATACCGTTTCACAAAAATACGTCGAGCATTTTGTAAAGCTGGACATTCCTTCGTTTCTTGTTCGAGCTATTCCGCATAGTATGCAAAATCAGTGTCACCTGATATGAAACAGCTGCCCGATGAAAGGATAAAAATTCTGCCGCTGCGCTAAAAATTTCGTTGGGCCTACCGAGAAAAGGAAATTATTATAGATTACAAAGGTTGATTGATTGATTGATTGATTGATTGATTGATTGATTGATTGATTGATTGATTCGTTAATTCATTCACTAATTCATTCATTCATTTGTTCATTCGTTCATTCACGCCTAATTAGGATTATAATACATTGACACGTCCTCAGCAGATACACTGCGAAGTTGGTTTATCCCACGTTTGTACTGTATCGTATATTTTCTTGCTCCATTTTTTGTCTTGTGCATAGGCGCGTAGCGTCGCATGCTGCCGGGGAGCACTCAGACAAAAAAAAAATTCTCTGGGGCAGGGCATGCATTGTCGGTACAGGATGACCCGATTAACATAAAATATGGCATTGCATTTGCAAGTACATCATCGTGTTGCTGTTATTGTTGTTTAAAGTGGCCTTTGACGGCCTCAAATCTTGTGCTGTACAATCAGCAGCAAAAGGGAAAAACAAGTCGAGGACCACTTGAAGATTGAGCGTGACGTCCCAGTGCCACTTGAAGAGAAGGCAGTCGACGTAGAACGGGGCCCCACGCTCACGGAAGTCTCTTCTTCGCAGGGGCCCACGATGTGTAACGCGCACGACCGGACAAAAGGGGTGCGAAAACTGAGAGTAGGCCTGGAGAAAAAAAAAAGCAAGATGAAGTGGGCAGAACAGGCGTGAATACACGAACCAGGGGAGGAGAAGTGGCGGAGCAAAACAGATCGACCCGTAGCACCGTTGTCTTCGCACGCCGACAGATTGGGCAAAAGACCCAGTCAAGCAGGGCGTCATTCGGAATGCAGTCACGTGACCTTTCGCGCCGAACGCCACGGAAAGCGGCGACCCCGCGAAGCCCTGTCCGGTGTAGGTCGCTTCAAGTCGAGACGAGCCGCTCGGCCCAAACAACGAAGATGCGTGTCGCTGAGTCGCCATCGCCGGTGATGGAGGTAATGCGAGCAGGTGAACTGCGTTTTGTAACGATAACCCAAACTTACACGCGATAATGATACCTTGCGCTGATGTGTGGGGTGTGTGAGATACGCGTCACTCGTAGAGGTGTCATAATTACGTGCAAATTAAACCCCATGTCTGTAGCATATCTTTGGTGCAGGGGCGTAGCCAGAAATATTTTTCGGGGGGGGGGGGGGGGGGGTTCAACCATACATTATGGATGTTCGTGCGTGCGTTTGTATGTGTGCGTGTATATATATATACAAGCAAAACTGAAAAATTCTGGGGGGGGGGTTTGAACACCCCCCAACCCCCCCCCCCCCCCCCCCCCCCCCTTGGCTACGCCCCTGCTTTGGTGTAACAGTTCATACCAACGCCATAACGGCCGCAGTGACGACGAGTAAGCAATTAAAGCGTTCAGTATTAAGCTGGCTCAAGTGATGTCTCGATGACGTATCAGTTATGGCTCCCTGCCTTTTCTTCGAAGAGTGAAGGCACGCAAAGGACGTTCACTAAAAGGAGGACTCCGACGTTAAAGGGGTACTGACAGAACACTTTGCGGCCTAGATAGCTTGCGGGATCGATTCCCGTGAACATGCGTATACCATTTGCAAAATATTAACAGCGAATATAGCTTGGAAGGTATTTTATATGAATTTTGAAGTTCGCGTGCGCGATCCAGCTCTATACGCCACACCTCGCGACATTGACACCCTTGAAAGTGACTCGACGGTGACCCCCCCCCCCCTACTTCCCCGACGTCACCACGCTGCAGCCGATACAACAAGTTATGATGACGTTATAGTCGTCATTTCCCTTTTGCCGCGCTTGCGACAGCAGACGACTTTACGGCGGCTGCTCGCGAGTCCATGGACCGCGGCGCACGCGTTGAAAGTTTTTTGGGTTTGGCGACAATGCTTTCGCATTTCCTGTTCGAATAGGACTTCTTAATTTCCTTGTGGTGTCTGGGCTGCGGACCGCGCGGAAGTGCATCACAGTTCTGTGAGCTGACGTGGTCGAGCGTTGCACACGCTGGGTGGTGATAGTTGCACCGGCGGCTTGTCGTTTTCTGGAGCTCTCTCAAATCGAAACTGAGACGCGTCGGTAATGAGAAGCCCGTAATTAACTATCTGTCGCGCGCTGCAGCAAACGATGTGCCGTGCTTTGACCTACAGGGCCCCAGAAACACATTGCAGCAAAAAAACAAAAAAAAAATACGCGAGGCCAAATTCTTTTGTGTCAGTACCCCTTTAAACATGAAGGCGCCTTACATGGCGATACTTATTTTTGTTTCCTAAAATCCTTGTTTGTTTTCAAACGGTTGCAACCACGGTTTGCTGACATGTCTGTGGGGTGGCCAGGACACTCTCAAGCGGTCTTAACCAGCTTTGCTTTCCCTGGTCTCCCGCAACATTGCTTATACAATTGCGAATAAAGTGAATTCCGATTCCGATTCCAAAATACCTTCAGCCCTATGCTTATAGTTTCTCTTTCGCGGCTGCGTCAATCTTCTGTTGGCTCTCATATGAGCCGTTAGTTTTCATGCCCGCGCACACTTTTATTGCGTAGCTCGTTATACTGCAAAGTGACCAGGAAAATCTCTCAATACCGAGAACATTGTCCCAAACTTGTACAACTTGGGGCATCATTTCCCAAATGCACGCAATGACAACAAAGACGACGCGTCGACAGAATAGCATGAATACGTTGTGGACAACGTATTCGTGCTATTATTATCATAATAATAATAATGGCGGTGCTGCCACTATTGTGAAGACTTCCCTGCATGCTTCTTTCCGCTTTAAATCATTGCCATCGTAATCACTGCGCGCACGCAGAGTGCAAACTAGTGTCATTATTTATCAGTAATAAACGAACAAGGGCCAAGCGGGCACCATCAAATTTAACGAGGTCACGACGAGCTGGTGCGAGGATTTCAAGGTGCAGTCTCCAAGCCGTCTTTCATTTCTGAGTGCTTTGGGCACATCCGGCTTCTCCGCAATGGCCCATGAGTCAAAGCTTCACGAAGACCATCCTTCAGTCCCTACTCTATGGAAAGGAACCAGGTGCGAACGAGCGTTGCGAGCTAAAAAAAAAAAAAGAAGTTAAAGCCAGTTCAACGCCTGAGCAATCTGAGTAAACAGCGTGGCTAGTAAGCATGCGCCACCCCCTGGCGAACGCAGATTTGTGTTCTCTCATCTTCTTCATGTTCTTCTTCCTTCTTTCTTTCATGATTCTTTTTTCTTCATCTTTTTCCACGTCTTTCTATTATTTCTTCTTTTTGCTTTTATCTTTTTAGTCATTGACTAAAAAGGCCTCTCTACATTCTACATTACCCTCTCGCCTCATTTCCCTTCTCGTAACCCTCACATCACTCCTCCTCACACGCACTCCTCTTTCCCACATATTGGTATGCTGTACTGTACATGGTAATGCTATAGTTTACTCGATCACCTCCTCATTTCCCTTCTCCTCACCCTTATATCAGTCCACCTCACCCTCACTACCCTTTCCCATCCCCTTGCTAAACTATACTATACAAGACTATGGCATGTTTACCCTCTCCCATTCCAATTTTCTTCATCCTCACCCTCACATTACTTCTCCACACCCTCACTTCCTTTTCCCACCGCCCTTGCTATGCTATACTATCCGTGGCTATGCTATGCTAGGAGCTGCTTGGCATCTCTCGCCCATAGCAACGTAATCATATGGTTCACATAAATGCGTGCTCTGCGAGCGTGCCTGGATAGCCGAGTGGTTACGACGCTCGGTTTCTGACCGTGGGTACCCGGGTTCGATTCTCGCCAAGAAATTTTACTCTTTTTTAATTTATTTCTTCTTTTCTGCCCTTCTCATCTCATCCTCCTTTCCTGCCTCCAACGCGTTGCTAGGCGACGTATGGTGGCGTCATCGCTTGCCGAGGTAGCGCATACCCGCCCGAGATTGTGCCAATACCACTCAGAGTTGAAATTACGACACATACTGCGCGCCACGTGTTCTATGGCGACGTCGACATTCATCGCTTTCTTCGCGAGCACGGAGGATTGTATGCGCTAGCGAATCGTGGTGCATTCTGGGTGGAACGCGTAACTCACGGAAGCTCGTGAGTAGACGAGACACGGTCGCCTCCAGCAGCCACAGGGCCGAGAATGCAAGCCGAATCGAGAAATGGGAGTCGCAACACACGGTGCTATTGGGTCTCTGGGGCTCGTAATGGACACATGAGCGCGCGGCGACAGTGGCGCAGATCACGCAGCAAAAGGCAAAGCAAATTTTTCACCGCACGACCCGGAAAGGTTGAACTAGAAACGTTACCGTGGTAACCCGCTTTCTCTCGACCCTTAGCGTAAAAAAGTATGAAAATAACAAAACCTTGAAGCATTTACGCTGAAATGAAGACCTAATTGCAAGGAATGCAATCATTCGCTAATATTACTGCATCATTTTCGACTGACCGAAATCCTTCATTGACGCTTCTTACGAACAAGAACTTATTGAAGTGCATGTGGACGGCATTTCTTTGACGGCATTAGTTGATACTGGAGCTCAGGTGTTCATAATCATCCATAAGAAAACAAACACCCTGGAAAGGGACGAAGCCATGAATATCTTCTGAGCTGCAAACTCGCATTGAAATAAAGAACGAGCGTTACCGCTCCTTTATTTCCTCTAGGTACATCGACGCTTTCAGAGATGTTCAGAAAGCACAGAAATAAGCTGAACAGTGAGGTGCGTAAAGCGAGAGCGCAATGTTGCGAGATATATTTTGATTCATATACGACCGACCCGATAGAGTATGGACGAAAATTAGATCACTTGATGGAAGCGACTCTAGCGAAAAAACCAATTGATAGGATCGTGAATAATGGTCATGAGTACGAGGGAAGGATTTAGCCAATGAATTTATCAGATTCTTCACTCAAGGCATCACTAACTGCGGCGTTGCAGCTAATATTCATATTGATAAACACCCTTCCACTCTGTTTTCGAAACCTGTTTGTCAAAACAAATTATCACAGCATTCCCTCTGCTATCTGATAACACGTCCTGTGATACTGATGACCTGCAGGTAAAACCTGTTAAATATGTCATTGACATCGTTGCCCATCCGCTTGAGCAGATACATAAAACCTATGCATACAAACGGCCACTTTTCCTTCGGACATGCAGATTGGAAAAGTTACTGTTATACACAAAAAAATGGAGCAAGAACGAATTTAGGATTTCTTTCCAAAGCACTAGAAAAGTTACTTCATAAACAAATAGAATTTTTTTTTCGCAAATAGAGTATTATTAGTGACTTCCAGCATGTCCGCGTGGATGGATTCAGCAGTAATTGGTCTACAGAGCTTGCACTTCTGCACCAGAAAGAGCACATTTAGAAAATGTGAAGACAAGAATGTTGCATTAGAAATTTTTCTTGATTTTAAGAAGGCTTTTGAGAAAATAAGTCATGACATATTATTTAAAAAACTAGAGCTTTATGGAATGAGAGGTCATGCTCTGCAACTAGTCAAATCTTACCTTTCTTCCTGTAAACAGTTTGTTTCACTGGACAGATTTAGGTCGACCATGCGAGCGGTAAACTGTACCGTGCCACGAGGCAGTATTCTAGGACCGCTGCTTTTCAACATCTATAATCTATAACCTATAATCGATAGTAATGCATCTATAACCTATAATCGATAGTAATGCTCGTTCCATAATATATGCGGATGATACCACCCACAATGCGTGGGACCTGCCGAATGTTTTTGTTAATAAATCCAAGGCAGTCTGCTTCTGCACGCCCCCCCCCCCAAAAAAAAAAAAAAAACGCGACCTTACTGTTAGCTTATCATGAACTTTATGTTAGCTTATTATGAACTATATGTTATAGGGAACTATGTGATGAAGAATACCTCGGGCAACCCATCAAGATTGTCGTCGTTTACTTTTCGTCATATATTCAAGAACGACAATATAGTTCGTGGCGCATTTGAACGTAGCCTACGGGGAAAGTCTTTCAAGTGCTACGATTCTCAAGACACAAGCAAACGCGCCTCTATTACTTTTCGTCTTCATTTCGCAACTGCAGCCTGTACTCTAAAATGAGGATTTATGAAAGGAATTATCATATTTCGGATAATAAGCGGAATAGTTATTGAAACGTTTATTGCTGCCACTGTCTAAGAAAACCGTGAATGCTTCTAATGGCCACACACTTCCTATTGATACTGAGCGCAGGCGCCTATAGGGGGATGCAGTTTATTCTAATATAAAGTGTCCCGCACAGAATGAAACATTTGATATAAGCGATTTGCTTTAAAAAGCAATGCGCGAAAACCCAAAGTCTGTCTCCAGATGATTGACGACATCACGCCGCCATTATAAGTGATTTTATGCGATGCACCATTATTGTCACGAGCATATGAGAATTCTACACGGAAGTTCCGCTTTTCGCCATTTGAGTTACGCTTCACGTGACCTCCTATTTCTCCGGATTTAGCTGCACGACTTCGTACCTCACAGGTAAATTTTTGTCTGCTACATAATGAGTAACTATAACCTTTCATTACCTACTGCTCACATATCGTTATATTCGTCACAAAAGCCATCAATGTTGAAATGGAAAAAAAAAAAACTGTGCCATGGTTTTTACGACGGGGGCGTAACAATAATAATGGAACAATTTTCGCGTCAACATGTATTTATCGTCCTCCTTTATCAAGTTAATTTACTTAGTACGCAGCACAAGGTAAGGACACTTGATAAAAGAACTGCAAAGAGCTATGCTACAAACGTAGAGGCCCACAAGCAACTACTTACATGTACATAGATGCTGCGTTAATACGCGTATATTTAGCTTACTGAGGTTTAACCAACAGCTACCTGTCGGGCACAGGGCTACCAGCCTACGACCAAACCTTCTTTATGATTGCGTTCCCTTTAATTTTCTTGCCCAGTCACGGCGGAAACTTGGCCTCGTAACGTTTTTCGCGCGACTTGATTGGAAAATGCTGCGAAATGTGACTCAGTCGGTTATGCGCGGCTTCAATTCTGTATTTTGTTTTGTTATTTTGGCAGTATTTATGCAGAATTCCAGCGCTAGAGGTTCTCGCGGATATTGTAATGTAAAATAAACCGCGGAGGGCGACATAGTGAGCTCGTTAAGATTCAAAACACATGCGATGTTTGCCCAGGGCAGCGGCCAATGAATCTTAGATGAAGTAATTTATACAAGCTATTTTCCGTGGTCGCTGTTTCTTTTTTTTTTATGTTTGCAAGTATGCCTTTCGTTCGAACGGCAGTTAGTATGCGCGAAAAATAAAGCGTTACCTAGGCGCAATTAAAGCTAAAAAACGCGAGTGGCAGTTTTGAATGAATGATAATTATTGAAATATATAACAAGGTTTAGGGCTGCGCTGTAAGCGTCTCGTTGGTCTGACGTGATGATAAGTGTTGCTGGGGCATCAGCTCGATAATGCAGGAGATGAGACAGATTGGAAACCAAGCCGCCACGGTGGTCTAGTGGTTATGGTGCTCGACCTTAGACCCGATGGTCGCGGGATCGAATCCCCGGCCGCATTTTCGATGGAGGTGAAAATGTTTGAGGCCCGTGTACTTAGAGTTCGGTGCACGTTAAGGAAAAGAACCCCAGGTGGCCAACTTTCCGGAGCCCTCCACTACGGCGTCCCTCATAATCATATCGTGGTTTTGGGACGTTAAACCGCAACAATTATTATTATACAGACCAGAAACAATTGGCATGCATGAGCACACACACGGGAAGAATATATATTTATGCAGAGGCTTGCTAGCCATTACATCCACTGAATACTCGCAGTGTTTGAGTTGAACACCAAACAAAATGTTTTCGTACACCATTCTTTTCATGAATTTTTAAACACCTGTTCCACATTTTAAAATTGTACCTTGTTTCAGGCTCAATCACTCGTTTTAAACTTCCCGTCGGGTAATATTTCGCTTAGCGCTGAAACTAATGAAGACGGCGGCAAGAAGAAGTAACAAACACGCGCACGACTAACACTGATGTAACACACGTGCGGGCAACCTCAAAGGAGTAGCTGGCAGACGCCAAGTTGATGTGGTTTTCTGTGCCCCGGAGGCGCTGTAAGATGCGCATGGCAGTCCAATCGGGTAGCCAGGAAAATCGAACGTGCCAGACCAAGCAACAGAACAAGTTTGCTCCTTGCACTGAAGGAGTGTTGTGTTCCCTACCCCTGTCCTTTGGCTAGGGGTATGTTCAGTACGGTCCACTTTTAAAGGGAACACTCGGATGAGCACCCTTCATGTTGCTGGCCCCCTAACGGCAAGTGGATGGGGATACTTCGTTCGGGCATGACACTGCTCTGTCAAAAGGAGTCGCAACTGTCAACCACCAGTAGTCTTATGCAAATCTAAGCGACAATGCTTTTGCAAGAGAGCGAAATCCGAACATGTCCTGCACGTAAGTGTTCCCTTTAACAGTGGACCCGTCTGTACATTGGCCAAACTGGTCGTTGTTTGAATTAGCGGCTAAAGGAGCACGCTTACAGCCTTTTTTAGGTGGCATACTGCCACTGGGTATTCATTGCTAAGACTGCGGCTTCGTTCCCGCTGCGTTCCCGACTTCCAACATAGCGCTGTGGTGAAACGTCATCGGGACCAGCTGATACGCGAAATCTATGAAGCTTCAGAAATGGCTAGGCTAGTCAGCGCGTGCTTTAGCAGGCTTTCGACCGCTTCATCGTACAAAGACGTACAAAGACGCGTAATGTTCGTGGCGCAGAGTGACAATGTTGGTGGCAGGTTATTTCGCGATGGCTTTAACAGCGAAACGGTTTATCAAATAGTTCCTTGTGAGTCGATCGCAGAAAACTATCATCTTAACGGGTATGTGCCACTGTGTGGCTAGCTGACAACCAGTATAGAGAGACAGAGAGAAAGGGAGAAACAAACAGAGAGACGGAAAGAAACATATAAAGACAGAGAACGAGAAAAGTTCTTGCCGAAAAAATTTCTTCACGAGGCGGGATTCGAAACCCCGTACCCTCGATTCGAAGGCGATGGTCCTAACCACCCGGCTATCCAGGCACGCTTGCAGAGCATAGCATAGCCTTGTATAATGTAGTGTAGCAAGGGGGTGGGGAAGGGAAGTAAGCGTGAGAAGGAGAGATGTGATGGTCAGGAAGAGGGAGAGGGGGAAGGGAGGGAAAAAAGCGTAGCACATAAAGAATTAGAAAAATCGAAATAGAGCGAAATTCAGAAAGAAAAAGAACGAGAGACACAGAGAACATCAATGAAAGAGAGAGAGAGAAGTACAGAGAGAGAAGCAAGATAGAAAGAAAGAGGAAGCAAGCATCGCATCGTCTAGTGACGTGATACCGCACCACCTGGCCAATTGGCGCATGCGCAGTAGCTAAGCCACGCCCGCCGACGGAGACATCGTGCACAACGTTCGCTCTACTATAGTGCACCGCCTGGCTGCGTACTCCCGAGGAGGAACCTGCGCATCTCGAAGCTAGACGTGTCGGGGAGTACGAGCGGCGACGGGCCTGTGCTTCGCTGGGCCAAGCTTTGCGCCACTTAGTGCAAACTTCCCGCAACTTTTTTTTTTTGTTGTAATGTGTACCGCTCCTTGTTTTGTTATAGACAGCGCAGGCATATATTGCGTGCTTGTGAAAAAAAAAACCCTGTTGCAAGTCAGCGCTGTTGCCTGTGTCTTTCTTTTAATGGACCGCCGATTGGGATAAGTGTCGTCTTCCTCAAAGTTCTTCGGTTTGTTAACATTATGAGGGGGGAAAAAAAGACCACGAGCGTTTGTCCGAAGTCTATGATTTGTTTAAAATAACAGAGAGCTGAGCTAGTTGGCAAGTATTCATGTTAAAGAGACAGGACGTGCAAACACGGACACAAAAGAGAAGTCATCACGGTGGTTGTGGTGTCTTGACTTATTTCTCTCTTGCGTCCGTGTTGTCACGCCCTGTCTTTTCGGTGATTTGCATTCACTCGCATAATACTACCACTGCTGGCTGTTGATGGTCTGTTAGCGGATAGCGTTCGATAAGGTTAACTAAGTTGAACACTGCTAGATGTAAATAACAATCAATATAATTGTCCGGGCTTCACTTCCAAAAACTATCATATACTAATGGGGGACGCCATAGTGGAGGGCTTCGGAGATTGCGACCACTTGGGGCTCGTTTACGTGCCCCTAAATCTAAGTACACGCACCCCCTAGCATTTCGCCTCCATCGAAATGCGGCCGCTGCGCCCGGGATTCGATTCCACCACCTTCATGTCTCGAGTGCTCTAACCACTAGACCACCGCGGTCGTTGCAAGCTGTAAATTTAACAAACCGGCGATAACGCAAACTAATCTATCACGAATTTAGCGCATGCCGCCATTGAATGTTTTTTTTCTTCTTACCCTAAACTGCTTTGCAAGAGTGTTCGCTAAATGCCACACGCAACCGGATGTCCAATTTGTCCCTATTTATAAAGCGCGCACCACGAGGCTTCGACACTTTTCGAGGACAGGCTATCGGAGGAAATAGAAGCGGGCCTTGGCGGAAGTGTCGCTGTGGCACGCGCCTGGTTCCGTCGTTAAGAGCGCGCAAATGGAATCACGTACTCGTCCCAGGTCAAACCTAGCCCCGTCTCGACAGCCATACCTTGACAATCTCACTGTGACGCCTGAATACAAACGTGCCCGATAATTGTCTGGCAGGGTTATCAGCTCCAACGTAAGCCTCAAGCATGGGTGCTCCGTATCCACGAACGTATATCCGGAAACTTCATCGCTTACATTCTGTTTAACCTCGTTTCGCTGTCTGAGGATAGAAAACTGGCGCGGCAACTGCTTTGTCCTGTCTAGACCACAGAGTCATTACCGTTATATTAACTGCTCCCTTATTAAGCATACTACAATTATTCGGCGCAGATAAATGCCAACGAGAACGAAGAGTACGCGACCATGTGAGTGTCACACAGACCACGCATTTATATTGAGAAAAGCTTTCGCGGTAAATGTCTCGAAATGTCCACACAGTGGAGCAAGCAATTACATTGCTTTTTGTCCCCCTCAGCAGTAAGTCTTTATACAAGCTGCGTAGCCCCCCCCCCCCCTCCCCCGTAAAATAGGTCACGTCAGCGTAGCGAATAATAATAATAATAATTGTTGGGGTTTGACGTCCCTAAACCACGATATGGTTATGAGGAGCACCGTAGTCGAGGGCTCCGGAAATTTCCTGCACAATTTCCTGCATAACCTGCACCTAAATCGAAGTGCCACGGTCTCAGCTATTTTCTCCTCCACCGAAACTGCAGCCGCCGCAGCCGGGATTCGATGCCGCCACCTTCGGGTCAGCAGTCTAGCACCACGTATAGGCACTAGAACAACGTGGCGTGTAGCGTAGCAAATTTTTTCTGGGAACAAGGGAAAGTTGATTGGCATTCTGGGTACAGGTGGCTGGGTTACCAACGTGAAATGCCAGCGATGTTTATTATCAAAGATACTAACCGCACTTACATGAATTCACAAATTTTCAGTTACCCGTTTGCATTCGGAGAGCCGAACAGTGAAATATTTCTTGGTAGTGATTTACGCGTTTCCAAAAAAAAAAAAAATTCCCGGATATCTTTCGTCAACAGTGTCGGCTTACTAACTTTCATTTGGCATGCGCTCTCTGAAACAATCGTTAGCGTGACATAACTGTGGTACATACAAAACAACAAAAATTAATAGTAATTTTTCGTCTCCAGAACAATTAGAGTAAACAACCAGTGCATAGGAACACCACTATAGCATATAGAGAAGTGTGATTAGCTGAGCTAGTTTGTATGAATCCATCCTGAAAAAAAAAACAGCGAAAAAGAAGCAAAACAAACAATGCGAGGCACACAGAAAGGAATGAGAAGAACACGTGCTGGACTTTCGATTGAGCTTTTCATCAGGAAAGATTCAAATATATGTTTCTCTGATTGATACCCTTAACATTAGAAACTTATAGTCTCGTGCTTATTCCTCGTCAGGTGCACTCTTCCCCGTTATTTATATATGTATATCAGTTTTATTTACAGGAGAGCAGGAGGAGGATGTTGTAGGTTGCCGGCCGATCTAGCTTTTTTTTTATGGTCTTATTTACAAGTGGTGCCCTCCGCATAGAAAGATATAGCGAGAGTGAGTACAAATTAAAGGCAAACAATTACGCAGAGTGGGATGCGCGGTACATACGCTATAAAAATAACTTTAAGTTTACGCACTTTAAACGTGTACTTTAATTAAAAGTGCTCTACTGATTTTTTAGCGTCTTTTCATTGTCTTTTCGCGCTCTACTTGCAAGGACATAGTACACAAGCACCCAGCATATCGTTTCTTGCTTAAATTACCTGTGGTCCTAACGGTGCTATGTATCGCAGATAGCTCAGTCTCTTTTCTCTACGAGGCAGGCGCGTAGCCAAGGGGGGGGGGGGGTTCAAACCCCCCGCCGGAATTTTTCAATTTTCCTTGCGTAAATATACACGCCCACATACAAACGCACACACGAACATACATAAAGCATGGTTGAACCCCGCCCGAAAAAAATTTCTGGCTACGCCCCTGCTACGAGGTATCAGTATACCGGGTGTTTCAAGAAATGTGTCCAAAATTCTCAAAAATCAGGGAACTACGATATTTGTTCCATGCCTTCACATTTACTTCATTTGCTTCTTTAGATGGCTAAATACATCATTTGGGACAGTAAGTAAGAAAGTTAAATTAATTAACTTTTTAATTAGTGGAGTTATGCAGTGATGTCAAACGAGAGAATTGAAGTTCTTCATCCGAAAACACTATTGCAACTTTGAGATTTCTAAATAGCGGCCTCTAGTAAAAATTGCGAATTAATGGAATTCAACCAAATTCAGCGGCGAAACCCAAACCGAAATGCGGAAGAACGCAACTGCCATATTCTTCTGAGACGTTTAGAATGAGTGAGCCTCGTTATATCAACCTTGAACAGACTGTTGTGTTGGTGTGCACGCTGCGCTTGCAATTATAACACGCATGACGCACATACGTTAACAAACGCGGAAGAAGTACACCTGTGTGATCGTTGTGATATAGAGCCCCGTCAAGTTGGCGCTGTGCTGTTGCCGCGCCTCCAGTCCGGTGGCCTGCAGGAAAGCTGTGATCGCTCGTACGACCAGAGTTGCACTGTTGGCGTCAGGCCAAGGGCCCAACACAACCTCATCAGGGTATGGTCTATTATAAAATCGTCCAGTCGCGGAAACCAATTGCTATCGGTCAAGTGCATACGCTGGGCAGGTACAAAATATGTGCTGAAGTGTTTATGGCACTTGACTGTGATCACAATTGGGACCGGCGTCACTGCAGCCGATGAGGTGTGTATAAAGCGTTCTGAAGGCCACCCCAAGACGAATCCCGTGAATCATACTTGCGATGTGTCGCATTAATTTACAAGGCATGCAGAACTTCATTTCAGGGTCCCATTTGTGCAATCGCCGGTGTCGTCGCTCCGGTTTGGACCAGTGCTCAAGTGGGACGCTGCGCATTGCGCACCGAAGCATGGCGTTCGTGTCTGGTCGTGAAAACGCAATGCGCACTTCAGGGGCACTGTTTAAGGCTCTTTTGGCTTCAGTGTCTCCCTCCTCGTTTCCCATCATGCCACAGTGCGCAGGAATCCACTGGAAAGTGATGAGGTGGCTATTTAATGGAGCAGCCTGAAATAGCTCTGCAATTTCCATATCTAAATATGAGATGGGTCTTGTCTAATGACGCAAGTAATGGTTTGCAAAGCGGGTTTGGCATCGCAGAATATCCTCCATGCACGAGGTTGCTCTCCAGAAATGAATCGGATTGCCTCCCGGATAGCAACAAGCTCTGCGGCAGTTGATGTGGTCTTGTGGTCTACTTGGAACCATCGAGCGATAATCATCTACGGGATGAGAAAGGCTGCAGCGGAGGTATGGTAGAACCATCGGTGTACACGTGCAGAGATTCGCCGTACGCTGCATATATGTGATGTAGGGTCCGTTGTTTCAGGCCATTTCATGAAACAAGGGACTTCTTCGTAATCCCAGGAATCGTGAGGCTAACAGGCGGTTTAGGCAGGACCCATTGGAGGTGCTCTAGGAACACTCGGGGGAGAAAATCTTGATGGTAGAATATTCGCATGCCGTGATATCACTCTTGAAAAACCGCAGTCTGGATGGGTGGCGGGGAGTGCAGATAGCGGGTGCCGCCTGTGTCGGGTCAACAAACGAAGATGCACTCGAAGTGGACACATTTCTTGAAACACCCGGTATAATAGCATCATTACATGGCAAACACAACGATTCGTGCAAAAGTTCCTTATTAGAATAATGCGCGGTGTAGAACATCTATTCACAAGAGAAAAATCATTGCGAACACAGGTCCGCAAAAAAAAAATTGAGCTCATTCAGATTCACTCAAAAAATATATTTAGCGCTTAGGGCTCACTCGGACTCAGACTCATCAAAACTTTCCCCGACGGAGACATTCGCACTCGGAATAACAAAAATTATTCTGAACCGGACTCGCTCGGGCTCAAGCTCACCAAAAGATTACTCACCCCGATTCACTCTAGGTAGGCTGATGGCTCGATTTGAGTCTGAATAAGCCTGAGTTAGTCGATTCATGAGTGAGTTTACCGATCTATGTATTCGAATGATAAAAAACGAACGCTACAGCCCTCGTATCTTCAAGCTTGAGTGCATTCTGAATACAGCAGAGTCGCACAAGGAAGGATAGTGACAAAAACATGGCTGATCCCTCCATCATAAGAATCGGTATAACACGAAAGTGAAACGTGTCTTCACAAAGGTGGTTGGGCGTTAATTGTGCATTGATATATGAGAGATTGTACAATGTCTCTTGATGTTTGGCAGCTATAGCACCGTCAAACTCAAAGAAGAACGCACGAGACGAACGCACAAGTATACTCCGGACCAGCGTGAACTAACAAATGTCACAGTTTTTTAGTTTCCTGTGTTCAAGTCCGGAGATTCCAATCAACCAGAGAATTATAGGCCAATATCTGTTCTGAGTGTGATAAACACAGTTTCTGAAAAACTAATTTCCAAGAGAGTGAAGAGATTTCTAAACGAAAACAAACGTTATCTGTCCTCAGCAGCATGGCTTTGTCCCAAATAGATCGACATCCACAGCAGTTCTAACACTGTCGCAGTTAATAAATTCCGCACTTCATCAAAACAAAGTAGTTATAGGAATATTTTTAGATATTAAGAAAGCTTTTGATACAGTTTCTCACTCTATACTATTGCAAAAACTAGAAAGTTACGGAATCACAAATAAATCTCTCAAATTTTTTTCCAGGTATTTGTTCTCACGAAAACAAATGGTAGTAATGAGCGATTATTACTCAACATACAGCACAGTCACCAGCGGAGTCCCACAGGGATCCGTGCTTGGCCCAGTGTTATTCTCATTGTACATTAATGACCTCCCTGCTGCTCTCCATAGCTCAAATGCTCTAATGTATGCAGATGATACAGATTTATTATTTACAGGGGACACACTCTCTGCACTACAAATAGATGTAACGGCTGAATTAGAAAGGATCTACTCATGGTTTGTAAAAAAATAAATTAACTTTGAACAGCAACAAAATAAAATATGTAGTTTTTCGATCGAGGAGAAATAACATAGACACCAATAAAATAAATATTGCCTTAAATAACAGTCGTATACAAGAAGTTACCTCGATTAAATATCTGGGTGTCATATTTGACCAACATGTACATTGGGAAGAACATATTCAAAACGTGTGCAAGAAGGTCGCATACGGATGTTATCACCTCATAAGAGCAACACAGTATTTACCTCCAGAAATACTTAAAACCCTTTATTACGCGTTCTGTCATAGCCATATTGGCTATTGTTTAGATTCATGGGGCGTGACCTACAAAACATACATACAACCTTTACAAACATTACAAAAAAGGGCATTGAAAATAATTAGTAAACCAAACAGCAGCAATAATATAACTCGTAACATTTTCCAAACTCAGCATGTGTTATCGGTAAAGGCTCTATGCAATCACAAAATATCAATTTCAGTTAACAACATATTGTCTACCAACTTTCCTATTTCTCGAGATATCTTTTCTTTTCCGACACGTAGTACGAGACATGCTCTAAAAGGCAATCTAAATTTACCTAAGTGTTATAATATATACGGCGAACGAGTAATTGTATTCAATGGAACAAAAATCTGGAACACCCTACCCCTAGAGGTTAAAACTGCACGCAACTTTAAGCTATCTAGTAAATACTTTTTTCATTGAAAACCAGGATACCTAATGATCCTAAATTGACAAATGTAGGTGTACTGTATGAGAAAATTTTTGTTTGTGAGGATTATGTGGTTTGTTTTAATTATTGAATACTGTTGAATGTCGTTGTGTTAAACTGTGTAATTTACCTGTCTGTTTAATTTTTAAACATTGGACCGGAAACTAGCCTTACTTGGCTATCGGTCCAGGTATTGTATAAGTGTGTTTGTGTAAAGAAAAATAAAACAATTCACCTCAAAAAAGAAGTTTGAGCAGTGCGCTCCTTTCGCAAACGCGGCCGCTGCAGCGAACGAAGTGACCTCCGTGCGCTCTGCAACTTCAACGCAACCTTTGCGGTGAACGCACAAGGCGAACAAACACGAGATAAGCGCGCGCCCGGGCGACCACGCCCTGTAGGCAAAGTGTAGGAGGCGCGCATGCATCGCAAGGAGCGCGGTGGCGACCTTTAAAGCGCGCCCTTCGCGCCGTGTCGCTCGTGATAACGAGAACACGCTGAAGTGCCACCGAGCTCTGAGTACCGCCAGCGGTAGATGGTGTATATAAATAGCTCGCCATTAGTATGATGAAGAACGTACGCTCTGTGGACGAGTCGTTTAGCTCCACGCACTGTGGAGCGGGGGTCGTGTGTTAGATTCCCAGCGGCGGAACTTTTCATGTCTTTTTTCTTTTCCGTCTGTTAGTGTACATTTTACAAGGTCATATCCGTGACGAAAATACGCCAGTAGAGTCTTGGTGGACCCCGGCATAAAACACTTTCGTGTTAAAAAATCACTTCAACGCCACCTTAGGCCGGTCCAAAGGGCAGAGAGTATGGAAAGGGCCAGCGAAGCCCTGGACTATGCGCCCTGGCCATTGGCGACGTCTTGCCTTCAGAAGCAACGCAACTTCTATGTATGAGCGAAGGGAGGGAATTTTATGGGCTCGTTTTTTTTTGTTAGACACATCACTTCGTTTCTCTTATTTCTAATTAACAACTTCTATGCGCAATTCAAGTTTATTCTCTCTCTCAATCTCTCTCTAACGGTGTACAAGTTTAATAAATGTCGACAGCGGGCCAACAGAACTCGCCCTGTGACACGACAAATGCAGGTAAATTTTAGTGAAACATTTGTCTTCTTGTCGTTCGTGTTTATCTGTTGATAATCATTACTAACAAGTCTGGGATTTTAGGTGCCAAGAAGACTATATGATTATGAGGCACGCCGTAGCGGGCGACTGCTCATTAATTTAGACCACCTGGGGTTCTTTAACGTGCACCTAAATCTAAGCACACGGGTGTTCTTTGCATTTCGCCCCCATCGAAATGCGGTCACCGAGGCCGGGAGTCGAACGCGCGCCCTCGAGCTAAGCAGCGCGAGACTCCGCTTCTTAGTTAAGCTCCCAAATCGGTTTGTATTCATAACGAGGCAAGGCGTTCGTACAGCAAACCATTTATTATAAAGCCCTGTTATACGTCGGCGTCTATTCGTCTTTTTACACCTTTTCAGGGGCGAAGGTAACCTGAGTGCAAAGCAACAAGTTGAGGGTTTAGTAGTCGAGTAGTAAAACACCGTGGCAAGCAAGTGAATAAATGACTAAACCAGTTCCAAACATTCTGCATTATTTGCAGTATTACTCCGGTGTTCAGTGACTTCAGTCTGGGCAGACTAGCTAAATAAGATATTCCTTTTTTTAGGAGATACATGTGATTTATAGTTCACGTAGCTGGAATAATTTATAGACGCGTCTTGTCTTTCCCTTTCTCATGTACAAGTACAAAAAAAGAGGGGGTTGGGGGACTGTTCTCGTTGCAGAAACGTGAATAAAATGAAGCAACTGTCACGGCTGCGAAGAGGAGGACCTCGCTCTTAGGCGTTGAAGGACTATCTACAGAAGACTTTGCTTCATGCTTTTTTTTGCTCATTGCACACGTAGGCAGGAGCTACACGATACCGACAGGTAAAGGTGACTAAACAGGAAGAGCTGACGACTAAGTTTATATTCAGGCGAACGGCGCATCCACAAATGTATGTGAAAGCATGCCCGCCAAGTTAGTGTAGCTGTGTAGGAGGCGCCAGCAAAAAGCACGGCGATTATTATCTACAATATGAAACTAATGAGTGGTCATTACATTTGTGACGCCAGTGCTGTGGCTTTAACGGTAACCTGCACTCCCGCACGTCAAAGAAGACTACTCTACAATTAACGGGACTCTAAACAGAACAACGACTTTTTTTTCTCGTATCGGCTTTTTTTTCCACAATACCAAAAGTAAAGCTTTTGCCGCAAGAAGACGCTTTGTAAGTGATAAAGTGCGCAAAAAGAAAATGCAGGCGGCCATGCCACCTTGCATTTCCTGAACAAGCTTGCTGTGGCGTCTTGGATTTTGAAGCCGTCTGCTATAGCCTGCATAGTTCTTAGTGGGCAAAAGTTAAGTCTTCTATGGGGGCCAGAGACTCAGCCTACCAACTTTCAGAAAATTTTGTTAAGCCGATGTGGCCAAAATACGAATGAGCACTTTGAAATCCGTGGCGTTACACTGACATTCAAGTGAAGAGGTTTCGGCGCAAAATTTAAAAATTTAATGTACATGTTCATTCTTTCTTCTATTCGTAAAACCATGAAACTGAGGTTGACCGCAGTAAAGTGTTGCAATAATAATTTATCAGTCTAAACTGATCCGTTGTTTCCCTTTAGTGTTCGTTTAAGTCATAACTTTGCACAACCTTCATTCTACCAAAGTGAACGTTAGGCCTTATTGTGCTATTTGGCACATATTAACTAAAAGTGGCACTACATATTGGCCTTGAGCAAGTGCAAAGAAGAGGCGTTTGTTTTATTCTCTCGAGTCGCAGTCACCAGCGGTCTGCAAATGATTGATTTCGAACTGCATGAGTTCAGACCTGTCAGACTTGGAGAAAATTAGTACTACCTAAATTTATAGATTCAGTGTTACGTCACAAGTTTTGCGACCCTAATAAATACCCTACTCCTTTTTCATCTCGTACAATACGCTTATTCTACTCTCTTACTGTCCTTCGTTAAAAGAAACCTTTCAGTTATTTTATTTTCTGCCTTAAACTAAAGTTACCAGTTGTAGTGTTTATATTAGGCCGCTATGCGAAGCTGTTTTCTTGTTGGCGCATTGTGCCGCTCACTTCTATCGTTATAATGTGCTCTGTTGTTTTTATTGACTTTTATCATTGTACTAGTCCCTCCTGCTTCGACCAGATGGCTTTCAGTATGGTGTAAAAAGTTTTTATTCATTAGCATCTTGGTATATTCCTATCGCGGAATATTTCCTGTGTGATCTTTATTGCTTGCTTTCGCGCGGGCGTACGTGTGCTGAGTGACCACACTCCTAAAAATTGGAGGTAATGTTGGATAGCAGGCAACTGTTTGCCTTGCAAAAGTGATTCTGTGGAGTGGGTTTGCATTACACACGACCCATAGAAGAGCTGGAGTTGGGCGTGCAGCATTTCCTTTCTTTCTTTCTTTCTTTCTTTCTTTCTTTCTTTCTTTCTTTCTTTCTTTCTTTCTTTCTTTCTTTCTTTCTTTCTTTCTTTCTTTCCTTCTTTCTTTCTTTCTTTCTTTCTCTCCCTCCTCCTTTCTCTCTTTCTTTCTTTCTTTCTTCCCTTCTTTCTTTCTTTCTTTCTTTCTTTTCTCTTTTTTTTGCCCGCATTCTATATTGTGCTGACTTTCACATGGTGTCAAAGCAGGAAATAAGAAAAGATATCGCAATAGAAAGAATACGCCCGAATAAAAGCGCTTGTAAATCGGCACTTTATTTATAATAAAATTATCAATTAAGTGTATTTGTAAAAAGTTAATTCGTACAGTTTTATATTACTCCATTGGTTTCTTTGTTTCTGTTGTTATCGCTGTTAGGTGGCGTCGAGTCACGAACCATGATGACACCACAAGTATAAAAAAACGTCAGTGCGATTTGGCTCACACAAATCCCTTACGCTCATCTGGACATTTACGTGTGTCCTGAGGAAGCCATGGAATGACATTGAGCATAGGTGATAGCACGGAACTGTTCATGTTTTTACTTTTTTTTCACTTCAAAGATATTGCTTCACTCGACTCAGCGACAATTGTACGTGCAATTGTTCTGCACGATGTTGCCGGGAATTGTGATCACGTGTGATTCTCCGCACGACACGAGCGACGGCTCAGCGCTCCGTTTTTTTTTTTCAGATTTTTGTATAAAACACTATACAGAACAAATATGCAGAAGGAAGTCCGATAGTACTAGGCTGCCGGGGGACCTCCTCTCCAAATTAAAAGCCTCCTGTCCGTGCCCTTAATAAGCCTAATTTGATTAGACTGTCTCTTGGATCGTCTAAATTTGAGCGAGAAGAGACCGATTGCAGGCACAGGAATACCGCAGCACAAAGTTGAGGAAAGCCTTTTTTTTTCATAGCGAGGAGATTAGGTTGTTGAAGTAGGGGCATTTAGGTGCCGTTTGTCGATCAATTATACGTAAACAGAGGCGGACACCAAGGTACGACGCACCTCTACAATATCACGAATGCGCCACATCGTGTCCAGGCATCGTTCGCGTGCGGTACTCCTAGATTGTGATAAGTAACCCCCTAAAGGGTTCGCTTTTAAGTTTAGTTTCTGTGCCCCGAGGAACTGCAGAGCCGGACAGGCGGCTTCGAGGGCGTAATTCAAGTTCGCGTTATGGACAAGCTCCTTTCTTGCTTTTTTTAAGAGTACTGGATTGTTACAAATGTGCGAGCGTCGCTGATGACCCCATCACTGGCAGTTGGCCTGCATCGCCGAAGGCGTACGCATAATCGTTCAGCCTGGTGACACAGGCCAACTACTGACGGCCCAAATGATGCCTGTGGCGCCATCGCTTAAGGGTCTCGTTGTACTTTCGAGGAAATGTAAATCCCTTATACAACGATCACTGTAAGGGCAATAAAGATGAATGCTCCAGCGTATTCCCGATATGTGTAGTCTCCTTAAATAGGCTATTCTGCAAGACCCACTGAGCCAGGAGCGTAGCCGGAAGTGTTTTCCAAGGAGCGGTTGGGCGGTGGAGGGAGCGAGGACTTTGTGTAGGTTCGTGCGTGTGTTTTCATGTGTGCGTGTATATACACACATACAAAATTAACAAATTCTGGGGAAAGTTAGAACTACCTGACCCCCCCCCCCTTTCCCCTCAGCAACCTTCAGAATGGTTTCCCACAAAAACATCACTTTCATAACTAGAAACTACACCTGAACGATGTTATTGTTGACTGCCAACGCCGATACTGCATTAACCGCCCATGTTGATAAAAATTGGAGGCGTCCTCTTGTAATGTATCCGCTATTTATAACATATGTAATAAACTTGAACTTTAGCAGTTCGTCGGCGTCGAAAACGTCACTGGGGAGAGATCGTTTCATCGTGCTAAGCTGGCATTGCTCGACCGCACGTGGTCGCATTGCTTCGCCCGGTACCATCCGATCTTGCGCACACGTATACGCCCTAAACACCGATCTGCTTGCTACGCGTGCAAGGCAACACGCACTGCACGCCGACGGAAATGCGTCGCGGACGTCTTAAATAACCAAGGGTTCGACGCCCGACGCAGACGGTGCCGTCCTGTAAACTGCAACCAGCGTTCACGTATCGAGCGGTGCGTATATACGCAAGACAAGCGTCTGCGTCTTCATCAGGTGCGAATTAAGTTTCACCGCCAGCACGACGGCAGCGCAATTCATCGACGCGTATATTTTAGCCGATAAGTGAGTTAGCCGATGTAGACAGCACGCATGCCGGTGCCCACTGCACACAATGATTCGAAATCCCCCTTTCTTAAATCATTTTTCCCGCTTACCTCGAAGGTGCTGTTGAGGTGACCATGTCTACTGATGGATGGACAGCGCCTGTGTCTTTCTATAAAAGTTACGGAAAGTACTTACAGAAAAAATGAGTCCGATAGAGCGTGATGACTATTTTTAATTATGAGATCTGTAAAACTGTAGTGGCTTTCTGTGCCGACTGTATGGTATCATTTCTTGCAGAGGCAACTCTACTGTGCTGCTTTTAAGAGCGGAGCTCCTTAAGCTTTTCGTTGCGCCGGGTAGTGCGAACACAAACTGTCATCACCATGAATCGGCACACGTTCTCTTCGTCCTCTTCTTACTCTCAGTCCTCTTCTTCATCTTCTGCTTCACTCCCAAAACACGTGCACCGATTCCTCCGGCGCGGGATGGTATAACTCTGATTGATGAGAAAACGAGTACAAAGAGAGAAAGAACAAGAAAGAGACAAATTCTTGGCCTTAAAAAAATTTCTTGGCGAGGCGGGATTCGTACCCTCGTACCCACGGTTCGAAGGCGAGAGTCTTATCCACTCGGCTATCCAGGCACGCCAGCAGAGCATAGCATAGGCTTGTATATAGTATAGTATAGCATGGTGGCGGGAAAGGGATGTGAGGGTGACGAGGAGTGAAAAGAGGAGGGGAGGGAGTAATGCATACCATAGAAATATAGAGAGAAATAGAGAGGAAGGGAAGGAAGACAGTGAAAGAAGGTAAGACAGAGAAAGAAATAAAGGAAGAGAGAAAAACATAGAAAGAGGAAGCAAGGAATATATACAGAGAGAAAGAAGGGCAAGAAAGAGAAACGTAGAAAGAGCGAGAAAGACAATGAAATACACAGGGAGAGAAAGAAAGAGATAGAGGCAAAAAAGGCAGGAAATATTGAGAGATGACAGAAAAAGAATGAGTGACATGAAGAAAGAAAGAGAAAGGTGTGGAGAAACTAAGAATAGTGTGCCTCGATGTGTGCGCCCCGCTTAGGGTGTTGCCATTCCTTGAAGGGGCTGATGCCGCCACGACGCCATTTTTTGCCCCGCGTCTCGTGCCTCTCAGCGCAGCTGCCGTAGAGGGGTGAGACGCCGGTAAGAAGCCGTGGGCTAAAATATGGCAGCCGCGCCGCAGTAGACGCCGCAGATGTCCTCACCCTGGACAAAACGCGCAACAAAACGCGCATCAAGGCACCCTAACTAAGAAGGCAACCCAGCGCCACGCTTCCGTCAGGCTTGGCACCCCTAACGCGAAGCTGCCTCATTTCTTTTAGGGGCGAAGCTCCTCAAGGCGGCACCCGTTCGTCCCTCGTAGTCGTAGTAGTAGTAGTAGTAGTAGTGCGTAACCAGTCGTAACGCTAGTACCAGATCTTGACCTCCAAGGTGGTGCCGGTGGGAGATTTTTCCTGTGCGTTGTTGAACAATAAAAAATTCTCAGCGTGCGCGTTAACTAAAAGCCGAATTCTTCTGTCTCTCATTCCCCATTAGCAGCCATTGGCATGTTCCAGTAGGAAACGTTAGTAGAAGCAAAAGTGTAAGTGTTAGCTAAAAGCCGACTTCTTCTGTCTCTCATTCCCATTAGCAGCCATTGTTTACCTCCAAGGTAGTGCCTGGTGAGATTTCTCCTGTGCGTGATTAAACAATAAAAAATTTGTTCAAAACGCCGTTGATTGATGAAATAAACAACGAAAGACGCCAGATGTTTTATAAAAGCAAAACGAAAGAACGCCAGATGTTTCTAAAGCAAAACGAAAAGACGCCAGCTGCTTAACGAAACACGCCAGATGTTTTCTAAAGCAATGAGTTTCTAAACAATGAAAATTCACAGCGTACATGTAAAATTAAAGTGAGCTGCAAGTCGTCATAACTCATCGAACCTTTAGTATAAACGCGCCCGATCTCACGTCGGTGATGATGTAGTGGGCAGAATTCACGGAAGATTCACGGTTTAACGATGAACCTCCGCAGCTTCGCCCACTCATCATCATTCACTCCGTGGATATGCTGTGATTTTTTTTAATGCGACGCACCTCTTAGCGAACCAAATACACTTTCACCCTTTTCTATCTATCTATCTATCTATCTATCTATCTATCTATCTATCTATCTATCTATCTATCTATCTATCTATCTATCTATCTATCTATCTATCTATCTATCTATCTATCTATCTATCTATCTATCTATCTATCTGTCTGTCTGTCTGTCTGTCTGTCTGTCTGTCTGTCTGTCTGTCTGTCTGTCTGTCTGTCTGTCTGTCTGTCTGTCTGTCTGTCTGTCTGTCTGTCTGTCTGTCTGTCTGTCTATGAAGCCGCTTACATGCTAGCGCTCTCGTGTTCATCTCTTGAATTTGACATATACCGAAATCGGCATAGCATTCGTACATGAGTGTATGACGTACAAACACGATTAGCGGGCCATGACATCAATAACGTAACTCCCTAGTCCCTGTACGTCATGAAATCATTTCCAACAGTCCCGTACGGCACATACCTGCATACCACGGACGGTCGTATGCAGGTGTGCGTGACAGGTGATTCACAGGCAACATATCTTAGACTCAGGGGTGGCACCGGAACTTTTTGACGCGATGCCGTCTGCGTGGCAAGCAGGTGTTCTACCACACAGCCACGCCTCTGCTTGGAGCTGCACTGAAAGTAACTTTCATGCTTCCCAAAAATACGCGTCCTGTATACAGGTGTCACAGTACGAGATGTAATATCGCAGTAATATTGCGTGGTACAAGCGCACATTGCCATCGGGCGTCACACCATGTCAATATCATGACGACTTGGTGGTTTAAAGACAGCCACCCATTACAAAAGGCACACACATTACTGCGCTAGTTCCCTTAAGACCACGCAGTGGGTGCATCGCAACTTCGAAAAAGTTTCTCGCGTATAATTGCTCCAGGTTTAAAGCATGCTACCCATTACATAAGGCACACACCTTAGTGTGCGCATTCTCTTAAACACTCGTAGTGTTCGAAGTGCGCACTAGGGCCAGGATATCGCTATCGCGTTCAACTCTTAAAGGCAAAGCTTAAGTGTCCCCCAATTTTTTACCGATGGGGCACCCGCGGCAATTGAGTCCCCTCGGAGGGCAGGGAGACTAGGTACTTAGGCGCCGTGTTCTGAATATGTTTGCTTTTGAGGAGGCATGTGGGGGGGGGGGGGGTGAAGCAGTCGGAAATCTTAGAAATCAGCTGCCCTCCTTCGCCCCTTCCCCCCCCCCCCTAATATGCTGCCGCTGCCCAGAATTTGGAAATATGAACGCGACAGCGTGGAGGAGCCTACGTCGTAGAAAATGTGGTCGGTGAAATACCCCGATGGAAGCAAACAATAAAATTCACGGTTTTGAGCCGGAATCGAACCCGTGCATTTTTCACAGCTCTCAAGTATTCTAGCACAGACCCACGCCCATGCTCCAGACGGCGTCGGATAAAGACCGTATACAAGTTTCGTGTCAGGACAGCTTCGATTGTGCTTGTAGTGTGGGCTATCCGCTTTTATATCCACGTAATAAGTCTTACATATTTACTCCCATGACTCCATATGCTATGGTCAAGCGTTGCATGAATACGCCTGCGAACGCTACTTGTAATATGCACATAATCGCGACCTAATGTGCGTCTCGTGGAGCTGAAACTGACGTCCCTGCTCTTACGTGAGTGCCGACGTTATGTCAGAAGTACGTGACGTACGTCTGACCTAACGTCTGACAGAAACTTACAGAAAGACGTCGACCCTCCTCGTAACGCTTGGCTAAAAAAAAACAAAACAAAAAAAGAACATCATTGATCCCTCTGTCATAGAAGTCGGTATAACACGAGAGCGAACCGCGTCTTAACAGAAGTACTAGTGGCTTGTTTATTGTACATTGATATAAAACAGCTTGCACAATATCTATTGGTGTCTGACAGGTATAGCACCGTTGGACGTGAATGCACCCACGTCCAACGGTGCGTTTGTCGTCGGGATGGAGATGTGCTTAGGCGCACGTCTCCATCCCGACGACAAACGTCCATGATCTTGACTTTACCCTTGTGATAGCTGAAGTAGTTAACACAAACCCAGACACAGCAGAGGGTGAATCCCGCGCAAAGATGGCATCAAGAAGCACGTGATGAACATTGGTACTCGATATGCACTGGCTGACAGCGCCGTCATATAACGAAACAAACTCCAAGGCGTGCGCTCCCCAGTAATAGGGTAACATATGCCTTTGCTCATGCATATACCACACAATGCTTCGGGAACGCTAGAGGCAGAGCTTGTAGCTTGAGCCGTGTACGCGGGAAGGCGTTCGGCTAACAGCTGGCGTCTCTCTCGTGGCACCAAATCACGCACTGCACGACATTCGCCCGTCGACGTCATTGCCTTTCTGTGCCGCTTATTGCAGCAGTTGTAGCCGGCGCTATCGCATTCGAAGCAGTAGGCGGAGGAGAAGCACCGTCGGTGCATGTCGGAGCTACACTGTTCTGTCGACGAGTCACCACAATAACACGAAGCGAAAGGCAAATCACGTACTGCGTCGTCACCAAACCGAATCAGCCCGTACGGCGCATTGCACCGACCGTAGAGTTTCCTCCAATAATGCATTGCAAGCCTCCGTTGCGCTGAAACTACCGAAGCACTCCCTGTCGGCACTCGTTAGTGTCGTGATGCAGTTCTTCAATTTATTTATTTTTTTATTTATTTATTTATTTATTTATTTATTTATTAGTACCTCAAATGCCCCGTGAGGGGTATTACATGAGGGGTGGGCATAACTAGTCGATGATAGTTTCGATGGATGCCTTGAAAGATGCATAGCTGGAGTGGTGTACAACGTCGGCAGGAAGACGATTCCAGTTCTTTGCCGTGTGAACGAAGAATGATTTCATGTGAGCGGTAGTGCGGGCTGCCGGAGGATAGACTGCCTTTGGGTGGCCATGACAGGATGAAGTACGATGCAAGGGTTCGATGTCAGCCTGGTGAGGTAAAAGGTGATAGGAAGGAAGGAGATAGAACTTATGAAAAAGACACGATCTTGCAGTCTTGCGGCGCTGCTCGAGGGTTTGAAGATGAACAGATGACTTAAGCTCGGTGACGCTGGTGTGATAAGAGTAGTCTGAACAAATAAACCTAGCTGCACGATTTTGTATAGATTCCAGAGCGGTTGAGAGGTTAGTTTGATGCGGGTCCCAAACTGAGCATGCATATTCGAGTTTTGGTCGAACGAGTGTTAAGTATGCTAGTAGTTTAACCGGGGAAGGAACAGGGCGTAGGTTACGACAATAGCCAAGCGCACAATTAGCTGCATTGCTGATGTTAGAAATGTGAAGGGGCCAAGTAAGGTTATTGCATAAGTTAACACCAAGGCATTTATAAGATGTAACTGCGCATATTTCCGAGCCAGCTATCACGTATTTGGCGAAAACGAACGATTGACGACGATGAAAAGTTAGAAGTGATGTTTTGCTCACGTTTAGAGACATTAGCCATTTGTTACACGAGCCTTGTTGATCTTGCATCACAGCATGGACTTCAGGTGCTGAACGACGGCAGCCCGACTTATCTCCGAGGAGTAGCTTACAGCAGCTGCCTGGACTTGACATTAGTGTCGCATAGTATTGTCACGAAAGTTCAATGGTTCACAGATATTGAAACTCACGGCAGTGACCATATTCCCACGTACGTGACAGTAAGAGGCCTGGGCGGTTCTCCTTCTCCTGGACACTCAAGACGTATTGACTGGGAAGCGTATCAGGTATCAGTGGAGGACAAGTGCATGCACGAACCGCCGGAATCAATTGAAGAAGTGATTCGTAATGCGATGGAGACTTCCACGAAGATGTGCTTGAAAACATCGAGACGTACAGCACTCGACCAAGAGTTGGAGCAACTTCGAGCTATCCGCCGGCGTGCCGAAAGACGATATAGACGCACGAAATCCATCTATGACCTCAGAGAGTCCAGACGCATTCAGAAGAAAATCCAGCGTCGTATGCACAAACTACAGGAACAACGATGGAAGAGCTTCTGTGACTCGCTGGATCCCCGCAAGCCTTTGTCCCCCGTATGGAGGACTATTCAAGGCATTCACTCACATCCGCAACAGCGTCATCCCTTCGCTGCGCTGGCACTACATCAACGTCGCTCACAGCTTGAGGTCTCTGGTGAATTTTGTGCCAAGATCGCTGGAGACATCGCTATACCGACCGACCTGTTACCACATGACGTTCCGGTTGCACGAGATCAGCAAATGGAGGTTCCATTCTCTATGGAAGAACTTCATGCAGCACTGAACACGTGCAGGCGCTCGTCGTCCCCAGGTCCAGATGGAGTGACCTATGCTGCCTTACGTCACCTGGGTCCGAAGGCACAACGCGGTCTCCTGGACATATTCAATCAATCTTGGCATGATGGCGAAGTCCCCGACGAGTGGAAGTGCAGCCGCCTGGTGCCTTTGTTGAAGCCCGGAAAGTCTCCGCTGGATTTGGCTTCATACCGGCCCATCGCACTAGCAAGCTGCGTCGGCAAGGTCATGGAGAGGATGCTGCTGACACGCATGGAATGGTACCTCGAACATTATAACATCTATCCTGATGCTATGGCTGGCTTTCGACGGGGTCGATCTTCAATCGACAGCGTCATTGACTTGGTGACCTCCGTTCAGCAGCAGAAAGCTAAGAAGCGGCTGTCGGTAGCACTGTTCTTAGACGTGAAAGGTGCCTATGACAACGTGACCCACGAGGCCGTTCTCGAAGCTCTCGAAGCAGCAGAACTTGGAGGTCACGTCTTTCGATGGGTAAGAAGCTACCTCACAAAGAGATCCATGTTCGTCCTAACAGAAGATGGGCCTACGAATAAGCATTTCACAAGTCGTGGGGTGCCACAAGGTGGCGTGCTGAGCCCGACTCTTTTCAACCTAGTTCTGGTGGGGCTCACCGAAACGCTGCCACAGACGGCTAATATATCTCTCTACGCTGACGATATCTGCATCTGGGCGTCCGGCGTGACACGGCCTCAAGTGCGCGCAAGAATACAGAAGGCGGCAACCTTGACATCTGCATACCTTCGCCAGCAAGGTTTGACTATCGCTGCAGAAAAATGTGCAGAAGTGGCATTTACACGCAAACCGATGTCTTTCTACCCAGTGTGCATCGAAGGCCAATCAATTGCTTATAAGAGCAGCCATAGATTCCTAGGTGTCATTGTGGATCGCGACCTAACCTGGAGTCCCCATGTCGCACATCTGAGGAGAAAACTGATATGCATTGAGAACATATTTAAGTTCGTTGCCGGAAAATCATGGCGACCATCCGTGCATTCAATGCTGCAGCTTTATACAGCCCTCTTTCTCGGATTTCTACGGTACAGCCTTCCTGCCCTGTCCAACACGTGCAAGACTAACATCCGTGCACTACAGAGCGTGCAAGCCCAAGCACTTCGGACATGTCTTGGCCTTCCAAGATGCTCATCGACAGTTGCAACTATCGCTATCGCACAAGAACAGCCGGTCGCAACTCATATCATCGTTGAGACGCTGAGAGCGTACATACGGCATTTGTCACGGCTACCGTCACATCATTTAGCGTGTTTGCCAGCGCGGAGGCCCCATGCTTCATTCTGCGGTATTGTGACAAAACACTACGACATATTACCACCTGGCTTCAAACCTGCGATGCGTCCGGCATCTGCGTTGTGGACTCTGCATCAACCTGACGTGTGCTTATCGGTTCCTGGAATCGTTAAGAAGGCACGCATGTCACCGCTAGCCCTGAAGCAGTTGTCTTTGCGTCTGTTGGAAGAAACCTACATTGATCGCAAGCATGTTTACACTGATGGCTCCACTAATTCCAACAGCTCTACCGGAGCGGTGGTTGTTCCATCTGATGACGTACTGTTACAGTTCAAGTTTTCTCACATCACGACGTCGACAGCCGCAGAGCTCGCAGCGCTTCAAGGTGCGGTCAAGTACATCCTGCAGCAGCCACCTAATCGATGGGCCATCTTTTGCGACTCCAGGTCAGCCTTACAAACACTACGGTTTGCTTTACGGCACGGATTACACGAACAATCCGTGTACGAGATAAGGCACGATTACCACCAAGCACTCGAGGAAGAACATGATATTATATTTCAATGGTTGCCGAGTCATTGCGGAATTGTCGGCAATGATCGTGCGGATGAAGCTGCACGATCGGCTCATGACCAAGATCTGCGGACACCCATACCACTCTTGAGAACAGACGCCGCGTGGCGACTACGAGCACTTGCACGCCGTATCACTCTTCTGCAATGGAATACGCCGGGTTTCTCCAACGCGCGCCTGTATTCGATTGACCCAAATTTGCAACTTCGTTTGCCACCAGGGCTCTCAAGACGCGATGCAACTTTACTGTGCCGCATGTGGTTGGGCGTGGCATTTACGAATGCGTATTCGTGTCTCATTGGAATGGCCAGCAGTGCGGCATGCAACATTTGCGCCTGCGAGGAGACGCTTGAACACATTCTATGCCACTGCCCATCATACCAAGCTCAACGACGTAGTATGGAAGTCAAGCTCCGTCACCTGGACTCAAGACCGCTGACAGAAAAGAAGATCTTGGGACCTTGGCCTACGGTCTCGCATACGCGCAAGGCCACGAAAGCCCTCTTGTGCTTCTTGAGGACCACCGGACTTCACGAGCGCCTGTGAACTAACAGCGCGAGTTCGTGTTGTGTAGTTCATCCATCCCTTTCTTGCTCTTCTTCCTTCTTCTTTACCCTTTCTTTCCTATTATTTCCCCTTCCCCCACCCCAAGTGCAGGGTAGCCAACCGAGCCAAAGCTTGGTTAACCTCCCTGCCTTTCCTCTTCGTATCTCTCTCTCTCTATGAGAGAAAGGTCTGACTGCAGGGTGAGGATGTCAGTGTTGTTAAGTATGGGACGGTAAATTTATTTATTTATTTATTTATTTACACATACTGCAGCGCTAAGTGCGCTATGGCAGGAGTGGGATACAAAGATACGCGGAATTTTAACAAACATCAATGAAAATTATGTAAACAGGCAAACTAATACAGATGTGTGATTATACAAGGTCAAAAGTGCACAAACATGTGATGAACATGATTGAAAATAGATTAAAGAAACAATGCTACTCAAGAGATCACACCAACAACAAATAGAGGAGGGTATATTACAGACGCATGTCATGGATGTCGGCTACAAAATTGGGCGATGGGCGTGAACGAATACAGCCAGGTAATGAATTCCAGTCTTCAATAGAACGGGGAAAAAAACTGAACTTGAACATGTTAGTTCGAGCAAAGTAAGGCGTTAAGTTTAAGCTGTGATAGCTTCTTGTCGTTGACTGAGGTGCAAAGTTTATGTAGTCCTTTTCATTTGATAGTTTAACTGCAGACGTCACGATGCTATGCAAGAATTTTAATGACTCTATACGGCGACGCGAAGAGAGCGAAGTTAAGTTCAGTGAAGAAAGAGTAGAAGAGGGTGAAAAGTCACGGTCATAGCGATGACATATGAATCTTACCGCTTTTTTCTGAATTGCTTCTATCCTATTAATCTCGCACTGCTTGTACGGGTTCCAAACGACAGATGCATAGTCTAGTATTGGACGAATGAGTGATTTAAATAAGAGAAGCTTAGTTTCCTTCGGGGATTTAGATAGAGTGCGACGTAGATAGCCTAGTTTTTTTAATGCTTTGTTACATACATAGTCAATGTGCTTGGACCATGTCATATTATGAGTAAAAATGACCCCTAGATACTTATACTCGAAAACCCTATTTACTGCACGGTTATCGAAAGAGTAATCAAAAGCAGACGGAGATTTATTGCAAAAGGACATAAATACGGTTTTTTTAAAGTTAATGTTCATTTGCCAGGTCCTGCACCAATTACAAAAACCAGCAAAAGACTCCTGCAAGCGGCAATGGTCAGCGTGTGTTTTAATGACCTTGTATAAGACGCAATCATCGGCATAAAAACGAATGGAAGAGGAGGTGCAAACAGGCAAATCATTTAAGTAAATTAAGAAAAGCAGAGGCCCAAGAACAGACCCTTGGGGCACTCCAGACGTTACATCAATGGCAGTAGAGTTGGATGACCTGTAAGAAACGAACTGAGAGCGGGATGACAAAAAGCTAGATATCCAGCTAACCAAATGAGGATTGTTTAGTATGACATCGAGTTTAGCAAGGAGTTTAGAATGCAGTACTGTATCGAAAGCCTTTGAGAAGTCAATAAATATAGCGTCGACCTGGTTGCCAAGATCAAGGTTCAGAAAAATATCATGCGTGAATTCGACTAATTGTGTTGTGGTACTGAAACCACGCCTAAACCCATGCTGCCTGTTAGATAGTAGTTGGTGCGATTCCAAGAAGAGCATAATATGTTTATGAATGATATGTTCTAACATCTTGCATGATTGAGAAGTCAATGATATCGGTCTATAATTCAATAGGGACTGCTTATCGCCAGATTTGTAAAGAGGGAGTACCTTTGCTATCTTCCATGAGGATGGAACAGTGCCAGAAGATAAAGACTTATTGAATATGACCGTCAGATATCTGGATGACCATAGGGAGTAGCGAACTAAGAATGCATTGTGTATCCCGTCAGGGCCAGTGCATTTTTTTACATCTAATTTTAAGATAAGGTTCAGAATGCCCTCACTCGTTGTCTCAATATCACTGATTGGTTCAGAACGAGCTATGCCTGTCAGAGAAGGAATGGAGTTGTTGTCAGAAACGAACACAGACTGGAAATAGTTATTAAAAGCATTCGATATTGCTTGCGGGTCACTAATAACGTCATTATCAATTCTGAAAGAAGAAGGTGAGGCATCATGAGGCAAAATCGAACACCAAAATTTGCGTGGGTTCGTGCTTAACATACCCGGCAACTGAACGCGAAAAAAGAAATCTTTCGCCGTTTTTATCTTGGAGTTAAGTTCACTTTTCGCCCTCTGAAATCTGTCTAGGTTAACGGGATCGTTAGTTCTTCTGGACCGCCTAAGTCGACGGACACGGCGAGATAAATGCAAAATGTCACGATTGATCCAAGGAAGATTAATATTGCTTTTCTTTGTCTTAAGTGGCACAAATCTTCGGACACATGACTTAACAAGATCCTCAAAGTAATTAACGAGGTAATTTATATCCTGCCTGTCAGAAAGTGCACAAAACGTATCAAAATGATCAGCTAGAATATCAGTAATGGAATTGTCATCCGCACGAGTGAAATCAGGGAAACTAGTAAATGTATAGGGTGATTTGGATGTGGCACAACAAAGTGATAACAAGACACCTTTATGGTCTGATAATCCGTCAATTACCTCGCAAGAAAAGTTATCAGCTAAATCTGTACTTAGAAAAACTAAGTCTAGAATAGCATTTAACCTAGTCGCACATGAAACAACTTGAGTAAGCCCGAAAGACAAAGAAATATTTATTAATTCATGACAGATAGCAGCATCGCGACCCGTTACAGTCAGGGAAGGCCAATCGATGTCAGGAGCATTAAAATCACCCATACAGATCAATTTTGATGAAGCTATATTAACATCGCACATGAAATTGGAAAGAGCATGAAGAACATCAAGGGAGGATCCAGGTGGGCGATATATAACACTAACTACAATACATTGCTTATTTAGATAAATCTTACACCACAGGGATTCAGTCTCCGGAGGTGATGGCAACACCGAGAAGCGGATATCTGAGCGGATAAGCAGAGCGACGCCACCGCCAATGCCATGTGCCCTGTCATTACGTATGGCAATAAAACCGGGCGGAGTAAACTCAGAATCGTAAACGTTGCTATGCAGCCAAGACTCAGTGATGCCAACAACATGAGGGGAATAAGTTGCAACAAGGGACAATAGGTCTGGAAGTTTCTTAACTACGCTACGAGCATTAACGTTTAGAACTACAAGGTGTTCCTGACGGTTATAATGAGGTCAGAGAGTGGATGAAGAGGGATTTGAGGATGTGGGGACAGAAGAACGAGGGCCACGGGGTTGATCTGAGACTTGCACTAGTGTGTTTGAGGCGTCGTCCCAGTTGTAACGAACCTTGTCAATGAACGCGTGATCGTATATTAACTTTACCACAGAGCCATCGTTGCGAAAAGGAAGTGACGCCTCCCAAATTCACCGCCTTTAGACGGCGACACCGACTGAGAAGAAAAAATAGATTCTTTTCGCCTCCGAATCGTCTTAAGTGAATGTATAAGGGGCCCTGTGATTGTTTACGCACTCATTTCTTGCACTTTTCTGTATTTGTGTGCATTGTATGGTTAGTTACACAACCTTCCTGGGGTGCTCAGGGAGGGCTTCCAGCATCGATGAGATACTGAAAGAGAGGCTCGTTAGAGAGGTTCGAGTGATATTTGCGCTGGGAAAGCAACTCAAGGCTGTCGTCGGGTCCTGTCCCCGACTCATGCAACAAAGTTTATCTCTATACTACCGTGAGCCAGCCATCTTTATTTCTTGGAGCCCCGCCCGGATTTGGAGAAGAGGGTAACAAAGCAATTGCCGGTCACTCCCACTTCCTGTTTTGCTATTATTTTTAGAGGCGCCATATGTAAACTCCGCAGAAGGGTATAAGGTATAGCCTCGTCGCAGACGGATGCGGAGAGCGAAGAAACCCGTCTCGTGCAAGTCATTCACTCGCTTCAGTGCCTCGCAAAAGCTCGTGGGGGTGGCCCGGGTATATTTTGGTGAGAGCGTATTGTCCATTGTTAGAGCGCTTCAGATGCCCGCCTGCCCGTCCGGCCAGTGGCACTTTTCATGGCCACCATCACGCAAGTTTGCCTTCTTTGAATTTACGTCTTCTTTCACACGACACCAACGTC
Source organism: Rhipicephalus sanguineus (assembly GCF_013339695.2). Taxonomy (NCBI): domain Eukaryota; kingdom Metazoa; phylum Arthropoda; class Arachnida; order Ixodida; family Ixodidae; genus Rhipicephalus; species Rhipicephalus sanguineus. The sequence goes on from NC_051181.1 coordinate 65,756,003, forward strand.
TCTCCTTCGGGAATAATGGAAAGAAGGAACGGACAGCTCTTTTTTTCAAAATAATATTCAAAGAAAACAAGAGCAAGAAAAGGGGAGGAAGCTAATTTTGGTGACAAATATAATTTTGAAGTCTTTCTTCAAAATAACTATAATAATGTGTAGGATTTCGTAAAACTAGACAAAGGCTCACGCGTTCGCAAAATCTCAATAATAACTGCTGGGCTTTTACGTCCCAAAACCCCGATATGATAATGAGAGACACCGCACTGGAGGGCTCAAGAACTTTCGACCACCTGGGATTCATTAACTTTAGCCTAAATCAAAGCACACGGGTCTCTAACATTATGCCTCTATCGAAATGTGGCAGTCGCGGCCGGGATTCGAACCCGCCACCTTCGGGTCAGAATTCGATCACCGTAATCACTAGACCCTCACAGCGGATCATTCATAAAATTTTGACCGCTTTCCCTGCTACCAGGACTCATGGTGAAATGAGGGTTTCTATTTGTGTTCGCGTTACACTTGCGTGCGTGTTTCCCAGCTTGCCACCGGCAAGGGAGGCGATCTCCAGCTACAAATAGGCGGTTAAATTTTGCGAACTTTACGAGACGATGAGCTTTTTTTTTTGCCTTTTTTATAAACTTGTGGACTGAAATGGGGTCGGTAAGTGAAAGGGCACTACAAGAAATTGCTCGGAGGTTACGTTTCTTGAAGAGTTTGTGAACGCGCCTTTCGCTCGCCACTTTGGTTTGCAGACGGCAGAATCTGCCTGCGCCTCAACAGCTCGGGTCACGTGACCTAATCAGACGCTTCATGTGTAACGTCTCTGCTAGAGCGGTATGTCGATGTCTACACTGGCCTCTGGCACTAGTGATGCTGGCATAGTAGTAATAACGGCGAAGCGGCATGGTGTGGGTTACTGGCCAACCTAGCGGCACCTCCCACCCACTTGCACTGGTAAAAATAGCGGTCCTGGCCCTTTTGTATGCAACGTCAGGCAGAACCTTCCATTTCATTCAAATCGTACGGAGGTGGTATGACGTCATCCGTGACATTTATACTAATGTAACATTACCCCACGCTGTAGAGGAGTGAATAGACTCTCCCTTTTTACAGGTGCTGTTGCTCGCATATTAAGCACACGAGCCTAAATTAAGCTCCATAACGCGTATTGTCATAAATAGAACTTTTTACAGCAGAGCAGTTATCCTCGAGGTTGGCCGTGTGTCGTAGGTAGAAAAATTATCATAATCATGAGCCGGCACGCGCTCGCTTCTTCATTGTCGTCTTCTGCTTCGCTCCCAGTACACGTGCGCCCATTTGTCCGGCGTGGGATGCAATAACTCTGATGGGCGAGAGAACGAGTACAGGGAGGGAGAGGAGAAAGAGGAGTAAAGATGGAGAAAGAGAGAAATTCTCGGCGAAGAAAGTTTCTTGGCTAGAGCAAGCATGTATAGTATAGTATAGTATAGTATAGTATAGTATAGTATAGTATAGTATAGTATAGTATAGTATATAGTATAGTATAGTATATAGTATAGTATAGTATAGTATAGTATAGTATAGTATAGCATAGTATAGCAACAGGTGGGTAAGAGAGAGGGTAAAAGCCTAGCCAAGGATGGTCCAGCTAGGTGCCCTCCAGCGCTGCTGTGATCCAGATTTGCCCGACCTGGTGCAAGCTGCGCTAACTTTTTTTTAAACATGTATTGCGATAGCCGGCTCTAATGTAGCTCACCTTACCACATATTCGCAGCTACTATACAACAGTAGAGCGCAGTATATTGCTGTCACACACTGGTGTGATTAGGTTAAAATATTATTCTTGTCACGGACACGTCAACTGCCTTACAACTGACTGGGAGGTTACATAACGCCCGCCTTAAATGGCGGCTACTTGTCCCACAACGTCCATTACCCTTCCTGTCATCTGCGACAACCACGTCTGCTTTGACGTCATATGCCGCGTTATAAAAAAGGTATGGCGGCGTCACTTCGGATACGCAACGTGTCCGCATTAATGAACTCCGATAGCGCACCCTGTACCAACCGCCTGTGAAGCGGGACCAGACCCGCAGAGAAACCTCACGCGTGGCATGTAGTTCGTTGACCCAGTGCTCTCGGAGTCGAGATCGTGCGTGCCGAAAAGACGCTCTCTGTTCTCGGTGCCACATTCACCCCCGCGGCATGAAATTCGCCCTCCCAACAAGCGGGGGCGCCAGCGTGCGCGCCGTTCGTGACCAAAGGCAGGGTATTGGCGCTGGTGGACTCTTATTAGGAAACGCGAATGAATCACGATTCGAGCGCAAAGGGCACTTATCTCGCATGCGGTCCTTTTTTGTCGTGGCCGTAAGAATAGTTGATACTGCGCAGCTGACGCGAGGAGTCGAGTGTGGCCGATGACGTCACATCGCCACCTCCATACCGAACTGTGATCAGCTGCATGTGCTACGTGCAGCCTACCGGCGGAAAAAGGTAGACGTTGATCACCTGTTGCGCAATAATGGCCAACAGACATTTATTATTTCGCATTAGAACGGGCGAATGGCGGCTTCATTCCGGTGGATGGAAGGTACAGAAATGTTCCTTCGTACGAAAGAATGAAAGACAAAATTGTTTGTCAGAGAATGCCCCGGAAAGCCGCGAAAGCGCCTTGGCAGGCCCCAGGTGATCGTCACATGCCAACAAAGGTGCCATTTGCACATATCAACCAGTTTATATCCAAGACATAATATTCATGCAACTCATTTGAATTTAAGTCATAATCATTAAACTACAGCTAAAAATAACAAAAAAAATCAGCCAGCTGCGCTTCGCGGACACTCATGATGAAACAACGAAGCGGGCTTTGCTATTCAGCCGTAGTTTTAGTAACATTCAATGTAAGCTTCATCTCTAATAACCAGTGTTCAATTAGCTTTAGTGTTTGGTTCTCATAATCTGCTACATATGCACCTGAACGACCAGAGCGAAACTACCGGGGTCGCCAACGTAAACTGTACATTTTGCACAGCATCCATATTGCCAACGTCGTAACATTTGCTGCACTTGTAGTATCCTTTAAAGGTGGGCATGAATGGTCCACTGGTAACTAGGGTTGGGGTAGGTAGTAGTCACAAGAAACAACGACTTACAATTAAAAATACACTGCCAAATACACTATTCTAAGCATTCAAGCTCTGTCCGCCGCGGTGGTGGGGCGGCTACGGTGCTCGGCTGCTGACCCGAAGGTCGCGGGCTCGATCCCGGCCGCGGCGGTCGCATTTCGATGGAGGCGAAATGGTAGAGGCCTGTGTAGGTGCGATGTCAGTTTCTGTTAAACACCATGACATGGTCGAAATTTCCGGAGCCCTCCACTACGGCGTCCCTCATAATCATATCCTGGCTTTGGGACATTAAAACCCAGGTATTATTATCAATCAAGCTGCGGTGTTTCACGTGTCGAACAGTTATGAGGAATGCCATAGCGGGTGTCTTCACGACGTAGTGTTATTTAGCGTGCATATACATCTGAGTACGCGGGTGTTCCTTCCTTTCGCCCTCACCGAAATGCGACCGCAGTGAGTAGCAATCGCACCCGTGTCCTATAGCTTAGCAGCGGAACTCCACAGCCGCGAGGCAATCTTGGCGCAGCGAATGTGTCATGTCGAATTCTTACTATAGGCCCTGTTCACACTAGATGTCGAAACAGGCGGAAGCGTCAAAACTCGCTAAAGGTCCACTCGCGTCCCTGTCTGAGCGGGCAGGCAACCAAGCGGCGAGCCCAATCGGTCTGAGACCGATTGTTTGCAAGCGAAGCTTGTATTGCCTCACAAGTGTCCTTGGCGTTGTGGGAGTCACTGCACGGAAACCCGGCGCCCGCAAGCGCGAAAAGTGCTGCCCTCGAAGGTGCGCACGGCTGACACGCTAATGTGTGTGCGCCGTTTTGCGATAACTGATTCTATCTTGATCGAGGGCTTCTCGGCGATCAGCCGCTTCTGATACGGCAATCTGATCTTTCATCGAGGCTATCGAGGTGACTTGTCATTCCACGTCGCCAAATCTCACTGTTACCTGGATTTGAACGCGTGACCGTCGTTGTTCCCTGGAGTAATTGAAGTGTTCCACTGCTAAGCACGTGGATGATGGTCTTATTCCCAGCATGGAGGTAGGAAACAGCTAGGAAGGAAAATTGCGCAATGCGATAGAAAGAAACAAGAAAAAGTAGTACGTCAGGCACGCACACGTCAAACTTCGCTTTCGTGTAGGGCAGGGGCTCCAGTTTTTCCTGTTTTTCTTTTTTTTTTTTCGCTACAGCGATAGCAGAACACCTTTACGCGTCCAAATCGCTTCTCTAATACTGTATTCAAGGTTACGAGAGCAGGAGGTATGTAATTAACACTGTCAATAACTAATTTAACGCAGCGTGTGCTAATACACCTGCGTTACTGATAAACGCCTCCTCAGTTAGTGCTTTTTGTTTCGTTGATTGTTTTTTTTAACTGCCGAGGTACTGTTTCGTCTATCACTCAGAGCTATCCCCGCATAATTCAGTATGATGAAACACCGTTGCTGCATGTGCTGTCGCAAACACCTTATTAATGGGCGGGCGTATTGTAGCTATAGAGGACCTGTAGGGTAAAGGAAAAGTTGGTGAGTTTTTATTTCGTGAAATACCGTCAACCCATACTGACTGATGCTTTTTGAGAGGTTCGCTTCCCTCCTTGCCTATACTGGTAAAGCAGCAGTTCTCACGCTGCTATCCTGTATCAAAACATGCTCTAAGCATTTTGCGCCATAAGCCTGATTTCGTAAGCAGCTGCTTCTTCAACTCAGTGGTAGTTCAAAGGACACGCAAATCTAGCGTTCACAAGCACCCGACTCACTGCCGTTTACAAAATTTTGTTAGCAAGTTGTGAAAACGGCCGACCGTTTATTGTTTCCGTAGAAGCGCATGTCAACGAGGCCACTGCTCGCAGTACTGGCAGAGACATCGAACAGCGCGGAGGCCTTCTGGAATTTCAGTCAGCGCGGGGAAGTTCAGGAGAAGGAAAGTGCACCGAGGGTGCCACATACCAAAATTAGTACGACATCGCGACCCCAGAAAAGACGCCACCTCGTTTCGAACGTCCACCGAGTACAGTTTTAGCGTCTTTTTCTTCGAGAAAAAAACTAGACTCCGCAAACCGCCTCGGGACAAGCTGAAGGGTAGCACGTATCCAGAGCGATTGGGCCCCCGATCCGGATTTTATAATCCGCGCGAATTACATAAAGCTCCGTATCTCGCGGCTTTTAAAAGAACAAGAAAAAAAAAAGGACAGCGCGAACGGTACTCCGACTTCTTCGAGGTTCGGCTTTCTGGAAGCAATCGAATAGGAGACGAAAAAAAGAAGAGGATGAAGAAAAGAGGCGAATGCCGGCCCGTATGGTACCTGACGTAGCTCGGCACCCCCCATTAGAGAAGTAGGCAACCTATCGGGAGCACAACGTCTCGAACCTAGCAGAGCAGTGATCTAGGCGCGCCGAAGACGGAACCGCCGCTCCACTATGGTATATAGGGCTACGAAAGGCGAGAGTGGGATTTATATATTTTTCCTCTTCGCGGTGAGCTCGATCTTATCCGACGCGAGGAATGATGCTGTTGTTTCGCGAGGATGTCTTCCATGTTCAAGTGTGACGTAACCATGTCTGGGGGATATTCATTGAGTTTTGGGAATGCGACAACATGGTTCCCATCTAATCGGCAGCCGTATGCTTTTCCAAGATATATATAATACGCAATAAGCTCGCGCATTATTCATGGTGCGATCGGAAATATTTCGGAGAGGCCTCCGTCCTGCTGTGGAGCAAAAACAGGAGGAGGATGACGTGTGAGAAGGTGTGTTCAAAGTAGTTATAATACATGCGTCTGTACTGAAACACCGTGATATATGGGAGCGCACTCTAATGAAAAAATTGCAGCATATCCACGGGTGAATGATGAAGAGCTTGGGCGAAGCTCCTGAAGCAATCATGGTTACACCGTGAAGTGTTCAGTGGTTCCGCCCAGCAGTAATCAAAGCGATGCGCCGCTTTGATTACTGCTGCGCTCGCTTGGCGGCAGCCCCTCGAGCTCGCACCTCGGGATCCTGCCGACGAGCACGAGACGCAGCGGCCTTCCGCACCCGGCGCTCCTCGTCGTCCATGGTTCGCCAAGCAGCACGATCCGGCAAGCGCACTCCTCCACGTACGGCGACGATCAAGAATAATGAGAGATAACGGGCGCAGCAGACAATCTGAGAGCAGCGGCACCTATAACGCCATCTAGCGTGCATTCACTCAACCACCATATTGCACACGGATGGATGGATGGATGCTATGAGCGTCCCATTATTAACGGGGTGGTGACATGTCTGCCACCAGGCTCAAAGAGAGAAAAAAAAGAAAAAAAAACCTTCCTTGTTTCATGTTGGCCTAATACCTTATCTACATTGATTAAATCCATGTTATTATACCAAAAAATATAAATTTACGGTCCATCTCTCTGCCTCTTAAGGCAGAATGACCTTATTTTTCCCGATTTATTTATTTTTGTACTTTATCTCTACTTTTCTGCCACCAATACTCTAACCATCTCTTACTTATTTCTATCGCTGACGTGTTCAGCTTTCCATTGTTGTCCCTAAAACCCAAGGCTTCATGTAGACTCGTGCCCACACGTATACCTGGGTGAATATCGCCACATTCAATCAGTACATGTTCCACCGTTTCCTTAGTTCCCTCGCAGCTAGTACATTGTTCTTCTTCGTTACTGAATCTCGCTTTATAACTACGCGTTCTAAGGCAGCCCGACCTTGCTTCAAACAGTAAAGCGCTTCCCCTTGAATTATCATAAAACCTTTCCCTCCTTATTTCGTTTTTTCCCTTTCGGTAGTTACTCAGAGCCGGCTTCTTTTCCATCGCTGTCATCCAATAAGTCCTCTCCGCCTCTCTGACCTTCCGCTTAATGCTCCTTGTTGCCATATCGCCCGCACTGCCAGCCGTATATTTACTGGTGAGCCTCCTAGTTCTTTTTCTCCACTGCGTGTCAACGCTTTTTTCTATACAAATACCTGAAAACCTTCTCTGCCCATCTACCCTTCTTCATTTTCGTCAGCCTCTCTTCGAATCTCTATGGGACAGCACCATCTAGTATATCGTCACCCAACTGCAGTTTGCATGCATCTCTATGGGACAGCGCCATCTATTGAATGATACGGAAGACGCGACGTCGGGGGAACGCCGGATGGAGCGACGACCGATCAGGTGATGCTATAAGGAGCTTCGCCCTTAAAACAGAAAAGCTGTTTTCGGTTCTTTTAAGCAAGTGTTTGTTGGCGCTGGGTGAGTCTTTTCTTTCGTCGTTGTATTGTTCGTTGCGCAATAATAATCACCTAACGAATTACCAACTTGCTCAGAATGCTGCTCTTTTGTTTGCGAACTCTCCCGGCTGAATGTGACTGGTGCTATTTGCCGCTGCTCTTATTTTGCCTTACCGCCCACACACCGAAAAAAAAAAATTACGTGCCTGACGCTGGAATGGGACGTTGCTCTCCCTCCGCGATAGGAGAACAGTCTAAACATCCGGCCACAATCCCAAGCGTACTTGCCTAGTTTTACTGCAAAAGAGGTCTTCGATGCGACTGGCGTATGCATCACGTCGCCGACAGCACGTGCGCGCGCGCTGGTTTCAGAGGAATGAAACGGGCAGATGCACAGTATACTTTACAGCTATCTTTTGCGGCCTATTTCTCTATGCATACACCTCTCCTCACCATTCTTTCTTCGAGAGACAACGTTGCCTTAGGCGTCAGACATCACGGCGCCGATGTCTCCTCGCAGTGTGCATTCACGTAAGCTCCTGTTTAGATTCCGGCATACCTTGTCGGCATTGGCGCAAGTAGGGGCGGTCCGTGGAATCAACCCCCTCCCCCCCCCCACCCTCCCACCGTAAAAAAAAAAAACACATATCCAATTATGTATGTGTATATATACACGCGCACATACCAACACATGCACGAGCATACATAAAAGTTGAACGTCCCCCGAAAAAGAAATTTGGTTGCGCCCCTGCTTCACGGGCTGGTGCATAAGCGTGCATCTTGTGCGGCGTTAAAGGGCTCCTAAACCACTCCGAGCTCAAAGACGAGAGGATGGTTTCTTCCTCGCCTTCACTACCCTACCCACAGGCGCCTTCTTCTCCTAGCAACTTATTTCTTCATAAAACACGTGGTCAACGTAAGCGCTTATCGGCACATGACAAGCCTATCAGTATTTCGCACTTTTCATCTCTACGCATGTTATATCCGCTGGCACCGTCGAAAACGCACAAAACGAAGTGAAATCTACTGATTGCGCACGATAGACATGCGAGACAAGGCCGAACGGGCGTGCGATTGCATGACAAAGCAGGGTAGGATACAATTCACAACTGACATCCGCCGTATATGGACCATTCGAGAGCTAATTTCCTCCTGATGACACGTGAACATACTGCTGGCGTCACGAATAGACCTTGCTCAAGCACACGAGCGCCACCAACGGGAACGCAAGCGCTCATAGGAGAAGTATGTACGCTACAGAAGTCCCCGCCACGAGCGCGTGGGCCGCACGCTTTATCGTTCCGCCTGCGCCGTGCTATAGCTCTGTTCAGATCAAGTGAATTCGATCAAGTGACAATTTGACATATTACTGAGTAATTCAGTCATGAACTTTTTTTGTGTTCAGCTACGACGACCTCTCTACTACTTCCACCTGTCTATAGTGTTCCCGCGTGCCACTGGTGAACCAGCTGAGCGGTTCCAAAGCGTCATTGCCTTTTTATTTCTTTTTGTTTTTGGAGTAAGCCCTACAGCATAAATTAAACAAACCGGTACAACTCGGTTCCCTAGACGAATTCCCTGTATCGCCAATGCAATTCGTGGATACATTTGGAATCATCGTCCACCGACACTGTTGACGAGCACAAAGTGAGGCTCTGAGATTTAAGAACTACGCGAGACAGTATACAGTCGGTGTTCAGTAAAATAAAGTGTGCATGATTGGACAACGTGCGCGTCGCTCGCACTGCAGGTAGCAGAAAATAGTCTTCTATCACCATTCACTGACACTAACTGCAGATGTCACAAATGCCCGTTGTGTTTTCGCGTGTTGGCTCACATGTGTCCACACTGTAGATATGTATAGTCGTACTCGTGAGCAATAGGACATTACCTTATAAAGGTCATAGCGGCTAAATGCAGTTTGCAAGCGCAGGAGTGTTCGTGACACTAAATGCGCAAGCGGAAAACTATGTCTGGCAATTCGACACATCCCGTTCATTTCATTACGTGCACTACAAGTGATCGTCGAATAAACATGAATTCCCTGTTCTTGTTCATATTGGAGTACGTATTGACGGTATCGGCACGCTATAATATGCACGCTGCTTAACTGCTACATTCGATACACATCCGCACGGCAACATCTACACTGCACTGCGTTAATCCTTTTACATCTCATGCGTAGAGATACATACAGATGCGTTCGAATATGTGCAGTACTTGCGATGTAAGAATGGTGAAGAAGCGGCGGCGTGTTCTCGTTTTGTGCTCCCACAGCTCCCACGGCGCCAACGAACAGCAGGCGACCGAACCGCAGGCTCGCTCGGCGTATACACTTTTCCCACAGTGCTCTGCTCGCCCGCTGCCGGGGCCCTTTGATATTGCTTGTAAAAGGTCTATTGTGACGAAAAGGCGGGATGGGCCAGGAGAGAATAATGCGCTAGTTGTTTTCAGAGGTTTAGGAGCCCTGTAATGTTGTGACATATGGGATGCGTAAAGATAGCATGTATTTGCACGTCAAATAGGACGAAATAAACACATATGTGCTTTCAAGTTCGACATGCGATATTAAACTGCACCATACTCGCAGTACTGAATCGACCGATTCATAACAAATTCATAGCACATGTTTTCTGACATGCGCGGCGGATGCGCAGTTTTCTTTTTTTTTTCTTACTGTGCTGACCAATTATGACGCAGAAATTTGGCTGTCTCGATATCTTCCCGCTGGAACATCTGGTTGACGCACACACAACAGCAAACATATTTACATCAGTTAAAGCAGAACTTAAACTAGAAAAGTAGAAGTTAAATTAGCGCAAACGCTCCACCAATACAACACTGCAGTACCTGCATGGCACGTGCATTCACGAAGCTTTTTAGCGAGCCGCGGTAAAGTCAACAGCAGAATACATAAAATTTTGCCGTTTTTTACTGTTGAAATTAGGCCTCAGAAGCACCTTTGGGAAGTCTGCGTAAGCAACCTTGGGGTTTCGTTGTAGGCATAGAAACATAAGTCGGGACTGCTATAAAAAGTTTCCTTATAGGTATCGTTATAGATTTATTTTCGAGGGCAGCGCGGCCCTTCTAAAGAGAAAATTGTGTACGCGACAAAACACTATGTATGCACTTTTCGATGCATGTGAGCTAAGCATGCAGCTATCTTGGGGTCGATGGGAGCTACCTGTCTGCGGCGCATAAAATGTAGAACAAGTATCGTGGTTCTTTATTTTTTTTCTGACACGAGCACAGAGTGAAGCTCGTTTTTCTCTTCCTAACACTTCCGGTCGAGCACTTACTTCCGGTTTTTTCAGTATTCAGAAAAATTCTCGTAAAAAATAAAAGTGGAACGAAATCGATTGCTCTGGTTCAAGTTACACATTATATCGTAGCACGAGCATTTTTAGGGTCAGGGCCAATCAGCTATCAGGATAATTAATTAAAATTACACGAATCATTTAATTGAACATAGCAGACGGCTTTCTTGTGAGCAGCTGGGATCGTTGCGCCACCTGGCGGAGCAGTTCTCAACCCCGCGCTCCTTTTGACGTGGCCTCTGAGAACCGATTTGGCAGCGCGCGAAAAACGAGGTTAGCGCAAGATACGCCAGGGCACACAAACGCCGACGTGCGACGCCCTGATAGTAATATTATTTTCATTTTAAAAGAGCACATAAATGTGGCGTTATTTTTTCTAAAATGGCCAAGTCCACTTTAACTGAAACTGAGAAACACGCAGTTTCTTGCTACTGATGATACGGTCGGGCCTGCCCAAACATTTTTTTGCCTGTGTGCTCATGTCACCAAATTGCCTCATATCTGTATTGCGGCTAAAATCTATACAGCTTACTATCGTCGGTATTCACGAGTAAAATTTGATTGTGGCTCTTATAGATTGGAACGTTTTGTTTGGGCTTGATTCAGCTCGTAAGAGATGTAAATCACTGCGAATGAGCGATATAGCAATATTTCGCGATAAAATTAGCACCATCCTTGCGCTTCCGTCCGTGCCGTCCTTTTGTTGAATCGATGTAATAGCGATGACTAGACTTGTAGAGCGAGTGGTCCTTCCTGGCAAATGACGCACCATTCTGGACTGTCGCCAGCGTGTTCTCGTTCTTGGCATCTAAAGAAGGCGAAAAAAAGAATGCTTCAGCTTTTCTTATTCTTCTTAGCTCGTTTGATGACGCGCCGTTTCGGATCACTTCTTCTTCTCCAAGGAATAGATCGGTGCCCCATATCTTCAATTCAGTTGTCTTGTATTTCAAATATACCATATTGGAAAGAAAGAAGGACACGTCACTGTAGCGCTAAACTCGAAAAGAAGCACTAAAAGGGAGAAAGAAGTGGAAAGGTCGGCCTCTTACACTTTGCAATCGAGTTTTGCCCTACAACATGATGTCCTTCAGTAAGTGCCAACTCGCCCAAGAGAAACTAATTGTGGAACGAAATCACGACAGGAATGCAACTAGGACACAAATGAAGCACATTGTACATGGCCATGTTGGTTCCTTTGGTCACGATTGTTGCCGCAGCCCTGGTTTAATTTATTGTATTTATTTTTGTTTATTTACAATACTGCCAGTCTCATGTCGAGACCATAGCAGGTCGGCGTATCGTTGTACATAAATGCAAATTTGAAACAACGGGCAAAAGAACTGTAATACAGCAATCAAATGGGACAAATTGAAATAAACGGAAACTGGACTCTTCAACACTGAAATATGAATCAAATATGCAATAGAATTTTACAACAAACTAACATATGCAACAGAAAAGATACAAAAAACAAAAAAAAAAACGTTTAGCTCAGAAAAGTTGAATTTTCAACACGCCTCGTTAACCTGGCCTAGTTTCATTCAAATATATGCAGGATTTAGTTCCTTTTTTATTCGTAACTGACTTTTTGAGATTACTTTGCAATGAGGAATCGCCCCATTTTGGCTACAATTGTTTTAAAATGGAAAGATATTTAGCCACGCTTTACGCGGCCATGAAATTTAGCCCAGTGTCGGTTTCTGAGTTTGGCTCTTTCAGAAACAAAAAACGCCACAAATATTATCATGTCACTAGGAAGTGCGATAAAACAAATCCAACCAGTTCCATGCCGCGAAGGCCGTCGGACAGCCGCGGTTTATCGCCTCTTTAGTCAGGCGCATTACACCTTCCTCCCATGTTTCGGCATAACTTTCGCTAAGCATTTATATATCCCCTAGCTGTCTCGTGATAAGCGGCTCTCCTCTTCAGCTCTTGTTGGCATCGGCGAAACGACCGTCAGCGTCGTGGCCGCCGTCGAGTCGTCGCAAGTGCTCGGCGTCTCGGGCGCCTCACGGCCGCTCAACGAACATGACAACTTCAGAGCGAGAATCGCTCCCACAGACGCGCGCGTGATTCGCTGCGACATGAGAGGGCCATGTGGTAGCCCCTCTCGCATTCAAATATTTTCCCACAAATTCATGTTGTGCAAGCGTGGGTGTACAGCCGAGTGGTTATGATACTTCGAACCTGGAGGACCCGGCTTCAAACTCCGCCTCGCCAAGAAAATTAGTTGTCACAGCGGCACTGTTTAAGCTCGGAGTAAGACCGGTGTCGTACAAAAACTCGGTGGGTATGCACCACAGAAAGCGGGCATTGGCCAAGCAGCTCCTAGTATAGCATAGCCATGCATGGTATAGCATAGCAAGTGGGTGGGAAAGGGAAGGGAGGGTGAGAAGGAAGAAAATGAGGGGGGCAGAGGGTAAGTCATGTCATAGCCTTGTATAGTACAGTCTATGCGCCTCAGACAGTGGGTATGTGCCAAACAGCTCCTAGCATAGCATAGTCATGCATAGAGTAATATAGCAAGGGGGTCGGAAAGGGAAGTGGGGGTGAGGAGTAGGGAAAGAAATAGAAAAAGAACAGGAGGTGAGAGGGTTAACCACAGCTTAACCATGTACAGTATAGCATAGCAAGGGGTGGGGAAGAGAAACCTGGGTGAGGAGGAGTGATGTGAGCGTTAGGCGGAGGCAAAGGAGGACAGAGGGCAACATAGAAAGTGATAAAGAAAGAAATATGAAAGAAAGATGAAGATGTAGAAAGAGATGCAGAAAGATAAAAGGATCAAAGAAAGAAGAAAATGAAGGGAGAACTCAATCTGCGTTTGCTAGGTGATGGCACTTGCTTGCTTGCAAACTCCGCTGTTTAGTCAGGTCTCACAGGTGTTGAACTGGCCTTTTCTCTTTAGTTATTCATTTTTCACTGACCCCTTTAAGTGCACTTCCTCTCCTCGGTCGATCACGTGACCTTCTTATCCTTCACCCTCTCACGAGGTTCCTCCTTTCCCCCGGTCACGCGACCTGATTTAGCGAACGCTGACTACAACGACACAGGGTCCGCAAAACAGCTTCGCTCTTGAAAGGTTGACATGTTGTTCGGCGAAGTCTAACAACATAGCACTGCCAGTTCTGGGGCCGCGGTTCTTACTGTAAACCGGTAATACCCTGTGAAGTAGGCAAGCTGTAACTCTCTGAGCAGGGGCGTAGCCAGAAATTTTTTTCGGGGGGGGTTCAACCATACTTTATGTATGTTCGTGCGTGCGTTTGTATGTGTGCGTGCCTATATACGCAAGCCAAATTGAGAAATTTCGGGGGGGTTTGAACCCCCCCAACCCCCCCCCCCCCCCTTGGCTACGCCCCTGTCTCTGAGGTAACGCAGTACGCAGGGTTGGTAATGAGGCTTCCTTCTCCGCAGAGTTACGAGGCATCTCAGTTTCTCATATCTTATGTTAAACAGTGAACCAATTTGAAATATTTTTACTGTCGAACGCTACCTCGATGGCTCCTCCAAACTTCCAGTGTCACAAGTTCCCACTTTTGCTGTCAAATCCATTGCCCAATGTCAAAACTTGCAATGTGTGATAGCACAAAAGGCAATACGTACCTCGTCATGTGAGGGACGACATGGATGCACGATGACAAAAACGTGCAGGAGCCAATATTCCCAATATGATTTCGAATGTGTGTGCAACTCCAGAAAATTGGCGAATAACTCCAGAATTTGGCGATTATACTCTAATGTAAAAGCAAGATACTCCGGAAAGTATAGGGGATGTTTTTAGTAGTAAATGTAAGGTAAATGTGAAGAACGAAAAGTGGACGAAAAGATAGCTTGCCGCGGGCAGGGACCGAACCTGCGACCTTCGAATAACGCGTCCGATGCTCTACCAACTGAGCTACCGCGGCGGCCATCCCCCCGTCCACTTTGTAGGGTGTATATGTACATTTAAACGTGGGAGCGTCAGTCAGCGCCGCCAGTAGCCATGACGGCGAGTGTGGAACACTCTTTTTCTGCCTGTTGGCGTCACGTAGCACGTGAACTTATTACGAGCTGGCAGCTGACCAATAATCCCTCGCATACTACTTGAAAGCATCAAGTCTGCCAGAACTAGACCCTCGCTATGAATGAAGGAAAGTGTTAATTTTAAGGGCTCGTTTTCTTTGTTGTCTGTTATTGTCTGTTTGTGCTCATTAATATTGTGTATAACAAACCTTTCGAACCTCAATCCTGAGGGGACACGAGCCTAACATGCTTAACTCATACCGAAGCACCCACATTGTTTCTGTCTTTACCACGCGTGGGGCCCCAACTTTAAAACAGGGCCTTAATCGTCACCAAAACTTGAGTGCACGTTATCGCAGGCGCTCCCTCGCTGCGGGGCGCTGGTTCCTTATGGTTTTAGGCGGGCGTTTCGAAGTGACGCTAAAGGTGGTCACAATTAGTGACACTTGCATTAATTATTCAGCATCTTAGAGCATTTACGATTCAATTTCGCGATTACCAGACTTGAGGCTGGAAATTACAGTACAAAAGTCACAAACAAAAATTTCGCTGTCAGGGCCCATTTAACTGTTGTCAGAGTAACACAGACTTGAAACGTGGATGTCTCAATGAATATTATATTTGATATTAAAAACAAAATTGTAACTTTGTTCAAAATTGTTCATCAGTATATTGACCAGACTATGATGAATCATTCAATTTATTCCCGCAATCAGAGGTACTAGAAAATGCGCGAACATTAAACAGTATTTTGTATATTGAGTAAATATTTAGTACCCCTTCAACACATTCTCACGGACATACTCGAGCAGTTGTGTTTTAATTTTCTTTATGAGAGAGTGCGAACTGTTTTCCTTTATTATTGAGGCACACCGATTTCTGAGCGTGCTTGTTCACGTAATGATCACCTATGAAAATCTCTTTTTTTATCACATGACAGTAATATTCGAGATTATTCGAATTAATATTCGAGTATAACAGAGAAAACGAGCCCCAAAATTAACACTTCTTTCCTTCAGTAATATTCGAGGTTCTTCATTTACCGTAATATCTGGAGTGATCGATCATCCCCGAGTCATCGCGCCCACCTCCCCATTAGGCAAAAAAAAGAATATCGATTATGTCGATACCACCGAGTCATATCGTACCCAGAGAGAACCTAAGTCGCTGGCCTCGGAATTTGTGCAAAATTTGCGCAAATACCACGACCGCAAGACAAAAAAAAAAGAAAAGCAATGTAGGAGACAAGAACGACCTCCACGCATCTAGGTATTTGCAGTTGTATTCAAAAGGCGATGCTTTCTTTCGAAAGGGGTCTATTTAAGCTGCAGTTGACTTAAGCTGAAGTTAAGGACTTCACGGCCAATGAAACGAAGTTTTAGGAGCCTTGCGAGGAACATCCCGTAATAAAAGTTACCATGCCCCTTGTCAAGCCACGGCATATGAAAAACAAAAAGTAAAATAAGAAAATGCGAAATTTCTGGTTTTTCTTGCTTTTTTCTGGTACTCGATACATAGTCCACCTAACTTTTTTTATGAAATTCAGGTGGCGGGAGTGGGCGTTGACTCGAGATATGATAACGCCTCCATTAGTCCGTAAATTGCTGCAGCGAGATCGCTCACACAACTGGATAGCCTACTTGCAACGAGACTACGCGCAGCCGAGCAGCACTGTTGTAGCGCCATCTGTAGACAGCGAATGAAGTCGAACATGGCAAATAACAGCCTCGAAGATTCAAAACGCCCGTACTCGCTGCTTTTCACGCTATGTGGCGTTATGGTAGCTTAAAACGCGAGGTGTAACCTTTCTTCAAATTTCAAACTTCCAACTTCTTTAAGATAAGTTAGATAACTGCTTACACAGTTACCTTATGTGCATATTACACGGGAGGTCCACCGGACAGTTCTGTTCGGCACCTCCTAACCTATTGCACAAACTGAGTGCTTGTTTCTTTCGATATACAACAAATTCAAACTTTACATTGAAATTCGGTCACACAATACTCGTGTCCCCCCCTTCCCCCTTTTTTTCCTGTTCATTGCCGCTTGGCCTTCATATGTATTGCCCAAGTTGCTTTGACCTTGGGGCTTCACTATTGACTGACTGACTGACTGACTGACTGACTGACTGACTGACTGACTGACTGACTGACTGACTGACTGACTGAATGAATGAATGAATGAATGAATGAATGAATGAATGAATGAATGAATGAATGAATGTCGGTGCCACAATACGATGCACAGAGATAGAAAACCCCGGAGTGAGCGCTGACTGCCAACTGAAAGCCGTATTGCCAAAAACCCAAGCATTATGGTGCCACTTCTCCCACAGCGTTCGCACGAAGTACCGGTGCAATGATAGAAGGATATAATCACGTATTGTATTACGCGGTTTTCCTTACTATGCAAGGCATTCGAGAGCTGTGCGGCGCATACTTATGAGAGTTTGCTGATATGGGCTGCTTCAACACTTTCCCGTTGCGTTTTCCCCTGTGACTGCACAGAATGGTAGTGTTGAAAGACTGCAGGGCTACGGCCGCCATGGCCACAAATTTAACATCATCATCATCATCATCATCACCCTGTCTACGCCCACTGCAGGGCAAAGGCCTCTCCCATGTTCCGCCAATCAACCCGGTCCTGTGCTTGTTGCTGCCACGTTATACACGCAAACTTCCTAATCTCATCTGCCCACCTAACTTCTTGTCTCTCCCTCGCGCGTTTGCCTTTTCTTGAAATCCAGCCTGCTACTCCTAATGACCAGCGGTTATCTTGCCTACGTGCTACATGACCTGTCCACGTCCATTTCTTCTTGATTTCGACTCAGATGTCCTTAATACTCATTTGTTCCCCGACCCACTTCTTGTCCCTTAAAGTTAAACCTATTATTTTCCGTTCCATTGCTCGTTGCGTCGTCCTCAATCTAAGTTGAACCCTCTCTGTAAGCCTGCAGGTTTCTGCTCCGTAGGTAAGTACCGGTAAGATGCACACGACTTGAACACGCGTCCTCAAACTTTGCAGTGCTGCACGCTGGCTAAAATGCGTTCACGGGCTAGTTGGTTAGCATCCGTGATAGTGTTAGAGTGACTCGACAGGGACGTAGAAAGAAAACAGCGGTGTGTGTGTGTGTGTTTTTTCTACGCCCCTGTCAAGCCGCGCTTACTCACTCTATCATGGCTACACGTTGGACACTTGACTAGCATGGCGAGCGTGACAATTTTAGGAATAGCTAATCTGCGCACCAGTCTGTCAGAATACCAATGCATCAAGGTGGCCATTTTGACCTGGCTGAATATTATTTCCTTGAAGGAAACCCGTTCTTGTAAGGAAAGTGAACAACATTGGGGCGACGCGAGTGCGTCCTATCCCATCTCCTTCATTTCAGTCAACTGTCAACTTTAAGCGCACTGAAAAGAAATTGCCTGATGAATGCACTGTAGGAAAGACCCAATAGCTCACTGGTCGTTTCAAGCTATAAGTGACTGCAGCTCACTCTACAGCCACCTCTACGGTTTTGGATCTGGCTCTAAGCTCCGTGAAAATTGAAACGCATTTTCTTGGAAACCACGCGACAAAAGGGGCCGGTTAAGCTCTTACAATGTTGTCACTGCATAAATGCGTTAATAGGACTTTGAAATGAGTTGACTCGTAATGTGCTTTTATGATGATGATAACTTCGTGCTCTGATATGATTGCATGGAACGAAGCCACAGAGCCAACAAGAGGAGTGCAAAACGGCAAGAAAGGCTCTCGCGAGAAGTTAATTGGTCGACTGCTGAATAAATCCAAAAGGACGTTCTGGGAACATACATATCCATGATAACTGAAAGTCACAGGTTATACATTAGAGGTGGTTCAACTCATGAGCCCATATTTTCTGTGTACACGAACAATTTAATTTCCCTTCGGTACTCTCAGTACAAATCGAGTTTTTTCAGCTTATGACATCGGCCAAAATACCTAAACTTGGAAGGCACGGCTTTAGCACCCGTAATCTTTAACAGCATCGGCGAATGTTTCCTGAACTCGGGCCATTTCCCTCCTCCTGGAACCACAGGCACTCTGTAAGATAAACAAAGCAGGATGATTCTCATTTCTTTTTCTGTTTAAATAGCACACACTTCAAAATGGTAGGGTTATGAACTTCTTGGGCTGTTATGAAACCAACGCCAGCATTGTCTTCTCGCGACTGTCCAGAGCTCATTTCTTACAGTGCTTCTCTACTTACTTGTGCGTCCCATCATGTATTTTTTAATCTAAAAAATACATGATGGGACACACACAATACATGACGGGACACACAATAAGCTCCGGTTGTTAGTCAGAGACTATGCTTGTGTTCCCTCTGTCCGTCCTCATCAAGTGTGCGCTGTTTTCGCCTCGTCATCTGAAAGCCATAAAGCGTTCAGTTCATGTTGGGTTGACCGGTAACGAAGTATTCTCGTCATGAGCGAATTGTACTGATCTTGGTGTATAGAAAGTGCATAGTTCAAAAGTGAGGGATACTAATGACTTCAGAAAGCGACAGGAAAGCGCGACGAGTGTGAAAAATTTAACTAGAGCATATCAGCAATGCCAAATGCGATATGAATTGGAAGGACACTTACTTATATATTGTGGGATGAATTGCGTTTAAGCTGGTGCGCAAATTTGTTTCTCTTCCGACCGAACTCGAGCATCAAATTACATTGTTTTACCAATCACCAACGCGAGCACATTCCAAGTGTATCGTTTTTTTATCATGAAGCTTTTCCGCACGCTCGAAATAATCGCGAGGGCAACTTGTTTCGTATATGTAGGTGAGTTCACGGTTGAAAAAAAATCACTCACGTCTCAGGATTGGCATTGCTTCTTTTTCGCTTGTCCCATGCCATGTTTTCTTTTCGCAATTAAGAACTATCGTTTCTTGATCTGTCAGCTTCATACATTTCAAAACAAGGCCTGGCTATCTGTATCAACTGTTGTTGCTCAAGATGCAAAACATATAAATGAAATAACTGTAGTCGCGTTTCTAAGTGTTTTCCACATTAGTTTAAATACTTCTAGATTGGCAATCTGTTGATTTTATTAGGGGACTTAAAGAGAATTCCACGAAGTGACTATAATACACATGTATCGAGATTCCTTCTCAGACACGCGTATCTACCTCCTTCTTGTACATGCGTGACGTGAGGAAAATTAAGGACATGACGTGAGGAAGGAACGGCAGAAACTGATACGCAAGAAGCCAATTAATGAACTAGCTCTGAGAGGGAAAGTTCAGGAATTCAGAGTTTCACTTCAGAATAGGCACGCGGCTTTAACCGAGGAAACCGACCTTAACGTAGACGCAATGAATGACAATCTGACTAGTATCATCAAGGAGTGTGCAGTAGGGGTGTGCGAATATCAAATTTTTCGAATACGAATCGAATACGAATATCCACCTTCGAATATCGAATCGAATACCGAATATCAAAGGAAAAATGCCTCCACAGTAACAATATTTTATTTAACATGTAGCTATTTGAAAAAAAAAAAAAACATTAACAGCCTGACTGGCAACAAAACATACACTGCTATCTCCAGAACACAATGTCCAGGCTAGCACAATCACATCACAACGCAAGCAAATATCACAGCACAATGAAAGTAATGACTAGATGTTATCATGAAGAAATATGAGTTGCTCCACATGATCAGGCAGCAGGCGCTCCCTTTTAACAGAGACACCCCCCCCCCTGCCACTGAAAAGGCACGCTCGCTTGGAACAGAAGTGGCTTGTATAGGTAGGCACATGGGGCAAAGCTTCGCCAGACTGGGGTATCTGAAGGTGCCTACAGTCCACCACCAGTCACATGGGTCACTGTCTTTCTTCAGAAGTGGTCCCGCATAGTGAACGAGTGGTAGTGCGGCACGTTACGGCCGCATAATATTGCAAATGTCCGGTCACATGATCGCCAACAGCGCTGCGCGTCGGAGATGCACCAGCAATAAATCATACGTATTGGGGCGCTCGTCGCAGGCAGAGATCGTGCCTCCGTGTACTTACGATGTTTATCGCTCCTCTCGGCAACGTTTTTAGCTATACGAACGCAGCAGAAATGTGGAAGACGAGTTATTTTATGCATGATAATCGAATCGCATATTCGAATTTTTCGAAGTTATCGAATATTCGAAACTTTTCGAATACACCATTTTCGAAACGAATACGAATATTTCGAATGTAATATTCGACGAATATTCGAAACTTTCGAATATTCGCACACCCCTAGTGTGCAGTGGAAGTAGGGGGTACAGTCGTTAGACAGGACACTGGTAAGCTATCCCAAGAGACGAAAAACCTCATTAAGAAACGTCAAGCTATGAAAGCCTCAAATGGAACAGACAAAATAGAGCTGGCGGAGCTTTCGAAGTTAATCAATAGGCGTAAAGTAGCCGACATAAGAAAGTATAATATAGAGACAATTGAGCATGCTCTAAAGAACGGAAGAAGCCTCAAAGCTATGAAGACAATACTGTGCATAGGCAAAAATCAGATGTATGCATTAAGGGACAAGGAAGGCAAGGTCACAAACAATATGGATAGAATACTTGAGGTAGCGGAAGAGTTCTACAGAGATCTGTACAGCAGCCGAGGCATTCAGGATGATAACGTAAGAAGGAGTAATAGCGCAGAGGAATCTGACAACGCACCAGTATTGACAGGAGAAGTAAAGAAGACGGTGGAGAGATTATGTTAGAGAAACTGGCCACCCTGTATACGAAGTGCCTCTCGACGGGGAGGATACCAGAATCTTCGAAGAATGCCAACATCATCTTAATCCATAAGAAAGGGGACGTCAAGGACCTGAAAAATTACAGGCCCATAAGTTTACTGTCCGTTGTCTACAAGCTATTTACAAAAGTAATTGCTAACAGAATTAATACGACGTTAGAGTTCAATCAACCAAGGGACCAGGCAGGATTTCGTACAGGATTCTCAACAATAGACCATATTCATACTATCAATCAGGTGATAGAGAAATGCGCGGAATACAACCAACCCCTATACATAGCCTTCATAGATTACGAGAAGGCATTTGATTCGGTGGAGACATCAGCAGCCATGCAGGCACTGCGGTATCAAGGCATCGACGAAGCCTATATAAACATAATGGAAGAAATGTACAGCGGATCCACAGCCACTATATTCCTCCATAAAGAAAGCGACAGAATCCCAATAAAGAAGGGCGTACGGCAGGGAGACACGATCTCTCCAATGTTATTCACCGCGTGTTTACAGGAGGCTTTCAGGGCCCTAGATTGGGAAGAGTTAGGGATAAGAGTTAATGGAGAGTATCTCAGTAACCTACGATTCGCTGAAGGCAAAGCAGCTGGTGAGGATCAGGTAACATCAGACCTGTTGAAAGACGGTGGAGAGATTATGTTAGAGAAACTGGCCACCCTGTATACGAAGTGCCTCTCGACGGGGAGGATACCAGAATCTTGGAAGAATGCCAACATCATCTTAATCCATAAGAAAGGGGACGTCAAGGATCTGAAAAATTACAGGCCCATAAGTTTACTGTCCGTTGTCTACAAGCTATTTACAAAAGTAATTGCTAACAGAATTAATACGACATTAGAGTTCAATCAACCAAGGGACCAGGCAGGATTTCGTACAGGATTCTCAACAATAGACCATATTCATACTATCAATCAGGTGATAGAGAAATGCGCGGAATACAACCAACCCCTATACATAGCCTTCATAGATTACGAGAAGGCATTTGATTCGGTGGAGACATCAGCAGCCATGCAGGCACTGCGGAATCAAGGCATCGACGAAGCCTATATAAACATAATGGAAGAAATGTACAGCGGATCCACAGCCACTATATTCCTCCATAAAGAAAGCGACAGAATCCCAATAAAGAAGGGCGTACGGCAGGAAGACACGATCTCTCCAATGTTATTCACCGCGTGTTTACAGGAGGTTTTCAGGGCCCTAGATTGGGAAGAGTTAGGGATAAGAGTTAATGGAGAGTATCTCAGTAACCTACGATTCGCTGATGACATTGCATTGATGAGTAACGCGGGAGACGAATTACAGCTCATGATTACTGAACTGGATACCGAAAGTAGAAGAGTAGGTATGAAAATTAATATGCATAAAACTAAAGTAATGTGGAACAATCTTGGCAGAGAACAGCGCTTTGCGATAGGTGGCGAGACACTGGAAGTTGTAAAGGAGTACGTCTACTTAGGACAGGTAGTAACCGCGGAGCCGAACCATGAGAGTGAAATAACTAGAAGAATAAGGATGGGTTGGGGCTCATTCGGCAAGCATTATCAAATCATGAATGGTAATCTACCACTATTCCTCAATAGGAAGGTATATAACTGCTGCATCTTACCGGTACTTACCTACGGAGTAGAAACCTGGAGACTTACAAAGAGGGTTCAACTTAAACTGAGGACGACGCAGCGAGCGATGGAAAGGAAAATGATAGGTGTAACCTTAAGAGACAGGAAGAGAGCAGAGTGGGTCAGGGAACAAACGGGGGTTAAGGACATCATAGTTGAAATCAAGAAGAAGAAATGGATATGGGCCGGGCACGTAGCACGTCGGCAGGATAACCGGTGGTCATTAAGGGTAACTGACTGGATCCCAAGAGATGGCAAACGCGTGAGGGGGAGACAGAAAATTAGGTGGGTAGATGAGATTAAGAAGTTTGCAGGTATGGGAGAGGCCTTTGCCCTGCAGTGGGCGTAGACAGGCTGATGATGATGATGACGATGATGATGTACATGCGTGGTTTAAGGCCTCTCGTAAACTCACAGGTATATTCACTAATTTTTAATTACCACTCCACTTGTTGCTAAAACCGTGAGTCGGCAATTTGTGCTCGGCAAGAAGAAGTGTGCTTCTGATAACAAGTACGATTATGTTTGCTCGAGAAAGACATCTCGGAAAGATTGAAGTCTGATAAAAGAAAACTAATTCGAGCGCGGCCTACAAAAACTAAATTCTCGTAACAGACCGAATGCTTGGGTTTCTTACCTGGACTGTGCTTTCACTAGAGACGTTACCAGATAGACGGTGCAGCCATGCGAACAAAATAATCTGCATACGACCTTACAATTGATGATGAAATCTTACCTTCCTTTCGCGAAGTTGCTCCACATTTCGATGAGTTTCTTAGCGAATGGGATGTCCCGAGCGCAGCCATTCTTGTCGAAAGGCCTTCCAAATACAAAAGCGATATCGTCACCGTGCGTCATACCCAGGCAAGGGAGAGCCTTGCTGCATTCCGAAATGTAGTCCAGCTCGTAAAAATAAACCGCGTGGCCTGCCTTGGTCGATTCCATAGCTTCCGCGAGCTTCAGTGCCGTCTCGATCGAAGGACAACTTGCTAGCACCTCAGTCTGTTCCTGGACCAGAGCTTGCGTCAGTTTCTTGTAGGCGAAATTTGTAAGTCGCCCCATGTAGAGTTTACGAAGCGTCAGCAGTTGTGAAAGTGACAGCTCTTTGTGTAGAGCGCCCAGATGGTACAGCACTTCAGCCTTGCTTACGTTTCTCGGAGGCAGCGTCCTAGAAAAAACGTCTGCAAACTGTGCGTACAGGCTTACGCTTCCTTCGTTAGCGACGTATCCAATCATTACTTGCCTGTCACCCGTGAATCTAGCCAGCTGTGAATGGGTCGGCAAGAGGCCGTCGCCAGAAACTGGCGTAAACGTGCCGCCGTTGTCTATGAAATTCTGTTCCAGCGGTCCAATCAAATTCGCGTCGATATTCCGCATGCAGGAGACGATACTTCCTGCCTTTTTGACGACGGAACTTTCGTTGTGACAACCGAAAATCCTCGCGAACTTGCCCGACTGAACAAGAGCGGCATCCTTGTGAATTGACACGCGTTTCGGCGTCACGGGGCCACTTTGGACGATGGCTCGTTTGAACAAAGCGCTTGTCCCTGGAGCTGTCAGGAAGAATCCGATTGAAATGCCACCCGCACTAAATCCGGACAATGTGACTTCCGCTGGGTCACCTCCAAAAGAAGAGATGTTGTCCTGAATCCATTTAAGCGCCATGAGTTGGTCGTGTAGGCCTTGGTTTCCGGGAGCACCTTCCGTGCCGCCGTACAAGAATCCGAACGATCCCAATCTGCACGTTTCAAAGCATGCAAATAAGGCAACGTAAGCACATGTACAGTTCTGACTAACGAGCACACTGCTATAATGGTGTTACCTTACGAAGGCGTTTGCAGTTTTCGCAAAGGTCGTAATATTCCCGTTATTCAAAGCATGGAGGCGGCGCCTCTTTGGACCAAATACCCCAGCTAAATTCGGAACTCCGCGTATGCTCAGCTGGACCTCTGCAACGTCTTTTCCCGATTGTTATTTTTTAATGGTGGTGCCTTCCTGAAACCTAAACGCTTGTATTGACCAAACACTGCGTAATTGTCGCCATAAAGTTATTTTGAAAAATAATACAACACAATCAAAACGCACGCGCTGTTTGTGCGTTTCAAGGTTGCTATTATCGAATTTGGCACAGGTGACGTTGAAGGTTCCTGTACAGCGGGGAGATTGGCTTTAAGAAATTCTTTAATGTGTCATTTCGTGTACTGGAGCACACAGCCAAGTGACCTCGTTGCCAACTAGCCTCGTTGACTTATACGGATTTTAGTGCAGAAGTCTAAACCAATATTACATTACCCGCGGTCTCAGTTTAGCAAGAGCGCTAGTCAATAGGTGATTTCGACATCTCCTTTTGTGAAATTTGTGTGTATACGTATGCTAGAAAAGATCCAGGACTGCGGAAAAAAAAGTGGGGCAACTACGCATTAGTGGTGCAAAGACTGAGGAAAGTCCGGTGCTGGTGATCTTCCCCTCCTCCTTTCTTTCCTCCTCACCCTCCCTTCTCGTTCCCACCCTGCTGTGCTATAGACTATCTTACGGACGGGTTTCGGTGCCGCCACGCTGGGCTGTTAACCTTGCCGTGTTTTATCTTGAACAACTAAGCGAACAGTGTTACGGTGGGCGTATACACATGAAAACTGTTGGGTTGGTGCATTCGGCGTTTCCTGACTTTCTCAGTTCGCGTCAGATACACAAAAATAAGAAAACATTCGTTTAACAGCACATTATGGCGGCGCCCACATGCCTTACGTAACACAGTCTATACCATACAAGAATATGCTATGCGTTACCCTCTCCGCTGCTCCACAACTTCACACAGCTCCTCACCCTTACTCCCCACTACCGCCCCCTTGCTATGCAATACTATTGGCCACGAGATCGAGCGGAGTCGCCACCTGGCGGCTTCTCGCTGAACCGCACCTAGTGTGGATTGCTCCATGCGTCGTCTGCTAGCCACGTTGTGTTTGCATGTGCGTGTACGTCATGCAGGTCCTCAAAAGGCGGTTTGTTCCGTTGCGTTAGGGCAACTTTAACCGCACGAACGTATGCCTAGCACGATGCAAAGAAGCATTTGGCGTGGATCGGCTGTATATGCACTGTAATAAGATCAATGAGTGCACTTGTCGAGAGTGCTGTGTGTGGTCGTCGTACCCTCCGTTCACGAGAGTCATATCAGTATCCTAAAGATGAGAAGTATTAAAACTCATGTGAATATAGCCTTTTAGTAGCTCGGTGGTAAAAAAGAAAGGCTCTCATGCACTTACGCGTTGTGGTTAGGTGTATAACTTCGGGACTGTCGTTTATAGGTTACGCGACGAAATTTAGTTGTGTATGGTCCTGGTCCCACTACACAGAAATATTTCTCTCAAGTCACGCCGGACACTTCGGTACTTAAACTGTCCACTAAAAAGAACAGAAAATGGAATGATACGAAAATCGCAAAACTGAGTTGCCTCGCACAATTTTAACTTGTGGCGAAATTTACACAAAAACACCCGTGTACTTAGATTAAAGTACGCGTTAAAGAACCCTGATGGTCAAAATTAATCCAAACCGCGTACTTTACATTTATGTCGTAGTAATTTCACGCGAAGCCACATCTTTTTTTCTTTACATTATCTTGATCGTTTGTGTTGCGTTGTTATAGATTGACGGAAGGCAGCGGACATTATTCGCGTCAAAGAACGTACTTTGATCCCGTGAAGTAACCGGGCTTTTGTTCCATTACTGTCATGCAAGTAATCAATCGAAGAAAGTTCTGTGCTGTACAGATGTCTTTGCGTACTGTTACCGGAATAAAAACAAGCGTGTACGTGTTAAACGTCTCCGTAGCGCCCAAGCAGCGCTACGGAGACGCTGTCAGCTACGTAGCTTTCCCCAGTAAACCTATCAAACTGTCCTACATTTCATGGAGAATTGAGTAATAAATTCGGATGAATATTTGACATAAAGTGCTGTTTGAACTCATCGTGCAGGAATACGGGCTTTCTTTTTGTTGGGGGGTAGCTAGATGATAAAGGAGTAAATACTTAATTCATTCGCGCTATCAGCAGTGCGTAGTAGGTGGAACGGAAGCTAAACA
This sequence comes from Rhipicephalus sanguineus, assembly GCF_013339695.2. Lineage (NCBI taxonomy): Eukaryota > Metazoa > Arthropoda > Arachnida > Ixodida > Ixodidae > Rhipicephalus > Rhipicephalus sanguineus. Next base: position 65,783,098 of record NC_051181.1, read on the forward strand.
CGTACATATAAAGCAACAAGAAAAGGTCATCCATTGCGAAAACGCCGACTGTTGCCGAAGGCGAGCAACCCGTTCGATGGCAGAATGCGCTTCTCTCACAAGTAATAGTAACGTTCGGTGCGCTTCGTGCATCATTTCGGGTATGAAGGGCGCACATATTACCAGAAAGCTGCAGTCAACGCATTTTCTTTGCGGGAAATCGGGCCAAATTGCTCACAACGAAGCGCTGTTGTGTGCGTTTGTGTACGCGCCGATAACCGCCTCTCCACACTAGCGCGGCGACGGTGCTGCCACCTGTAGCCCGATCTCGCGGCGAATACACCGCTATGACATTCTTTACCTTCTCCCCTCCACCTTTCACTCCTCCTCGCCCCCACTTCCCTTTCTCACACCCTTGGTATACTAAACTATGCATGGCAATGCCATGCTAGGCAGTGATGTTGTGTGCCTTTTTTCGGGGAATTTTCAGCCGCCATTTCGGCGAAAGGGAAAAAGGCCGTTATTCGAAGGTTGCAGGTACGGACCCTGCAGGCGGCAAGTTATCTTTTCGTCCACTTTGCTTTCCTCACATCTACATCATAATTACTGCAAATAACATCCCCAATAATTTCCCTGGCTTTATTGTCTGTTAGTTCTCATTATTATTGTGTCTAACAATGATACGAAAGAAAGCAATACTGACTACTGCTTTATGCAAAATTGGTTTTTATAAAGACGTGTGCCGCCACTCACCCGTAATCTAACTGAAAAGCCGGAGCTGAATGCTGAATGCAACGCGGCTAATTCCGCGAACTGATGTCGCTAACCATCTTGGTGCGAAAGCATGTTCGGCTAGTGACAAGCGTGTCTATTTGTGATACCCGATAAAGGAGGAAATGGTTCTACATTTAATACCGGATCAATCTTAATTATCGAAAGTCAAGGAGGCCTGCACATCGAGGTCGCTGAAGCGAGTTATGCTGAAACAAAACTACGAAATTGTATAGGTTCGCTTACCCTAATTAAATTACCTGGCAAAAAATTACGCAGCCATGCAACCATCTGCGCCGCTATCGGCTTTCATGTTTATACATTCACGGCACTTAATAGCGCTCTGTTCTTTGTCTTACTGGCTGGCATAAAGAAAACGACAGAATTACACGTCGCACTTTCCGCATATTATTTACGGGAAGCAACGCGCGTAATAATGCTTTACAGACTTTTAGAGCGATAGCTGTACTTCACCCGGTAAAGCTCAACCAAGATCAATGCCGGCGAGAGACCTTCTGCCAAACACTAGTGCGACTCGTTCGCGGAAACGAAGAGCGGCTGAAGGTGAGTGTTTCCTGCCGCCATCGCCACTGCGTTTAGGCGTCAGAGTGAGTCTGTGTTGTTGTCTTCTGGTGCAACACGTTGGCTCCAATGTCACGGCATGTAGTCAACTCGTGTAGACTTCTCGTCGACCTTGTCTAAACCCTCACATGTGATAAAGATAATCTCTGCAAACCAGTGGTCTCGTCCTTTCCCAAAGTTAGCAAAAAAAGTGGGGGGGGGGGGGGGCGCAGCTAAGCACTACTGCTGCGAAGGCTGTGGAAACAGCGGAGCTCGGGGCCTTCCCCTTCTCCTCGCCCTCATTTCCCTTTCCCACCCCTTGCAATATAAGGCATGCTATGTTTTACCCTCTCCCTCCTTTCCACCCTATTCACTCTCACTTCCCTTTCCCAGCTCCTTGTTATACCATACTGCCGCGTCATCTTAGCCGCATTCAAATAACGCGCCCATCCATTCAAGTTCGCCACTCTCTCGAAGAGGTCCAACCAGTCCTCCACGTCTTCGAACGAGTCGCCATGGAATACTGGCGGCTTGTGAGGTTGATTGACGACCACTTGTGACGGTGTTGCCTGACTAGTCATAGCGGTGGCGTCCGTCGTCTGAGTTCCCCTTGGCGTGAAGTGTAGAGGACTGAACTCAGGCGAGTCACCTCGAAGACGACGGCTGGCCCTCTGGTGCACAGGTGTCAGCTCCACGCGATCGACTCGTTGTTGGTCGGGGCCAAGGAGGTTAAAAAAAATTGCTGGAGCGGCGATTTTTGCGCAAGAGTGAAGCCGTGCCCACCAAAAGATGGCGGCTGTGGCCGCCAGCTTCCAACCCTTTGTAATGGGTTGGAAGCTGTAAACGGCCCACGAGTTACGTAATTCGCATAGAGTGACGCCCCGTAGCTATTTCCCTCTCCCGTCATGCTGTATAACATTCGTTGACGTGGGAGAGAGACGGCGGGGGGGGGGGGGAGAACTTCATTGAGACCCTGAGGAAATGGATCATGGGCTTCCTTGGCACTTGCGAGGAACCCATTACTCTACAAATCATTGTAATTTTTGTGAAGTAGGGAAGTAGCCACATGCCATTTTTCTTCATCCTACGGAGAGCCATGGTACCCGCTAAACACATGTAAGGCATTATGCGCACATTGTTCATGCTCTGCCTGATGACGATGAAGAATTATGGCGGACGACTTTGTAATGGGTTCGAAGCATTCAACAACCTACTCGTTGCAAAATTCGCATTGTGTGACGCCTGGTTACAGAATTCGCGTTGTGTGACGCCTGGTTGTTATTTTACTCGTCTACCACGCTACATTGCATATGTTAACGTGGTTCCTTCCCGATCTGAAGCCTGTATAGTGTCTTTTTGCGAAGCAGTTTCTAGCACCGGCATGGCTGTAAGGTAGAATACTGGGCTCCCACGCTGAGGGCCCAGGTTAGAACCCCGTTCCATCCTAAAAAAATCGAGCGAAATAAAAAAAAAACGAAATAATTATTTCGTTTTTTTTTTTATTTCGCGCGATAGTGGTTACGGACACCGGCGGCGGCGGCGGACATCTACGGCGCCAAAGACGGCCGCTGAAATGATGTTAAGAGCTTTAATTCGCTGTAAAAATTAGCACGTGTTGACGCCACCATATTACGTCACAGATCGCCAAAATTTTTGACGTCGTGAGGACGTCCCTATGACGTCATCATGACGTTACCACATGGCATCGTCGCTTGCTCAAACGTTGGCCGATCAAGGAGGTAGAGCAAAACCAGGGGACGGGAGGAGGAGGGGAGGCGCAGAAGCCTTTCTATGCCTCCGATCCTGGAGGCAGTGCAAAACCACGTTAGGCGTAGAAAGCTTTCGGAGGGGGGTGTGGGTGGGAGGATCACCAACTACACCGAGTGAAAAGAAATAAAGAGGGTGGCTTTCGCCTTTCAGATCGTCTTAGCCGAATGCATAAGGAGCCCTGTGAGTTTTTGTTTTATTTATTCTTCTGCTCCTACTCTTCAGTGCTGTTCCCCTGTCTCCTTCATTTCCTTCCTCCGACGCTTGCCAGGCGGCGCACTCGATGAAGCCAGGCTCAACTGGGCCAAGTGGTTGCAGGGCAGCGCGAGTTTCTATGAACGATCCAGCGCCGAACCTCGAGCTTAAAGGGCACACTAAAAGCAAATAACAATTTATGTCAGAGTTGAAGCTCAATGTATGACAACGTCTAAAGCGGCAATATTATCAACAGCAGTGCCCTACTTACCTAGAAATTAAGCTAAATGTATCCCACGACCTGCGCCACAAGTGGGCCATTTTGGAAATGATCCCGATGACGTGAGAGCATCCGACTACAATTATTCACTCGTAATAAAGCTAGCTGCAATAAAAAAAGAACCTTCCGTGCATCAAGAGACGTAATAAAATGCTGCTTGTTCGTTTCTGTTTGATTCATGGAAAAAAGGACCTCTTTGGCGTTGCTATGGGGATCGGCGCGCGTGGTTCAAATTTTCCGTTTTCGCTGAACTGCGCTTCGCCCGGCGCCCGGCCTCGCTCACGCGGTCGCGTCTCAGTGATAGTTTCGGTATCACGTACTGCCGCGTGTGTTTTGCACGCTCGTGAAAGTCGCTCTGACAGAAAGTTCGACAAAATGCCGCATGCATGTGATGTTGCCGGATGCCCGAATGGTGCACGCCAACAGTACACGCCACCGCGCAGTAAAGGCGGGCAACGTTGGGCACGGCAACAGTGACGTCAGAAAGACCGTTTTCATGCGGGTGATCTGAAGTGCGCTAACGCGATTCGGACTACTGAAACGTGATTTCATTTCAAAATAAGCACTTCTTTGGACAAAGGTAGTACTACGAGGTTTCTGGACCGCTATTTCAACAATCAACGCCGACTTAATATTTGCCTTTAGTGTCCCTTTAAAGGGACTGTGCAACACATTTTCAGCATGGTCAGAAAACGCTGCCGATCGGTAGTTGAGGCTCCCGAGAACACGCGAGCCAAACATTATAGCGCAGCACGCGGCCTGGGATTTACAATAAATTCGCAAAGTCAGCTAAAAGCACTACCTCTTCTTTACAAAAAATGATGCCTACGCGTCACAGACACGTTCCACGCCACTGGCTGATTTGAACATGGCGCGCTCGGTAGTTACTGCGACCGCCGCGAGGAGCCGGCAATCGCCCGCGCGCGCAGTGCGCGCGCGCGCGTGTGCGTGATCGCACTGATAGTACGCCACGCGTTCGAAGAAAAGTAAAAGAAAATGTGCTCAAGGTCAGGAGGCGCGCGTGACGTACCTTCTTTCCCCATGCCATCCCCCTCCCCTGCTTAGCTTTCAGCGCTTTCGTCGGGGCGACAAAAGACAGAAAGCAATTACAGCGTGCGACAAATCGTACGTATTCTAAAATTTTTCGCGGTGTTCGATTCGTGAGGCAATAAGTTGCTTTAGTGAAGCCATTCCATGGCTACTTGGAAAAGTGTTGCAGGGTTCTTTTAAACAGCTCCGCTAGGGATGGTCGATTAAAATTTTTAATCGATTAATCGTTAATCGATTTAGCCTTTAATCGATTAATTGCTTTCGGTGGAATCTTTTAATCGATTAATCGATTAATCGACATTTTTAATGGGTGCTTTAAAACCGATATCTCTTTGTTTGAGAGGCATCGTTCGTGTTTAATATGGGCCCAAATCTTTTCATTAGACGCGCTGGCGATCCAAAATTCCCCCTTTCGAAAGTGTCGACGACGGGCCCCTTGCGTGCAGTGTGCGAAAATTCACACTTTCGCACACTGGACACAAGGGACCCGTCGTCGTTGGTTGATGTCGCGGATTCAAGCATTTGTGGCCATCATCCCTGGACTATTCGGCAGCAGGTCGCATTTTCTCGAAGCCTGCCTACTCGAGCACATCGAAACAGGAGGCGCGTTCGGGGACCACACTGGTTGGAAAGTCGCAGTTGAAACATGCAGTGTGGCGGAGGGTGAGGAAATCCCGAGAAAGGTAAAAGAGGAGACGAGGAGAAATTAAATAAGACACTCGCTCTAGTAAGCAAGTCATCTGTTCTCGGTTTGTCGGTTGGATATTGGGGAAGCCCTACATAATACTATAATTGCGGACTGACGCGATCTTTTTCTTGAGGTCACCTATGCAGAGATTACAAAGAAATATACTGGCCTCAAGCAGACCATCCGTACAGGCAACTGCGGGAAATAGAAGGAAAGAAGATGACATTTAGGGGCTCGTTTTTCTTTGTTAGACACAATATTAATTAGAACTAAGAGACAATATTGCCAAGAAAAAGTATAGGGGGTGTTATTTGTAATAATAGCGATATAAATCTGAAGAAAGTGAAGTGGACGGAAAGATAACTTGTCGGCGGAAGGGACCGAACCTGCGACCTTCGAATTCTAACAAAGAAGAACGAGCCCCTAAAAAGGGGCTCGTTCTTCTTTGTTAGACACAATATTAATTAGAACTAACAGACAATAATGCGAAGGAAAGTATAGGGGAGGTTAAGGGTGTATGACAAAGAAAAAACGAGCCCTTAAAAGTCACCTTCTTTCCCTCATGCACATGCGAGGGCCTCGTTCTGGCAGACTTGGTGCCTTCAGGTAGTATGCGAGGGATTATTGGTCAGCTGCCAGCTCGTAAAAAAGGTCACTTGCTACGTGACGCCAAAAGGAAGAGAAAGAGTGTTCCACACTCGCCGCCATGGCTGTGATCGGCGCTGACTAACACTCCTAGGTTTAAATGCACATGTGTACCCTATGAAGTGGACGGGGTATGACCGCCGCCGTAGCTCAGTGGTAGAGCATCGGACGCGTTATTCGACGGTGGCAAGTTCGGTCCCTGCCGGCGGCAAGTTATCTTTTCGTCCACTTTACTTTCTTCACATTGACATCCCAATTATTACAAATAACATCCTCTATACTTTCCTTGGCATTATTGTCTGTAAGTTCTAATTAATATTGCGGGAAATAGAGTGACATGAGTTTCTGCCTCCCGGCTAGAAAAAACAGCAGCTGCGCCAGTATACTCCGCAGGTTTCACCTGATCTTTGCCGTAACACGGCGCCACTCACACCTTTTCAATAGTGCTTACATCCTGAACTGTGAGCGCGATCTAGTGTACCAGACATTACATCATAAATTGCGCGACTGTCCTTTCTTGTCAAAGCAGAAGATGGGGGCCTCTAGCTGAAAGCTGTATTTCTCCCTAAGTATGCGACCATACAGTATTACTAAGTGCTACAAGGTCACTTCTTCAATACTAATGCACTGGATGCTAGACGTTCGGTAAACCGACGCGTAAAGTTGCGGATTACATAAATGGCCTATAAGGGCCTTTTCACAATTTGCGAGTGCGCATTCCCGCACTACATTTTCTCTCAACTAATGGCAGCAACTTTCGTGCTTCAAGAGAAGACGAGGCGGTAGTTGCACGTGCTGGCGTTTGTCTATTATGCGTGTTCGTGTCAAGAGAGCCGAGTTTACACTTTCCGCGTCCCAGCGCAAGCAAACCACGCTTGAACACTCTGTTTGAAGCAGTGACTAGCTGCCATTAATTGGGCTAACTGCATCGTAGGAAAGTTAGCTCAACAATTATGAAAACGGTATATATACCCTATAAGACGGACAGTTGGGCTAGTTGGTATACAGCAAATAAAAGATGCTTACTAGCGTCGTTGTCCTCTTTACGCTAGCAAACGTGTCTTATTATGTATATTCGGATTACCTAATCATCTCCCCATCATCGTACTTCATCACTCTTTTTGCCCCGTTGCGTTTTCCCCTGTGCAGAGTAGCAGGCAGGGGCGTACTAGCTCAGGCCACCCTCTCTGCCTTATAATACATTTTCTCTCTCTGTTTCATTGGTAAACAATATTTTATTTGCTGAAGAGTAAAACAGAACGGCACTAAGAACCAGTGAGTAAATAAGCAGCGCATATTACAATGCCACACTTACACAAGAAACGAGTAAAATCTCAGGGTTGAATAAAATAGAAAGAAAGTTGCGATTGACACTACAGGTGACGAAAACTACTCGTTTACCAAATGTAAGCAGACATGCGTTTATGCGGCAACACGATGAAACAGCGCGGCAAAAAACAAACACGAACAAAATAAGCTACAAGACGATGCGCTGGCACGTATGAAATTTACAGAAAAGAATAAACTTCTCGTTTGAAAGTTGGCGAATCGCCGTGCTGCTAACTTTCTCAACAGTCCCCTTTTGTTTTGTTTCATGGTGTTGCTGCTCCGAACCACATGCTTTTTTCTACTGAGCGAAGAAATGTCAGTTGCCCGAGATGCTCGGGCAACAACCGACACCTCCTTTGGGTCGCCACACATCCAGCATGCGAAAAAAAGCGCTCGGATGCTACTGACGTTGCAGGAATTGGCAAATACTCCATCGCAATGTCAAACACATGATCTAGGCCAGTTCGTATGCTGTGCCAAGTCTCAAGTGGGTTCGGATTGGTGCGACGATCGACTACAGGGCTACTATAGTATGTCTTGAACTGAGAAGGCATTTAGTTCAACGGATCGTACTCCAGTGCAACGCAATTGTGTAGAAGTGCGCGATCGACGGCATCCCAAATAGAACCAGAAAAAGTAGTTGCAATCGGCTTTGCAACTTCCTGCGTCTAAGGATAGCGTTCAGCGTGGATAGCGTTCAGCGTCTGCGTCTCAGGATAGCGCGCCTCGCAGTCATGCGCTCCGGCCAAGGGGCGAGGTTGGGGGCGGGAGTGGGGGATGCCGTAATCGATTAATTCAATAGTTTTAATCGATTAATTTGAATAATCGAAAGGCACAAATCGATTATGATTAATCGATTAATTGTGGACATTTAATCGATTAATCAATTAATCGTTCATCGATTTTACCATCCCTAAGCTCCGCTCTTAAAACCGAGCTATCGTTGACAAGCTTGGTTTCAGCGCGTTCAACCACGGCAATAATTTTGTTTTTCTATCCGCTGCTCTGGCAAAATCAAACAAGGCTTGGCTGGCAACAGATTTACGCAGCAGATGCGATGGTTATGGAATTCGCTCACCCGGATCTCCAATAGAATGCGCACATGCAGTATGACGTCCCTTCCCATAAATAGCTAATTTACGACGATCGCAAGCGCAGCGTTGCACTTAGACCTACAGAAGAGCGTCAGAACCTCCGTTTTTGCTCATTGCGCAAACCGATGCGACATCCCCTTATAAAGGACTGCGCAGATGTGTTCACTGAACTCCAAGCTCTCCAAGCACGTTGTACGAAGCGAAAGCACGGCTAATTGGTCTAGATGGTATTGGTTCATATTTGGACTGGATGGGGCGCGCACACAGACAAGGACACAAGAAGGAAACCACGCCAACAACACAGGCGCTTGTGTTGTTCGTGTGGTTTCCTTCGTGTCTCCCTTTGTGTGCGCGCCCCATCCAGTCTAAATATGTACGAAGCGACTTGCTCGCCGGTATGGGGAAATGCGCAACCATATGTTGTATCCCGAAACAGTGTTATTTCTAGCACGCATTATTAAGCGCACCATTCTCCTTTGACAACAGTGTCTTTGACAAATGTTTTTAACTAAGGAATAGCAGCGTGCCTGCAGCCTCTACGAAGTACGCGTAAATACCCGACGTCTTGATGCAAAGCAGAACACAGTGGAACTATTACTGGATGGTAGGAGCAGCGTCCTAGGGGCTAGCAGATACCCCAGAACGATGGCGTGGTGAGGAGCGCACTAAGTATTGTTCCAGGCGCCAGTGCACGAGATGTGATAAAATTGTCGGTATTATTCAGCGCCCCGTAAAACATTACACCACTTTGCTTGATGTTTGATGCCCGTTTCGTTCAGAACAGTGCATGAAAACGCACAGTTGTTCAGAGCCACAAAGCTATATTTACTCTGTTTATCTTAGCATGAGCACAACGGCCATTTCTTGCAGCGGGAGGCACAATGCTGCTACATAAACGACTGAGCGTATCACTGAAGTCCTATACCTTGTACCGTGAAGTCCTGTACCTTCTTACTGGTCCATTCTTTTAATAACTTCGCGTCATCAGCGTGAAAATAAACAAGCTGCACATATGTAAGTGACCGTGGTAAAGCCCGCCAGAGCAGGGGCGTAGGCAGAAATCTTTTTCGGGGGGGGGGGGGGCACCTTTTTGATTTGAAGTGGGGGCCGGGCAGGCAGATGTGGCCAAGTGGCATTTTGGGCTTTGTATGCCACAGCAAAACAATAAGTTTTCTTGCTGTGGCAAAAAAATTATTTTTTAATTATTTATTTATTTATTATTTAATTAATTATTTTATCGCTGTGCCAGAGGTAAATGTGAAGGGAGGTGCTTTATGTGAGTTGAAGTATTTGGTGCACTCTAATATAAAGTAAATGGGAGCTCGGAGTACAAAGTAAGCACTTTTTTGTTGGTATAGTATAGTGCTTTCAGTCCTAACGGTTCCCTTACCTGTAGGCGATTGTGACCACGACAACGTCCCCGAGAGAAGCTAAATTCCCACCGTCAACCAGGGGCATGGCGGCAGAGCCATGACGAAATAGTCCTCCGTGTATCCAAGCGATCACGGATCGTTTTCCACTCAGACTCGGCGTCCAAATATTCAAGTAGAGGCAGTCTTCGCTGGTCTGCACACCTGCATGGTTATAGCGTGATGAAAACGTGAATTATCGCAGGATACAAGAGTAAGGCTGGTGAAATAATATTTTATTTTGCTTGCTTTACTGTAATAATGGGTGAAAGTTCATTAGTGCCATGGCGCAGTGTCTGCACTCAGATACGTTTGCCTGGCTCAACTCCTTCTGCCTCTGTTGCTCAGCGCGCTGCCTTAGGATTAGCATTGCGAAAGGTGAGAAACCACAACACCATAATTATGGGCGAATTCAGGGCGAAAGCAGCAGGAAATAAGGAAGGAAAACATCGGGTCTAGGAAGAGTACAGTCGGAATCACACTTGACTAGAGCGGTCGAGGGCGTCGCCGTATATGCTGGCGCCGTGCGCAGCTGCTACCTCGCGTCACTTACAAGCTTCCGTGTATGCTTGAAAAACAGCACAAGGACTTAGCATGTAGTATGAGTATGTTTGGTAACAATACGGCGTCGGTCCCTGCATTCTTTTGCAAAAAAAAAAAAACGGCCCCTGAATCGGCCGGCTGGCCGTTCTAGGCAAATGTGATTCCGACTGTACAAACACAAGCTAAATCGACATCGTATAATAAACATCTTCAGAGAACGTGTTCGCGGGATATAAACATAATATAATATCTGAGGCCATCAGTAGTCGTGAATGAACTTTCCCATTATATTTGGAGCACAGATTACACCAAGCAATTTAGTCCAATCTGTCAACCTTAATTTGAGGTCAATGGGCATTTTCCCGATCATAGTCACTGAACTGCTGGGAGATTAAATACATGGCGTATCACGCATTTTGCAATGCAATGAGCATTTTTTTTAATGAATTAACCTTTAGGAGACTTCGCTGAGTCCCATGTGTTCCAAAAAATGTGCTTGTATTTTCGCGTACCCTAGAGACAACAGATCTGACGCAGTTCTCTAGGTAGGTTATCGCTAATACATAGCCATAATAATGAGACCGATATAGGCTATGTCAGATAGCGGTTCTTATACTAAGGATGTGAAATTTTCTCTTTCAACTCGACTACATATATTGAGAATGCAAAGGGAAGATAGCTACGTACTGGAGAATATGTCGGGTACACCCTCCATTTTTATATTCTCCCGTAGTCGTCTATTGCGCTGTTGCAGGCGACATCGGGATGTACCGTAATAGTGAATGCATGCAATTTGAACAAGCCGAATTAAAATTTTTCTTCACGTCCGAGATTATTAAGTATGTATCTGCAGTGCAGATTGAAACAGAAAGATTTCAATCAGTAAATGATAAAGATAGAGAGGCTGTTCACCATAGGGAATCCAAGTCAAATCCCTCGCTGTAAAGACACTGTGCTGAATGCATGCCGGAGGCGTCCGCGTGGCATCCCAAATGTCATCAATCCACGGAGGCTGCGACTGGGGTTTCCGATACCGGAGTGCACCAACAGGAGGCCTGGCGTATCGTATTCCGGTAAAAGCATAAACGCTGTCGTTGCCGACTGAACAGCGCTTCACACCCAGTATTTTGCCTACTGATGCTGTGACGATTACAGCTTCATGTTTGCACTCAACCACCCATGCAAACAACACTTGCAAACCAAAGGTAAAAAGATAGGAAATAATTGCGAAAAACGCGATGCGTCGACAGCTTGCCGTCATATTGGTATGTGACCGTAGGAAGGTCTGAAAATACGCCGCAAAAGAACAATATGAAATCAAAAAATCCGCATATGGCGCCCTCTAGACGGTGACGTCATCTGGAGGACACAGCTGCCATACCGCCTAGTTCCGTTAATGACCTTGACACAGCCTATGAGCTCGCCAGTTCCGCTGTCCTGAAACTCATGCATGCATACCCCTACTTGATTCCGAATAACCACGACTACTACTACCTAAATGCGCAAAACACAGCTGCAGTCAACGCGTTTGGTTTAATTATGTATTGCCAATGAATTTTCCTTCTGCGGTTCAAAGCAGCGTTTCCCGGGATTTTTCAATGGGGTGAAAAGTCCGCCAATAAACATTTGGATATGGAGGCATCTCGTTTTCGCGTTGCGGATGTTCACAGCCTTCGTAAAGGTTTTCGAAAAATGAAATATCTGAATTTGTTTACTGCGCCAGATGAAAGTAGTGCGATGTTATTTTGTTGTTAAGCGATGTGGATGACCTAAGAGGTTTAAAGTCACTACGAATGAACTGGTCAATACGGAAGTGTTGCTTTGCCGAACAGCCGATCGTCAACAGTTGCATTTTGTGCAAGCTCCTGGGTCTAGGCCACTGAAGTACACTGCACGGAATGAAGAATCTTTTTTTTTTCCAGTGGTTGCATTTAAACACAACTTTTACCATCGATGTTCACCGCATCCTTGATAACAGCTGACACACAGTCAGACATCACGAGAAACGGGACGGCGTGAGTACGGAGTGTCGTTCGGCATACATTTCATAGAAAAGGAACATAAACGAAATTCTTGATGCCGGCTGGTCTACTTTACTCTCCGCAACACATTTACCTACCTGACGATGGAAGCAAAATAAGAAAAATCAACTGAACAATATCAGATAGTAAAAGTGGGCAAAACAGGTTGTAGTATGGCGCAAACATACACGTAGCCGAAATGGAATAGAAAAGCACCGTGCTTCATCAACGCCGCGGTCATGTGTGCCGGTCCGCGGTGCGTCACAAGTTATGCGCAACCAACTAATCCACGAGTCTGCTCATTTCAGGCTAAATAGCACGTGCTATCACCCATAGTGGTAATATTTTACATAGCCGTATAATAAGGAAAGAAATATAGTAGCTTACATACAGCAACATGAGAGCGCGTTGGCGCGCATGGTAAGATTTGTAATGTCAGAGAATGAATACGATGAGCGAAGCCTTTCCAATATGCAGGAAACAACCGCTAGTACGCACGGTGACGAGAGCAGCACATCGTGAGTAGCAGCCGTAGATTTTTAGGTACAGAAAATGAAAGAGCTATGATATAGGATATATATGCTTTCGCTCACCTGGCTGCCAAGGCATCTTTGGAATGGAATTGACGTCGTTCACAGAAATACTGAGGCTCCGTTATCTAGGACGTTGATCGAGTGACAACGACAGCAGGGACAAAGGAATGTCGCCGAATTTGACACGTGGTGACACAGCTTTGTCCATCCTTTATAGGTATATTATACTGCCGCCTATATACCGGTAACCGAAATAGGGGGTCCGCTATTATATCCCGGCTCATATTGTAAACCTACATTTGCTCAGTACTCCGAGTGGAATGGCTCCATCTTTTTACTTTAGTTGTCCTTCGCGACAGCCATTCTGCCACAGCTGCTGTGTGTAACCGTTACCTCCACGTTGTAGCGGTAGGCACACACGGAAGTTCCGAAGTACGTAATCGCGCAGGTCAAGCGGCGCACACTTAAAATAATGTCGTTTGTCTCGCATATGCTTCAAGAAAACAATGCCTTTTTTTTTTCTGCTGTTCCGAGTCGCCACCTGTGCTCAAATGCTTTGCCTTTCACCCCATTGGTATTGGTACTGGGGCCATGAAATAATATTCGCCAAGAATTCGTGCCGGAAATCTCAAGTTCTAAAGCGATAACTTATTGGAGATAGGCAGCGATAAGGACTTCTAGCAGGATACGATAGAATCGTATTCAGAAAAAGCAACATAGAATTTGCAATTGTAAAGTTCTGTGAGCTCGTGTTATTCGAGAATAGTGAAGAAGGAACAACTTTAGGTCGCAATTTCTTTAAATCCAGGATGTTTACTTGGAGTTCTAGTGACGCCACATAGCGTTGCAGTTGGCCTTCTACACTGTTCAGCGATGCTATCTGTTATTTATACTTTATGCACCTGTTAGCTAGCTATAATTGATTTAAAAAATACCAGACCACGTTCGTTTTACCTGCCAATCACGCGAAGTCGTGAAACCACAAGAAACAAGAGTTGTAATAAAACGGCGTTTACGCATGGACTACGGAGAGCACAAGCCATGATTTTCTTCACCGCCAGAGTAAGAGACGCTTCATAGAGCATACATTGCAAACGGGTTTGAGCCTTTTAGGGAGTTTCGGGCTCGACGCATAACGTGCATCCAAAAGGTACTACGCAAAACCCCCTTCAAAACGAGGTTCAAAAGGAGGTTTTATTTACATCCTTTAAGGGAGTGATTAGACGGAACTAAGGAGGTAAATTTGTGTTTTTATTGAACTCATTTTGATGGCTTGAACGGAGCGCATTTGAAGTTTTTCTGGTTCTTTTGAGAGCTTTTAAAGCCTCCTTTTGGAGGTAAAGTTGTTGTTTTTATGTAAGCCATTTTGGGGGCTTGAACAGAGCGCATTGAGAGTTTTTCTGCTTCTTTTGAGAGCTGTTAAAGCCTCCTTTTATACGAGGCCCTAGAGCGGTCGCGAAATGAAAAAAAAAGTATACCAAGGTATTTATGCACAATCATGACATTTGCATACAAGTACGCAAGGCACAGGAATCGAACTCGCGACCACACGCACTCAAAGCAAGCACTATAACCATTACACCACAGCGCCACCACTTGCAAGCTCGCTTTTTTCGTGGGTTTATATATGTACCAATGTATGTACAAAGCGGCTGGTAACCCGTCGGCACAACTTCGAACTTCTGTTCTTGTACCATCGGCGTGTGTTTGCTCTTGCGGAAGGTCAATACATAATTTGTGGGGCGTCATGCAGGCCGAGCCGATCGACGTAAACACCCTCGGCTCCGAATTCTCCGGTTCACCGTGTCGTGCCGCTAGAAAAATTATAAACGTGTGCCCTCTTCGCTCGCGCTAAATTCGTGAATACCAGCGTGACAAAGGTATCTTCAGATGAGCGAACGTATGTGCATTCCATGAGCGTATGCTGTGGAGCAATTTTCGTTATTTCTGCAGCCGCGAACTGCGCGCGTCCAGATGCGGCAGCGTGTTATGAGCGGTTCGAAGACCGCCTGCGTTCTCATATGAAAGTTACACACGCAGAGGCCCGACTTAGAAAAACATTGTAACGCGCCTACATTAAGTGCATTTAATGCGCGCGTACTGCCGCGAGCTGCACGCAGGGGCAGCAGCGCGCTCTGAGCAGCTGAACAAAAATCTGTTTCCGCAATTAGCGCTTATTCGCAATGCACCCTTTAGCGCGGACCGCCTGCGTTCGCATATGAAAATTACACACGCAGAAAATTCCAGAGTTACAAGGACATTGTAACGCGCCTACATAAAGTGCGTTGAATGTGCGCGTACAGCCGCGAGCAGCGCCTTCTGAGCAGCTGAACGCTTATCTATTTCCGCAATTCGCGCTTATTCGCAATGCACGCTTTAGCACAGCATTCATTGATTCTCTATAACGCATATTCAGTATTTATTTGCTTTCATACTCGGATACTACCTACATTTCTTACTAATTAGCTTTTATTGGTAAGCATCACGCCACCGCGTTAAAGCGAATGCCTAACGCGTGCCCCAAGGTCAAGGACAACCTCCCCAGTTTACCAGTGACAGGTCTCCCACAAAACAAAAAAGTTAATGTACTTGCACTTCTCTCTTGTGAACGTCCGTGTGTACTTGGCCCTCCCCTCAGACAGATGATGCAGTACCCATTAAAAAAAAGCATTACCCTCTTCCTCAATGGAACAGCTGTTCTTGAGAAAATATGGTTCTGTTGAATTCACCACAGCAGCAGAGAGGTTGGCTTGTTTGCAATTCAGTATTTCACAATTGTAACACAGAAACACGAGGACTGTAGCAAATATGCAGAAAACTGGAAAAACTATCATATGTGCACTCCCTCGTCCACTTGCACACTACGTCAAACTTTATTTATACAACAGCAACCTTCAATTATGCTACTATTGATAAAAGATCACCCAATCTACGTTAGAACACAGTGATGACTTTCTGTCTTTCTGTTGCCTATCTTCTACAATGTGTCATAATCTGTGAATCATCTGTTCAATGTGTTTGGTAATAAAACACAAGCAGTTACATTGAGCAGGCAGTGTTTCAGCAATTTGTTTTGCAAGCACAAATTCATTTCTTCAATTTGCATGCACGACATGTAGTGATACTTCAATTGATACAAGAACCAGTGGTTGCAACATTTTATTGGAATCAAAACAGTAGCAGTTCTCGTGTCAATGTAAGGATATAGGTATATATTTCCATCGTTGTGCACAGAACCTACTCCCAAAACTGAACACATGGAACAACATATACAGTACAGCCTAAGCACTATACATAATTCACAGCAGAAAAGCAATACGAAAGTAGGGTGTAAAATCTCATCATGATGCGCACTAACGTGTGCACTTCACCGTACCAGTATGTAAGTATAATCGAAAAAAATAAGCTACCCAAGGAACTTGGTGTCAGCCTACACACGAAGGCAACTAATTAATACAATAAGGCTAGCATCACTTTTGGGAAATATGAAACCGTGTAGACAGGCAGTTGTACAGTTTTTTATTGCATTAGTTTGCCCTATGGCGTCAAAACATGTCGCATATGATTTTGGAGTTGAGTTTCCTACAAAAAAGCCCGAAATAGACCTGTGGTGTTGACTGTAGGTCCACTTACCAAGGTGCATAAAAGCATTCAGCAATGCCCACAAAATTACAAGGTTGCCTTCATATGCTGCTGCACATATTTACTCACAGATACCTGGAAGCCATCGTAAATTTCTGGAAGTGTGCTTGGGAACTTGTCGGCATAATCACATGACTGCAGTGTACCAACACTTCTAATATGCATAACAAGTACAGCCATGCTTCAATGTTTTTATGCCAGCTAGTGCCATCTGTAACTCAAAAGTTCATCCTTAATTCCTCACTTGATGGCTTACGCATAATTACCACATTGAAAATAATCCAAGCACCATGGCTGCAACGTCAACTTGCAATTAGGCAATCACAGGCACTAAATAAAAAAATTCCTGTAAATAGTGACTGGTCGCTTTGCACATTAGATCCTAGGACTTGATATGCCATGAGGATGAATAAAAATTGACCACACATATATAGAGACTGTGAAACAGTCAGTTCATTTCATAGGTAAGGAAAACGTGAAAACGAAATCAGAACACATAGCAACAAAGGGGACGGAACGTCACACTACTAACAACTGAAGCTGAACATGTGCAGCTTTTTTAGTCATGTGTGTTTATATCTTTCTGTGGTTTTGATTACACTTCAGTTACTAGTAGCGCACTGTCCTGTCTGCCCCCTTCATTCCTCTGTGGATGTGTGATTGTTTAGTCTTGTAACTTTTTCGTACTGTGTGTTTACATCTTTCTGTGGTTTCGATTAAACTTCAGTTGCTAGTAGCGCGTCATCCTGTCCCCTTCATTTCTCTGTGCTGTGATTTTTTTGCACCCTCTTTAACTATGAATATACACCAACTCGCCCAACTGCCCCTGTTAAGACTTATGTTTGCTGAATAACACTGGGCCCACTCAGCGTCTTTTTAAACAATGCGAAATTTTCAAATGCACATGATATCAGAAAGGTTGCACGCAGTATTGCGCATAACACTCTGCACTAATACCAGTGTTGGCCTAAATGTGGCAAGATGTACGAGCTGTTCGACATAGTGTAAAGTAAGGCACATCAGGGTGTTCCCACAATCATGGGTGTCGGCAGGGGTTTGCACAAAGGGTACCTGCCGCCATCAAGACACACCAGCACTTGACCCCACCCAAGCTACACCAATGCTCTCCTGCTCACCAGGCCGACACGTTACGCCGCCTTGCACCCCCAAGACAAAATCCTGCCGACACTCATGCCCACAATACACTTGACTTGAACACAGACTGGTGGGCAAGCAACACTTGCTGCTTTGCCAGAAGTGTATTCCTGAAAATTACACAAAAAAGATGTCCACTAAGATTTCTGTATACATAAAAATTAATGTCTTACCGAAGATTCGCACTTGACTATCCTTATTGCAGACATTTTGTCAAAACACGAAATACATACAAAATTGAGATGCTGCTAAGTATTTCCTTGTGAGCGTTTCACTTCGTGTGCACAGGGCGAAAAACAAACGGATGTAAAAAAATGCGTAACACCACCAGAAGTGTACTCTTGCCATGTTTACCATTATGTGGGTACTGTTTGATGTCAGTAAAGTTATCATTATAAGTACATTTAAAAGGGTTGTGAATGTTAGCAAGGTCTTGATTAACCGCACCTACTCTGTTTAGGAGTGAAGATTGGGCAACTTGGCACTGAACCATGGCAAAAATAAACAGCGCACTTCTAGTGAGGATAAACTAAGGCCTGGGCACAATAACAGCGCTTTCACCTTGTCAAATTGTGTCAACAGTCATGATACTATGTATTGACCTTGAAAACTATGGCAACATAATGCAAAACAGCAAATTAATGAGAGGGAATAAACAAGATGACTCAACAATCTGGTTCAACAGACTCAACAGCTGACTTATATCAATGCGATTAAATTAGCCTTGCACATCTCCTAATGGCTAAGAATATACACATGTAACCTTGGCAAATTCCACTGTTGATACGTGACAAATAAAGTTGCATTCCTTCCATGCCGTTGAATGGCCGTTCCTTCTTTTCTGTTTTCACTGTTTTCTGATTTTCATTGTTTTCACTAGCGTAAATGTTCACCCTTTTTGATTTTCTCACTTTGCAGATGGCATAGGTGTTTTGCCTTTGAATGTGCACGCTTCTTCTGCTTTGTCTTTCCTGTTTCTTTTTGTATGCGTATATGTTTTGCCTTTGAACGTGCACACGTTTCTGCTGCTCTGTCTCTATTTTTGCTCTACTGGGCCTTGTGCACTTCTCAAGCTACCATTGTCGCTTTTCACTTGAGGCCCATTTCCTGTATTTTGCTGGAATAAACATTTATCCATTCATTCAATACCATAAAACGCATGTGCTTCACAATACACACTGCACTTAGCAGATGTCTGTCACATGATATGGCCGTCATTGTATAGCTTTAACATGATTTGTTCGTTCTAGCTAAATGAATCCAAGCTAATGATGTTAATGTACTTTGATATGCTATTTCAGTGCTCCTTGAAGCAATGTATGAAGGTACAGTGCTTATGTACCTTAATATGCTATTTCAGGCGACGGGCAGAGTGCGCAATGCAAAATTGTTGCCGAAAAGTCTTTTCACTTCCTGACAATCTGTGCTTCGGTGGGTTCTCACAGTTGCATAGCAGGAGAAAGATGTCCAGGGTAGTTGACTGCATCCAAGGTAGATGCTGCAAAATGAGAGCGCACGGTCTTGTCACATGTCAATGTACGCAAATTGACACGATGACGAAGGATTAAAACAAACAAATGAAGTTGGAGAAAAGAATAAATCGAAAAGAAAGTTGTCCTTTATGCACATTCCATCATGTGACAATGTGATAACCGTGGCCTTTTGCTCTAATGTATATTCCCTGAAAGCATCATGCCTCATTCACGCTTTATCGCAGGCAAGAAAATTATATCGTGCAAACAACTTTATCAGGGCGCACTCCTGGGTCGATTGACTGGTCGTATGAAGCAGGAGTGATATTCACAGAAGTTCCAAAACATGCATCACACATCGTTGCTATCTGAGTTTAACGACTTAAATGCGAAGCATTTGTTAAACACTTCTACGACTTTGAACGGATCTGTCTACCTATCTATCTAGCCGCCTACGACTCATAGTTCGTGTGAGTGTTTCGTTAATGGGATGTATGCCAAAATTCGTGTGGCATGACACGACTGCATGAAGAACATGAATGATGGGTCTTAACCTGAAAATCATGATATGCATTTCATTAACGACATGATTTACACGTCACTCTCTTGGTTCTCTTGCGACTGTTTCGTTAACTTGATATTTACCAAAATAGGTATGGCGTCACAAGAGTGTATGACGCACATAAACGACAGTTTCTAACGTGCAAATCATGACACGCTTGTCATGTATGGCGTTATTTTAACAACATGGTCTCGGGGGCGCTAGTGGCCGTTTCGCCTGCTTCATATACACCAAAATTGGTATTGTGCAGTGTGACTGTACGTCCAACATAAATGACAGCTGGCAACATGAAAATAATGACATGCATGTCAAGTACACACGCCACGCTCATGGTGCGCTCGCGGCCGGTTCGCTAGCTTGACATACACCTAAATTGATATAGCGTGACGTCATTGTGCGACGAACATAAATGACAATAGTAACATGAAAATAACGACATGTATGTCATTTACGGCATGGAGACTGGTGCACTCGCGTCCGGTTCTCTAACTTGATATCATACCAAGACTGGTATAGCGTGACGTGACTGTATGACGTACATAAATGACAGCTGGTAACATGGAAACAATGAATGACATGCGTGTAATGTACAGCATGGGTTACATGCCACGCTCATGGTGCGCTGGCGGGCATTTCGCAAGCTTCACATGCCGATTTTCTTTTCTTTATTTTTCTTGCTTTTCATAGCACTTTTCAAGCGACGCAATGTGCAGAAGGTCATCTACAGGTGCATAAGCGACGATAAGGGCTCGTAAAGAGAGAGAACATCAGTATTACTTACCATTTTTGTTCCTGACTGTGCCGAGCACGCAGGGCGCCCATCATCTGCTTGGTAATGCACAGCGGCACGCTCGCTCGAGTCGACGGGCCGTCGCGATTATCGCACTCGCAGCGCAGCATGTCGCACTGTCGTCAAACCACGCATATCACATCCAGCGGCGAGAACACAGTGAGGCTGCAGGCACAAAACGCGCACACACGACCGACACAGCTGATCACTTGAGAAGTGGCGTTCACAAGGCCTAGCCGGCGTAGCCGGCGTAGCTACGACGATCGCGCCGCCGCGTGAACGACTCCCTCCTCACGTTTTTTTCTTTTTTTTCTGTTTTTTTTTTCTTCGTGCGCGCATGCGGCGCGAAGCTTTGTCCCATTTCACTTCGGTAGCGCCTCGTCTGGCTTGCTTTTGACCTGGCGGGGGCGGGCCGCAGTAGGCTGCAGAGGCCAAAGGGCTTCCTCGCTTCCTCTCCAGCCGTTCGGAGGGTCTCTATATCTCTTTCTCTGGGCTATCTGTGCAAGGGATTTTTAGTGCGCTGAAGCATGCCGCCTCTTTCTTTTACTTCTTTCCCCCGCACAGCTGCATGCATGCCCGCCAGCACTGAAGGCATTACGGAAAGCTTCGGAAAAAAAAAGAGAAAACATGCCAGAGGAAATGAGATGGGAGTTTTTTGTTCCTCTAACTCCATTCGACGAATGGCGTCAGATAGTAAATTTACCTCCTTTCTTCCACATAATTTCTTAACGAAGTAAAATTGAGGACGCAGAACTTTATTACACCCACGTCATTACACCCTAAGGTAGTACTGTCCAGATGAAGGTAGTATTAAGGAGGATTGTAGCCCTTAAAACGCCCAATTCGGCTAGTTTGCGTTTGCAGTGATAAAACATGGCTACATTTCGCCCGAAGGACTACGGTATCCGCGTGCTGTACCGCAGTGGACGACGGCATTCGTACGCCTACGCACTCTCACGCTTTCCCTTGGATGGCGACAATACCTGCTGCTCAGTGTCTCAGCTTACTGTCTCTTCCATCGACCTTCGCACAATCATTCCCAAGCAGCGAAACTACTCTGGATTGTCTCGATAACAGGCTTCCTCTCTGATCCATCGACACGACCAACCACCCGCACGTTGCGCTTTCAAGCTCAACATTGCCCCATTCGCGACGAGCTGTTTCAGCGACGCAATTACAGCTCCGACGGCCACCAGTAGTTGTTAGTCGTGCTTCGAAGCCTGCGTTTCAAAATATGCGCAGCTTTCCTCGCAGATTCACAGTGTGCACACTCTGAAGTTTTGAACACTCACCAGCCCCTTATACAGCGGTACTACCATGTTCAGGTAACTACTATGAACAGCTACGTTCAGAAGGTCGTGCGCTCTTGCCCCCGATTGCCAGCGCCGCAAGTGTTCACCCCGTCTCTCGCCAGCCGGTCTGTAACCTTTACCCTGCCCTACCAGGTCATTTGGGCGAAACGGCATTGATTTGTACGGGCCCCTTCCGATGACAGTAGATGGAAACCACTGTGCCATAGTAGCAGTTGACCACCTCACCCGATACACTGAAACTGCTACATTTCCGGCAGCTACAGCGCGCTACGTTGCCTCCTTCCTGCTTCGTCGATTTATCTTACATCACGGGCCACCCCAGGAGCAGTTCAGTGACGGCGAACATGTCTTCCACATCAAAGTAGTTGGAGCTATTCTCAAAGAGTGTCACGTTGTTTATCGCCCCACTACAGCGTACCATCTTGAAATGGTCTCACAGCGCGCTTCAACTGTCCGCTCGACGACATGCTTCCGATATGCGTCACGTACAGCCACACAAATCGGGACGCCATTATGCCCTGCGTCACCTACGCGTACAACACCGCTACTCAGAACTCCATTGGATTTTCGCCCTACTTCCTTCTCTACAGTCCGCACCCCGTCGCACACCACAGA
Source organism: Rhipicephalus sanguineus (assembly GCF_013339695.2). NCBI lineage: Eukaryota > Metazoa > Arthropoda > Arachnida > Ixodida > Ixodidae > Rhipicephalus > Rhipicephalus sanguineus. Next base: position 65,805,512 of record NC_051181.1, read on the forward strand.
CACAATTCTACTGCACTGGCCTAATGCATCTGAATATGCCCCCATTTCTGACACGGTGACACATGCCGAAGAGTGCTGCGACCTCACACGGGCCTTTACCTATCTTTACCTTTGCAATAAATATATATGCTGCCACTAGGTAACTCTCTGATCATATAATAATGACTGTAGTAAAATATATTACCTCAGTAATCGTGCAAGAACGGCAGCAGTAATATCGGGCTCGCTGCAGAGATGGCAGCTGTCCTTTTGTTGCGGGGAGTCTGCAATTTTATTTCATTCATTGTGACATACGTGTCGCAAGGCTCACGACTTGGTGCACAATTTCCATCGTCATGCAAGTAACAATGACTAGGCCTTAGAAGCCACGACTCCTGACCCAGTCCCTGGCCATCCTCCGACGAACATTGCCGAATGAAAATACCACGCAACAAAATCGTCTTGCCGTCTGTATAGTGCAGATGTGCACTGAAGCAGTGAACAGCCGTTTGCGCTGATTGCAACGGTATCGCACATTCAACTACGGGCCGTCGCATGCTGTGAACATTGTTGCGGGACGTCTGCTTGGCCCCAGAATCTTCGCATTGTTAAGGCGTTTATTGACGGCGGGATTGACGGCGACGATGCACAACGACAGAGCGCAGACTCGCAGACTCTCACGAGCACGAGCACGAGGGGCGTGCTCTCCGAGAAGAGGCGAAGAGGGCGACCCACTAGAAGGCGCTGGAGAGGATGGCCCATTACAACGTTCCAATTCTTCTCTACAATTACCCCGGGTACGAAAAGGGAGCCGTCTGGCGACCTAGCAGCTGGTCACTACGAGCGGGTCATGGTAGGGCTTGAAGCGCTCCACGTTGACAATGTCGCGCCCTCGACGGCGCATGTCGGAAGATGGGTCGATGGGTTCAATCAGGTAGTTGACCGGGGATGTGCGTTCGACGACACGGTAGGGGCCTTCGTATTTGGGCAGCAGTTTGGAAGAGAGGCCAATTGCAGTGGTAGGGATCGAGAGCCATACGAGTGCTCCGGGTAGGAACGTGGTTGCAGAAGTGTTGGTCTCACCGCGGATGCTTTTCTGCCGCTCTTGGTCCTGCGTAGTAAAGGTCTTCGCAAGCTCGCGACACTCCTCAGCAAGTCTGGCTGTGGCAGAAATAGGCGCACACTCAGATCGATCCGGCTTGTATGGAAGGATTGTGTCAATTGTGTGCGACGGGTGCCTGCCGTACAATAGGAAAAATGGTGAGAAACCAGTGGTGCTTTGAGGGGCGGTATTGTAGGCGTAGGTGACGAAAGGTAGAATGGAATCCCAATTTGTGTGATCGGCGGCGACATACATCGAGAGCATGTCGCCGAGCGTGCGGTTAAAGCGTTCCGTGAGCCCATTCGTCTGCGGGTGGTAAGCAGTAGTTTTGCGGTGAACAACGTTGCACTCTTTGAGGATGGCTTCGACGACTTCCGACAGGAAGACACGGCCTCGATCGCTGATCAGCTCCTGGGGTGGACCGTGGCGCAGCATGAACCGGCGGAGCAGAAAGGAGGCTACATCGCGCTGTAGCCGCTGGGAGGGCGGCAGTTTCGGCGTATCGCGTAAGGTGGTCTACAGCGACGATGGCCCAGCGGTTACCAGCCGAAGTCAGAGGGAGTGGCCCATACAAATCGATGCCAACGCGCCTAAACGGCCGATCAGGGCAAGGTAAAGTTTGCAGACCTGCTGGTGACTGGTGCGTTGAAGTTTTGCGGCGCTGACAATCGATGCAAGAGCGAACGAACTTCTGCACGTAGCGGTACATGCCTCGCCAAAAGTACCGTTGGCGAATGCGGTGGTATGTTTTCGATACCCCAGAGTGCGCACACTGCGGATCAGCGTGGAACGATTCGCATATTTCAGAACGCAGACTGCGGGGTATTACTAGTAGCCACTGGCGGCCGTCGGCGTTGTAATTGCGTCGGTGGAGGAGGTCGTCGCGAATGGCGAAATGGTGGGCTTGACGACGCAACGCGCGAGTGGATGGTGTTGCCGAAGGATCAGTGAGCAAGTCTAGCAGTGAAGCGATCCATTGATCCTTGCGCTGTTCGGTAGCGATAGTGTGAACGTCGATGGAAGAAACGGCATTGTGAGACATTGAGCTGTGGGTGTTGTCGTCAGGCAAGCGGGAGCGCGAGAGTGCGTCGGCGTCAGCATGCTGGCGTCCGTTGCGGTACAGCACGCGGATATGGTAGTCCTGTAGGCGAAGTGCCCAGCGGGCGAGGCGGCCTGATGGATCCTTCAATGATGACAACTAGCAGAGGGCATGGTGGTCGGTGATGACATCAAATGGGCGACCATACAAATAAGGTCGGAACTTCGTAAGGGCCCAGATGATCGCTAGGCATTCCTTTTCGGTGACGGTGTAATTGGTCTCGGCTTTGGTGAGCGTACGACTTGCATACGCCACGACATATTCAGGGAACCCTGGTTTGCGCTGCGCAAGGACAGCGCCAAGGCCAACACCGCTGGCGTCTGTGTGTACCTCTGTAGGGGCCGTAGGGTCGTAGTGGCGTAGTATGGGAGGCGACGTCAACAGACGACGGAGCTTCGCGAAAGCGTCGTCGCACTCTGACGACCATGAATTGAGGGACCCGTTACTTCCGAGGAGCTTCGTCAGCGGCGATATGACGGTCGCGAAGTTTCGAATGAAGCGCCGAAAGTAGGAACACAGTCCTACGAAACTGCGCAGTTCTTTGACGGACGTAGGTTTGGGGAACTCGGTCACGGCCCGAAGCTTGGCTGGATCGGGAAGAATACCGTCCTTGGACACGACGTAACCGAGTATTGTCAGCTGCCGTGCTGCAAATCGGCACTTCTTTAGATTCAGTTGTAGACCGGCGTCGCTCAAACGCGTCAAAACATGCCGCAGGCGTTGAAGATGTGTGGAGAAGTCCGGAGCGAAAACAACGACGTCGTCGAGGTAGCACAAGCATGCGTGCCATTTCAGGTTGCGCAGAACGGTATCCATCATGCGCTCAAAGGTGGCGGGCGCATTACACAGCCCAAACGGCATGACGTTGAATTCGTACAAGCCGTCGGGCGTGACAAAGGCGGTCTTCGGTCGAGCGTCATCAGCCATGGGTACTTGCCAGTACCCTGAGCGCAAATCGAGAGATGAAAAGAATTCTGCTCCTTGCAGGCTGTCAATCGCGTCGTCTATTCGCGGTAGTGGATACACGTCCTTACGAGTGATCTTGTTGAGTCGTCGGTAGTCTACACAGAACCGCACAGAACCGTCCTTCTTCGCAACAAGTACGACAGGAGACGCCCAGGGGCTGTTAGATGGTCGAATAACATCGCGTCGCAGCATGTCGTCGACTTGCTCGTTGATTACACGGCGTTCTGTGGGAGATACGCGATATGGACGTTGCCGCAGTGGCGGCTGGGCGCCAGTATAGTAGAGCAATTTGGTGGGAAAGGAAAGTGAGTGTGAGGGAGAGATGTGAGGGTTACGAAGAGAGAGAGGAGCATGGCAGAACGAGTACCAAGAAAGAGACAGAAAGAAATAGAAACAGAGAAATAGAAAGAAATGAAAGAAAAAGAATACATAGAAGGCGACAGTTCGAGTACAGAGTAGAAGGCGAGAGACCGACTACACATTTAGGGAGACAGAGAATCAAAGACATAGAAAGAAAGGTAAAAGGGAAAAAAGAGGAAACGGTAAAGAAAGAGTGAAAAAGACGGAAAGACAGCGAAAGAAATGGAGAGAGAAAGACATAGAAAGCAAGACACAAAAAAGAGGATAGAAAAAAGAGAGAAAGCATAGCTATGTATAGTACAGTATAGCAAGTATAGTTTGCAGTATGACGTAGAAAAAATATGGTCTTCATAAACCCGCACATCTGTCTTCGTCATCTTCTTCTGCTTCGCTCGAAGAACACGTGCGCCGATTTGACCACCGTAGGATGCAATAACGAAAATGGGCGAGAGATGTGGATGGAAAGGGAAGTGAGGATAAGGAGGAGTGATGTGAGGAGGATGGAAAGGGGGAGGGGACAAAGTAAAGCACAGCATATCAGTATATAGTATAGTATAGCATGATGTGGGAAAGGGAAGCAAGGGTGCAGAAAAGGGAAAGGAGGGGAGAGGGTGTAGCATAGCATGATCTTGTATATGAAATCAAGGCTTCGACGGACGCCCGTCTGGTCGGAAAGAATCATTGAATAAAAAGACGAAGACGCCGACCACAAGAGAATAAAAATGTAATGACGTTTCGGCACCCAGAACGGTAGCCTTGTTCACAGTGAGAGCGAAAGGCGGAAGCTAAGCGTTTAAATAGTCTACAGCACGTCACCTAAACATCTTGGGTATGCGGGTGGGGGGGGGGGGGGGGCAGATTACCATCCGTGCGGTTGAGCGTGTTGTTTCTCGTTTGTATCTTCAAAGATTCCAGATACAATCTAGAAGTCAAGTCCTTTTCGGTAGCGACGACACGTGCTCTGCCCCAGTCTATCTCATGATTTGAGGCTTGCGCATGCTCGGCGAGGGCGTTTGATGACACCTTCTCGTTTTTCACATCATTACTGTGCTGTTTCAGCCGTCGCTCACAGTTCCCGGATTCACCTATTTGTAGACTTTTAAACGGCTGTAGACTATTCAAACGCTTAGCTTCCGCCTTTCGCTCTCATCGTGAACAACGCTCCCGTTCTGGGTGCCGAAACGTCATTACATTTTTATTCTCTTGTGGTCGGCGTCTTCGTCTTTTTATTCAATGATCTTGTATAGTATAACAAGGGGATGGGAAATGAAATCGATTGTGAGCAGGAGTCATGTGAGGGCGAGAAGGGAAACTGAGAGGGAAAGAAGGAGGGGAGAGAGTAAAGCATAGTGCACCCATGCATAGCAAGCTTACGAGAACTAAACGTTGGGCAAGTTTGTCAGATTGCACGTTTGAGCAGGTAGCGCAAAATACGAAGACGCAAGCCCCGCGCGCTCCCTTTCGTATTTCTATGCGAGGGCACCCGCCTCGCACGATGGAGTCCGAGACTTCAAGAATTCGACACTAGCATCGTTTACAAGCTCGGACGTACGCATTCGGACGCCGACTGCTTGTCCCGCGCACCAGTTGATCCGCCGCCGTATGACGATATCGATGAAGACAGCTTCTTGGGACTCGCAAGTGCCGACGACTTCGCCGAACAACATCGACGCGGTCCGGGACTGAGAAGCCTGGCAGAATACTTGGAAGGTAAGACCACCGTTGTACCCAACGTACTGAGGCGAGGATTGGCGTCATTTTTCTTGCAGAACGACACCCTCGTAAAGAAGAACTTCTCGCCGGCCCGAGCCAACTACCTTGTTGTACGTTTGACACTGCGACCAGAAGCTCTATAGGCCTTGCGCGACTACCCGATTGTTGGCCACCTGGGTTTTTGCCGCACACTCGAGAGGATGCAGAAAAAGTACTATTGGCCACGCCTTACCGCCGACGTCGCTCGTTACCTGAGGACATGCCGGGACTGTCCGCGACGCAAGACACCACCGACAAGGCTAGCGCGGGGTTTCTTCAGCCAATCAATCCCCCTCGTTCGCCCTTACAGCAGATCGGGATGGACTTTTTGGGGCCATTTCCAACGTCGACTTCCGGTCATAAGTGGATCGTCGTGGCCACGGACTACCTCACCCGCTACGCCGAAACCAGGGCCCTGCCTAAAGGAAGTGCCGCCGAGGTAGCGAAGTTCTTCGTCGAGAACAATCTACTGCGCTGCTGCGCCCCAAAAGCCCTTATCACTGACAGGGATACGGCTTTTACGGCTGACCTAACGCAAGCGATGTTGAAATACAGCCAGACAAGGCACCGCCGGACCACCCACAGACCAACGGCCTCACCGAGCGTCTCAAGAGACCATCGCGGACATGCTGCATGTACAGCGGTGAGCACTCTTATGGTGAACACGCGAGCGCGTGGCCGACGGCACTGTCGGCGCCGCGTAACGGTAATCGGTGGAAACATTGCGCATGCGCATCATGCGTTCTACGAAATGCTCTTTCCACCGCGCGCACACAAGCGTATCCCCAACAAGCATATCTATGACGCCGTGCGCGTGGTGGAAAGAGTGTATCGTAAAGCACATGCTGCGCATGTGCAATGTTTCCAACGATGGCTGTTACGCGGCGCTGATAGTGCCGTCGGCCACGCGCTCGCGTGTTCACCCTAACAGTGCTCACCGCTGTACGTAGACGTCGAACACAATACATGGGACGCCATCCTTCCGTACATAACATTCGCTTAGAACGCGGCACTGCAATAAACAACGCACATGACGCCGTTCAAGCTAGTTTACGGAAGGAGCCCCTCGACGACGATTGACGCCATGCTGCCAACCGTCATCGACGAGCGCAAACTGGACGTTGCGCTCTACCATCAGCGACCGAAGAAGCACGACAGCTCGCCCACCTACGCATCAAGAATCAGCAGATGAACGACAGCCGCCGTTATAATCTTCGACGACGCTTCGTGGAATACCAGCCCGGTGACCATGTCTGAACCTGGGCACCTATACGCCGATGGGGACTAAGTGAAAAAGTTATTCGGCGATGCTTCGGCCAATACAAGGTGCTTCGAAGTCTCGGCACTCTGGACCATAGAGTTTCCTAAAATTAACTAGACGGGACTCTGGCGCTGCGATCGTTCAGCTACCATGGGAATGATGGGTAGTACACAAATTTGCCTAGTCTTCGTGCTTACGGCTTCAAACGTACTTGTGGCTTTGTTTATTGCTATGTTTTGTTTTTCTTTCGGATAAAAGAATGGATCGTTGTGAACTTCGTGACCAGATTTGAATCGCTGAGCCTAAAGAAGATAAAGTGGCGAAGTGAAACTGCTGACTTTTACTGAAATTCGTTTTGCGACAAAGCGGCTGCAGCCGACGCAGAGCCAAACGGAGCCGAAAGTACGAAGTTCAGACAAATTTGTGTACTACCCATCATTCCCATGCTGGCTGAAGCGTCATGCGTTGCAGCTCCCATAGACACTAGCGCCAGAGTTCCCTCTAGTAAGTATTGTAGGAAACTCTATGCTCTGGACTACAAGGTCATCCCGGAGGGCATTACGAACTCTCAGCGACGCCGCACACGTCCTGGAGTCGTCCATGTCGTGCGCCTTAAACCGTGTTATGAGCGCTAGCGAACCTGAGGGCTATACTTTTGCTTTCTTGATTATTGTTCTTGCTTTGTGTATGCATATTTTTCTCTTCCACGTTCTCTTTTAAGCATCAGGACGATGCTTTTTCAAGGGGGGGGGGGGCAATGCCACGCACGCTCCTTTTTGTATTTCTATGTGACCGGTCCGTCACACGTACAACCACCGCCTTTCGCAAACTGCACCCGAATTTCTGGGAACCATTAGATTATTTTAAAATTTTCTGATAGGCTTGATCGCGCAAACGCGAACAGTTGAGTTTATTCTGGAACTGGCGCGGCCACTAGCGATAAGACTGGAATGCTCGGTGCCGCATGTATAAATGCTGACGCGCCCAACCCCAGATCAGATTATCGACGGCCTATGATCTATTCGCCGCTATCAGTGCACAGCGTCTATTGCTTGTAGTTTGACTGTTCGCTTCCCGGCCACAAGTTCACCCAAATAAAGAGTTTCGCTTTGAACACTCTGGCTGTTGCCTTCGTAAAAATCACGACCACGTGACAATATTATAGTAAGGGGTGGGAAAATGCATTGAGGGTGAGAAGGATTGATGTGAGGGGGATGAGGGTAAAGGAGAGGGAAATAAGTAGGGAGAAGGTTATATCGTAGTATAGTATAGTATAGTATAGTATAGTATAGTATAGTATAGTATAGTATAGTATAGTATAGTTAGGTATAGTATAGCACGAACTGAAATTTGGGCGTGTTTGTGAGATTGCACCCTTGAGCAGGTAGCGCGAAATGCGAAGACACAAGCGAGGAACAGCGCCAGGTTAGCGCTCGTTTCGTGTCTCTGTTGCTCGCTTGTGTCTTCGTTTTTTGCGCTACCTGCTGTAGTATAGCAAGGAGTGAAAAAGGAAAGTAAGGGTGAGGAGGAATGATGTGAGGATGAAGAGGAAAAGGAGGAGGGAGGGTATGGAATAGCTTAGCGGAGGCGAGTGCAGAAGAGAGGCATATTGGAGGTTGCGGACATTCTAGGGTATGCCACAAGCTCCGCTATTTCTTCAGTCTTCCCACCACTAGTGCGTAGCTGCCCAATCTTTTTTTCAGCATCCGTCATTTACATCGAATACACATAATACTCAACTTTATGTTCACTCAGAAACGCCCCCAAGAAAGATTGTCCAACGAACTATTTGCGCTTCCTCATCATGGTCGACGTCGACGTGTCCTTTCCGCCTAACGTGCGCACGGTGAGGGATCGTTGATAGCCGCCAGAGTGAGGTTCGCACGAGTGGCGAGAGGTGGCGACACAAGCTCGAACTCATCGCCTCCTCCCGCTGCACGAGGGACTTCCTCGTAGACACTGCTGAGCCGAAGCAGGGCCGCCATTTTAATGAAGTAGGCGCACTGCTCCAGCTGGTCCCACGACGGGCCACTGCGGAACAGTACTTCGTGAGCAATTCCTTGTCGTGGAAAAAAAAACAGAAGTGACTTGTAGCCTCTTTGTACTCATTATGTCAATAGCTAATTACGATGTAGGTATCATGTCAATACGGTGTGTACAGAGCGTACCTTAAGGTGGTCCTGAAGCACACGTCTGACTTCGTGACAAAACACATCCGACGAACAGGAAACACCACAATGAACAGCTAAGTCAAATGTATAAGCGGAACGCGAAAGTGCCACTTTCTCAAGCGCTCTCTCTTCATACAGAGGTCCCTCCTTACTCTCTTCAAACCTGCCTGGCGCAGCTCTATGTCGTCATTTAGCAGGCTGCTGCTGTTGGCTGACATCTGATATAAAGCAAGGGCAGCGCTTGGACTAGATCTGCTTCTCGCCACGGGGTGCCACCCGGGCGCCCCGTGGTGCCACGCGTGGCAAGAAGACGGGACGGAGAGAGCGCAAGCCCGTCCCGTCTTCTTGTCTCTTGTGTCCTGCCTTTTATTTTGAGATAGGTTCCAGCTCGCCCACCTTTCAGTCTTAATCAATGTGCTGCGTTTTAGTATTCCACTTCTTTATTTGAACGTACACAACACAAAAGTGCCTCTTTGTTCACTAGTTCAGTTACCACGCTCACGTAAAGGGGTCCGAGATAATCGAAAATATTTGTTTTTGATTTCTATTCTCCGCATGATTGTTTTGAAATAATGTATTTATATCCATCTCTTGGCCGTGTCTCGAAGCATTGCGCATTCTCGCTTGCTTTTGTACGTTGCCACTGTGGAATATGTCTGCGCATGCAAATACAAGACGTCGCTTGCGCAAATCAGAAAACAATATTGTACTAGTATAGCGCAGCTAAGTTTGAGCATGAAGGAAAGAGGCAACAGTGGAGAAGGAAACACAGGCAACAGGATGAGTTCTAAATTGCTGTAGCGCTCATCCTGTTGCCTGTGTGCTGTAAGGTCATGCAATAAACAAAAGTTGCAAGTTTAGCGCTCATCCTGTTGCCTGTGTTTCCTTCTCCGCTGTTGCCTCTTTCCTTCATGCTCAAACTGAGCTGCGCTATACCAGTACGATATTGTAATGCACCAACTTGCCCAATCTGCGGTACCTGTCGAGAAAACAAAGAAATAGCAAAAAGGAGGAAAGAGAACAGTGCATAGAATTAGCACTAACTCCTCGACATACCAGAGGAAGTTGGTATGTAGATTCGCGCGTGTTACTTACGACTTTTTCGTTTGCTTATTCGCAAAAAAAAATGCCTTATGTCGATTGCGATCAACGTCGCCAACAGCAATCCGTATTTAAATACACTGCTAGCACATTTATTTTCAAGCAACTTCGACGGATCTACAGACCAACCTCCTGACAGATGTCGTGCAGTTGGCGCTAATCCAGTGCACGGTATTCTCTCTTTCTATATATATATATATATATATATATATATATATATATATATATATATATATATATATATATAATATATATATATATATATATATATATATTCACCTACTAAACACCATGTATAGATTGCAGCCAACTCGCCCAAGAGCAACGCTGATTGAGCTGCATACGAGCGATATGCAGTAATTTGTTTAGAAATGAAGAAACTTTTGAAACACTGCGTCTGCAGCTCAATACGGGCAAGTTTTTCGGAGGCCTTAAGTGACGCAACGTTGGTTGCTGCATTTCATGGCGGTACTATACAATCGATTCGACCACGGAAAGTAAGAAAGTTTACTCTCGCTTGCTATTTGACGACATGATAACTACCGCAATTGGTACTGGAATTTTTAAAATTAGTTTTGAGCGGCAAAATTCTTCTATACTGAAGAAGCACTCAAGAATATTTCACATTCGAGTAGACACACATTTGCCGCATTTCATTCTTGTTTCCGTCTCTGAATTTGCGATTAGCACTCAGAAGCACTCACTTGAATTTTGCATTCTCACTGAATGCCATGTCGCGGTTGTCCAACGCAGATACGCGACCAAAGACATCGCCTGGCTCATCGACGAGGCTTTCCATTCTGTCCAGAAGACTCGAGGCCTCAAACGCAGCGTCGTCGCGCGCCCACAGCAGCAGCCGCGAGGCATTGGCAAATGCAGGCGCCCACTCCAGTATCGCCGCACGCAACGTAGATAGAGCGTAGGCGTCGATTAACATGTCGCCGTGCTTGTTCGATTCGTCCTGAGCCGTTGAAACGAAGAAAGGCAAATAAGAGAAGTGTGTTTTGGGATAGCACCAAAGTTCATTGACCGCGTAAACTTGCAGTTTCGTATTCCCCGCATCGACAGTAGTGTATCTGCAGAACTTTGAAATGTAAGAATACGGGTTCATTTATAACGAAGTGCTAGCAAAAGTAGGCGTCTTAGTTACGGTGACTGAAAAAAATAATTTCATAGTTCCACCGCAAGGAAGAAGCAATGGACGCGATAGAAACAAATTTGAATGTAATACGAAGTAAGGATACCAGCTAGCTCATTTAGCTTGAGACCTGGCGGAACACGAACAAAACGCTGGCTTCAGAAAACGTGGCGGCTGGAGCGAGCGTAGCGAGCTTCGTGCTGTCTGCGGCTTCAACGCAAACTTTGTGATGATAACAGAACACGTACAAAGGTTTGAGTCGTCGACTGATCTCCCGCAAAGATACAGCGCGCGCGACCACGGTAACTACTTCCGGCGGGTCAAAGTACGCATTTCCTGCTGTAGGCACGAAACCCACCCTCCGTCACCTCTCCATGCGCGTCTCGCGCGACGGAGACGGCAGGCGGGTTTCATCTCTGCTAGAGCCACGATCTTCGGTAACGCTCGCACGCTTTCACTCGCACATAGATCATACGGCGCGCGGGGCGTTGCTATCTGTTTGAACCTTATACAGAACATGACCGCGACGGCGACGGCAAAAAATCGCCTCTGGTGTCCATAGTTGCTGTTGCAGTAAAAATGCAGCCATTACCGCTTGACCAAAGTGACGCGTGACTCGGGGCCTTATGACACGCGAGATTATTTTCGCTGCCATCTGCCCACGGTCCGCTTGAAAATGCCGGAAGTGACGTTCTTGGACATACGTTGAGTCCGCTCACCACCGCACATCGCCTGCTGAAGCATCATTGAAAAGCCTCTAATACAAAATCCCGCAATTACCCTTTCGTGCAGCAGCGTACTTAAACAAATCACATGCATAGTCCCTAACAATGCATTAATCACATGCATAGTCCCTAACAATCCATTAATCACATGCATAGTACTTAATATACTTAGTATTTAACAAAATCATTTATTATGATTGCTGCAAAATTTCTAATTTAGTAGCGATGCTTTCTAAACAATTAGAATTCCAAGATATTGTGAACGTTACATCCTTGAAGACTGATTAGGGCCGCAGCTATCAAAGCATATTGTGGAATGTTCATCGCTTTTATGCGGCCCCCTTGAAGCTGCATTATGCTGTTGCTTCTGCATAGAAGCAATGCAGAGTTATCAGGGATGCTGACTTGAAGTCGAGCTTCGAGCGCTGAGCAGTTCTGCACAATAGAATACTAAAGAATGTTAAACACCCATTCATACACTTTGCATTGACGTGAATGCGCAGGCCAACGTTTGCATTTTGTTCCTGCCCTTCAAGCTTGCACAAAGCAGTAACAATGACCATCTGATTTATCTGTCAACTACCAAATGAACGGCTACATTGCGCTGGAATGTCGTGTTGTCAAGAAGTGGCAAGTATACCTGCGGGCTGGTTTGACAGACCTCGCGTTGGTTACGGCGTTAAAGAGCGAACATGGTGATAGGCCGGGCCCTAAATGTAGCTTTCCAGCGTGGCCGCGGACAACCAAACACATGACAGCTATGAACCTATTGAGGCAATGTTTATTACATCACGAGCCGACAAAAATCGCTGAAGGACAGGACGAAGAAAGCTCGCAGAACACGGCGCTGACTAATAACTATGTTGTTAGGCAGGTGTTGTTTGTTTAGCGCAACAAATCGACGGGACACCTAAAAAAGACTCCACACCCAAGATTGCATGAATCTTGTGTGTCTCGTCGTTCCTTGTGTCCCTTCTGTGTGTCCCGTCGATTCGTGGCGCTGTATAAAATACAGTTATGTTATACCAACACGCCCAGTCTTCAACCTTAGCAAGTTTTGAAGGCCTTGTTAGGCAGCGGCGTCGTCCGCGTCCTTCCTTCGTCCGGTCGTTTACCGCTGTTTTTTTTTCTGCTCGCAACCCCGAACAAACAAAAGCAAGTGCCTACCATACTGCAGTTTGTTACATAGTTTGCACTTTGTAGTGTACCTCACTACTAACACGCCAGTTAATCGGAGTTAACTGTTGAAGAATTCGCCGCATGCGAACTCGACGCTTCAGGCTTTCTCAATTCGCCACGGATGCACCAGCACGATGCCATTTCTGCCCCTGGTGCCGCAACGATTTGAGCGATGTTTCGCCATTTGATAGGGTGGCCGTTATATGACGCGCTCTAGAAATTCAGTATTCTGTTTAGGCATTTCAACTTAGTAGGAATAGGGGAATATGGTTGACTTGATGTTAGAAGTGAATTCGAAGCGAAGAGTGATTTGGCCAAATAATTTCGAATAGAATAGTTCGAATATCGTGTATTATACAGAAAGAACTACATTTTGATCATGACGCAACTAACTTGTACGATATTTTTAAGGATTAGAACAAACAGTGTGTGCATAGCATCACTTTTATGGTTCGAAGCGAAATCGAATTGTAGTAGTAGTGTGCGAAGTAAGAAGCCGTAAAGTAAGTTGCCTTTTAAATCTTGCTATGCTCATCCTACATAAACCCGCATTACACGCTTTGAAGCTTTAAAAAGTTAAAGTACATTTAACAAAGAAGTGTGGCTTCGCGGCAGTGCGAATTGTTTTCCGATTTGGTGGTTTCACGGCCCATTGACGCCATGCTGCAGTGCAACAATATTTTCAGCGGGCTTACAGGAGGTAAGATTAACGTCATAACGTTGAAGAGCTCGTTCCGCAGAAATGGCGGTGTCGGCGACGGCGTCTTTGGTTGTGAGAGAAAAATCAGCGTCGTCCGTGAGCGAAAATTCGAGGTAGATGCAAATAAACATTAAAATATATTCGGTTCGAGTGGGACAGGGGTTTCGATCCTGCGCCACCTCGCCCCGTGGCGCTATGTGTTTAGCTGCTCGGCCACCACGCATACATCATCCAGCATACAAACGGCGAGCTATTTATATACACAATTTACCGTTGGTGGTACGACGCACATCACGGAGGTTCTTCAGAGGCTTGTCTATCGCCCGCGAGATGGCGCAAAGGACTTACGGGCACGCTTTTAAACGGTATCGCCCCACCGTACGGCCGTGTTCCGTCGCGCTGCATGCACGGATATAGGAACCAAAGGCCGTCCGTACTTTGGCTTTCCTTGCGACACGCTTCTGGGTCTACCGAGAAGCGAAGCCAGGCTAGCGATTGGGAAGGCGATATGAACACGGTCCGATTATGCTATTAACTTCTATATGCTCTTGAAAGCGAAGCTCAGGCGTCCTCCAAGTTTTTCGTGCGTTTCGAATGCTTCGAAATTTCAGAAATTTTAAATTCGCGGCGAAGCGAATTCGAATACTGTGACTTTCAGCGTAGCTTCAATTTGGGCTAGTTCGTACGGCACAGCAATGTAGATGCGCTGAGTGAAGCACAAACGAGAAACGTAACACTAGTCCTGTCCCTTGTTACGTTTCTCGTTTGTGCTTCACTCAGCGCATCTACATTGCTATGACAAATACTGTGACATTTTTTCGAATAGTTGAGGGCCGCGAATATTCTCCCTTGCCTACAACTTCGTTCACCAATGAAGAGCCTCGAATTTCGTCTTGTGAGAGCTCCTCTCTTACTCTTGAACTGATTACGGTCGCGGTTCGACTTCTCACACAGCTCTCTTCGTCCATCCGTCGTGATAGGTTACCATCACAGGCGTCGCGTTGCTAAGATCAAGGGCGCAGGTTCAATTGCCGGCCACGGCGACCGAAGTTCAATGGGGCCGACGTGCAAAGAACACCCGTCTGCTTAGGTTTATGTGCGGGTTAACTATCCCTAGGCGTTCTAAATTCATCCGGAGTCCCACATTACGGCGTGTCTCATAAACATATTCGGGTTTTTTGCGCGTAAAACAACAGCATTTATTATCCTCAGTGGCTCGAGCAACGAGTGAAATTCTTGCTTCCCTTACAAGTATTTCTGCTCCAGCGCTTCGGGTTTTGTGAGTATGAAGAAAAACTATACTAAAAAATAAAACTGGTACAAAATCGACGGTTCTGGTTCATGTGCAGAGTTATATTCGATAAATACGATATCGGAGCATACGTTTAAGATTTGGACCAATTAGCTATCAGGATAATTAGTGAAATTAATCGAATCAATTCATTGGAGGGCGGACGGTTTTCTTTTGAGTAGCTGTGATTGTTGCGGCACCTGGTGAAGCAGATATCAACTACGCGCTTCTTCTACATGGCCTCTGAGATCCTCTTCGGCAGTGCGACGAAACACAGTGTTAACTCAAGGAACACACCACGGTACACGAACGCTGAGGTGCGAGTGCCACTCCATACACCTAAGTCGAGGATTAGGGTCGCCAACAATTTTTTTTTTACTTCTCTACATGTACGCATCACATGTATGCTTAATACCTCTCATACGCAACTCTTCTCGCACAAGTTTTCAAGGACAACGTTCGATAATCCCGCGACCCGAAGGTCACTGGATCGAATCCCGACAGCGGCGGCCGCACTTGCGATGGAGGCGAAAATGCTTGAGGCGTGTGTACATAGGGTTTAGGTGCACGTTAAAGAACACCAGGTTGTCCAAATTTCCGGAGCCCTCCACTACGGCGTCCATCATAATCATATCGTGGTTTTGGGACGTTCAATCCTAACAAAAATTCACAGCATATCCACGGGTGAATGATGAAGAGCTTGGGCGAAGCGCCTGAAGCAATCATGGTTACACCGTGAAATCTTCAGTGGTTTCGCACAGCAGTAATCAAAGCGATAGCCCAGTACATCATCAAAGACGTGACAAACACTGTATATATTTATACAGGAAATTTTATTAATCGTAAGTGGTAGCTAGACGTGGCTTCCGTTCCCCCTTCGTTATAACGGCTTTATGGTCGGTGAAGTGATGGATCGGTGATGAGTCGTATGGGATGTTTGCAAACACGAAGTAGTGGGCAGTTTGCAAAGGTGGCTTCCGTTCCCCCTTCATTATAACGGCTTTATGGTCGGTGAATAATGGATCGGTGATGGATCGTAGTGGAATGTTTGCAAAGACGAAGTAGTGGGCAGTTTGCAAAGGATTGGTGATGGGTCGTAGGGAGATACTGCCGGTTACGCCTTACGCCAGACGCGTGACAAGGTTAGACTAAGAGAAGCTTCGCTCCTAAAAAAAAGTTCAACAAAAGAGCAGGCGTCTTACGCTATTCACCTACCAGCAACGACTTCCCGAGAAAGTAGCTCATGTTTGCTCCAGGTCCGGGCGCCCGCACGAAGAATATGAGCCGGAATGATCCGGGTGGGTATAAGGATGGCTGGGCCAAATTCTTGCGGATGAGCTCCCGCCTGTCTTTGTTTTTCGGCTGCGTGGAGACCAGTGCGACGAAAGGGCCGGCGAATGGTTCATTCGGCCACCCGCGGAGTTCTTTCGGGTACGACCGGGGCCAGGGCAACGCGTACGACGCGGCTCGCACTTCCTCGGCGTCAGTTGAACCTGGGCGTCCGCGACGCACCAGCGCCACGTCTCGGGAGGCGCCGTGGCAAGAGGCGATGCAGAGAACCAGCTCGCCGGTTACTCCTGGAATGGCGGAACATTCATCGTGTGACTTCATGTGCTGTCTTACTTCATCGCCTGATGTTTTACTTCATTTGGTTGCATCATGCATGTAGCTTCCATCTTACTGCGGCCAATTGTGCGCGAGTATGAGCCACAGGTGACTCACAGTCTATACTAACGCAGACATTAAAAATCGACAGTGCGCAGGAGCCTGCGTTACGGAAAATGCATTGCAGGAGTCGGCGGCGTTGTCAACAGGCGCAATATCTCGACGGAAACAAATAGTAAAAATAATGGCTCGGACCTCATTCGAACCCAGGCGCTCTGCATGCCAGTCAAGTACTCTACCACAGAGCTACGGCGGTGCTTCAAACTGCTTCGCAAAAAGACCACATAAAAGCCTTATGCCAGGACAACACCAATTGTGGTAGCTGTGTTGGTTATCCGATTTTGTATCAAAGCAACAAACATTAGATGTCGATGACTCCTCATGCTATAGCCAAGCGTTGCGCGAATACACCTGCGACCTGTACTTGGGATATGCACGCGGTTTTTGCACAATGCTTGTTATCATCTGGTGTTTTACTTCATTATTTACAAATTTCGTACAGTTTCCATTTTATATGTATCATTTCACAAATGGTAGTGCTGTTAGCTTTAGTGTGCATGTTTTATCTACTTTTGAGAGTGTAGGCTGTTCTTTTACACCCTTGTTCAACTCAAAGAGTCTTTGCGTGCATGTTTTATTTACTTCTCCTAATATGACCGCTGCTGAGTTCTGGGAGGTGGGGACAGTCGAGCTATATGTACAGTACGTGGCTTTTCTCCCACCTTCCCAACCACATGTCATGTGCGACGTTTTGTACTTTGTGCGGTGAATAAATCAACTTCAACTTCAACTTAGTAAGAAGCGCCTTTCCCACTGCGGTTATCACCCTAATTACACATTTAGTGTCCTCGCACATACTATGTAGGAATTGCACTACTATGTAGGAATTTATATGCAACCATATTACGCGATGCCTAATAGCGCAGGCTGTTCATCTTTTGTGCATGAAGTGGGTGTCATTCTCGTGACCGAGCATGCGGCGTCTGGAAGGAAAGAATTTAGGAGCCCTTACTCTATCAGGAAAGTGAGGGCAAGCAAAAATTGGCGAGTGCGGGCCTCACCTGCTAGCTGTCTTTCTTTCTTCATTCCTTTCGATCACATTGCGCAATGCTACCTCTTAACTTTTTCCTTCTTCCATGTCGAGAAATGGACATTCACCAACGTGCTTAGCAGCGCAACACTTCTGTTATTTCAGGCAACACCGACGGTCATGCGCGGAACAGTGAAAAGCAACGATCGAAGGCAACACTGAAATGTGGAAACGTGAATTGACAAGTGACAGCGACGAAAGCTGAGATTGGCGTATCAGAATTGGACGACCGCTGACAAGCCAACGATCGAGAGAGGTTCAACCATTGGAGAGCGGCGAATGCAAATGCGCACGCGACCGGCCCACCTTCGAGGGCCGCACCTCTGTTCACGCGCCGGCTCCGGACGTTTTCGCGTTCCATGCCGTCGCCGCCGCAATCTCTAGCTCACAAAAACCTCGCTTAAAAATTATCGTATACCATGTTAGGTGCAATCGTCTATGACTACCGTTCCGTCAAACATGACTTGGCCTTGAGTGAAGTAATCGCCTGGAGCAGTATTCGGCACATCGAAATGAAATGAATTTACTTTGTGCACCTGGGGTGTTTAGTTTATTCGAAGCTCTCCACGAGCGGTTCTTCCTTTCTGCGTACTACAACACGTAGTAACCGGTCAAAAAATTACGGCCGCTTCGCACTAGTGATGGCGAGCCCGAGGGAAGAGCGCAACTGGGTAGCCTTCCTTGTATCTCGTTGTTTTAGGTGCGAAGCACCTTATGCGCTCGGGCTGTCGGCGTCTCCTGTCGTCGTCGCCCGTCACGGTAAAGCAAGTGGCAAATAAGACGGCGCGTTCGCTCAGGAAGAGCTCGCGAGACCGCTCGCTTGACCGCGGGAGACACGCCGCGTGCGCTTTTCCGAGTGGTAAATAAGACCCGCCACGGTGTTCTAGTGGTTATGGTAGTCGACAGCTGACCCGCAGGTCGCGGGATCGTAGCCCGGCCGCTGCGGCCGCATTTTAGACGTAGGCGAAAATGCTTGATGGTCGTGTACTTAGATTTACTTGCTCGTTAAGGAACCCCAGGTGGCGTAAATTTCCAGAGGCCTCCCCTACGTCTTCTCTCATAATCTCATCGTGGTTTTGGGACGTTCAACCCCAACAATTATTATTGAGTGGTAATAAGACGGCGCGTTGGCTCAGGAAAAGCTCTGTTCCTGGAATGTACGCTGTCTGCGATGGGCGCTGGGCGCTGTCCGCGACGCCGACGCTTGTCTGTAGCAATAAGAGGACACTGTCCTCTCATTTCTATTGGCGCGTCCCTGTGGTAAACACCGGTGCTTCGCGCCTCCGCAGGTTTCGCATTTGTGGAGCTGTTTAACGCAGCCATCTCTAAACATATTTTTTTCTCCTTCTCTTTCTTTCTTTTTCCCACTGTTTCTTTTATCTTTTTTTTCGTATGTCTATTTCTATTTTTCTTTCTCTATTTCTCTCTTTCTTTCTCTCTCTGTATTGCTCTGTTTTTTCTATCTCTTTTGCGTGCCTATTTCTTTCTATCTTTTCTCTATCTTTCTCCCACCTTCCCAACTACATCTCATGTTGCACTTGTATTGCCCGTCTTTCCATCTTTTTATGTCTGTATTCCCTTTATTTATATCTATTTTCCCTTTCTCTTTCTTTTTATAGTTTCTTTCTCTCTCTGTCTATTTTCTCTTTTATTCTATCTCCTTCTTTCTCTCTCTCTTTCACGTATTTCACGTGCTGCACTTCGCCGAGCAGAGTTTTCGTTTAAAGCTCGCACCTGCTGTACTCGGAAGGGGGACGTGCCCAATTCCTGTGGCGCACAACCACCTGTGTAGTTTTGCACGACGAAGCACAAGTTTCTGATAGCTTAAACGGATTCGCTGTTAAAAGAAGTTCTCACGCTGAAATGTGCACGTCGTGACAATGGAGTTGTATCCGACGACGGCTGAAACGAGCAGGAAGCGAAGTCTCACCTTTGGCGTTAGGATTCATCGCCGGTTCTGGGCCGTTCGTAACGTGCAAGTATAGGACCACGGACACGCACAGCGCTATCAGTGATAGGGAGGAGAACTTCACGAAGATCATATTCACGTTGTCCTGCAGAAGAAGGGACCGAATAAGCGCGTATGAAGTTGTAAGCCTATCGATTCACTTAACTAACGCACTATTGTGCCTGGCTGGTGTCACATACCCACGACTCTCAGGGGAACCCTCAAAGCAGCACGTTTGTGATTAGGTTATTAAAAACCCAGTGCTTTTTCATATTCAAATGCTTCTTCTATAGCGCACGTATCACATAAAAAGGCTCCCTCTGTCCTGGTGGATTACCTTAAGAAACTTAAGCTGCATGCCTCACCTGAAGAGAGGAAATTGCACTGTTCCGATGGCTGAAGTAATATACGCCATTTATTTGTTATATATGAATATGAAGACACGCGTAAGAAGATATGGAATTTGTCCAGAGCAAAACGAGAACTCTTGTTATCAGAAGCACAAATTATGGTACTATTAGACCTCTCCAGACATCTGTTCTTAAAGCAGGCTACTAAGTACAGTCATGTTCCAGTGAACTTTCTCAGCAATTTATAGGCGGTATTTTGCAAGTGATACGAACGGAGTACGTCCGGACCAGGGGCGTAGCCACGTTAGGGCACACCGGGCCCGTGCCCCGCCCCCCGAAATTTTTTTTGCCATAGCATACAGAGCAGAAAATGACACTCGACCACATCTGCCTGCTCGTCCCCACTACAGATCAAGGAGGTGCCCCCCCCCCCCCGAAAAAAATTTCTGCCTACGCCCCTGGTCCGGACTGCACAGCTTTCACCTGCAATACTGTCTGCAATTTTTTTCGTTTGGATATAGGCTATTTGCATAAAAGCCAGCAGCGAAATTTTCGGAGTAAAATTCAGCTACTGACAGTCACTACACGAAAAAATGACAGTACTATGTAGTTTTATTGAGCGAATATACTGCAGCAAAATACAGTCGAACCCACTTATAACAATATTCAAGTGCCACGAGAATTTCACCCTTATAAGCGATAATTGTTTTAAACGGGTTGCATGAAAAAAAAGAAAAAAAAACTGTCAACTGGTGATTTTTCGGACATGCTTGAAAATTTGGATGCTTTACGCGGTACCGTCATAAGTCCCACAGACGTCAGTGTATAAGTACATCCTAAATTTCGGGCGCTGAAAATCTTCGGCGTCCGATTTTCGCACTTGCTGCGCGAACTTCGGGTCCGAAACGGCATTAATTTAAGCCCCCACTACTTCCGCGTCTGTAGGGTCGAACCGGCGCTTTCGCGAGTGGATGCGTTTGCGGCCGTTGTAGAGTTCGAAAGATGGCTTTGCCGCAATAGTGACGAGTATTGGGGTGACGCTAATCAAAAATGTGAAGCGGCCACCGTCACGGCGCAGTGCGGCGATGTCTTTCGGGATAAGCACCGGAAATGTGCGAAGACGCGTAGCGGTAGGCGACGAACGCGTCAATACTGCTTATTCGCTGACAACACTTATGATAAGCATCTTCAGCTAACTGCTGGGTAGTGCATGCGGCCTAGTGCAGTTGTATGCGTACTGCACGCATTTAATAGGCGATAACCCGAACGCGCCATGCCGCCGTTCATGCTGCCTCTTTGCGCGAGACCGCGAAGTCCGCCGCACAGACGCGTTGCCTTCACGAACGCAAGCAGCTCGCCATCGCCACGCCCGTGTGCGGTCAGGAACGGAGTGGGCATGCCATAACCAACGCTTTCACGGCAAAGTCCTGCGTGCGATACAGCAAGCGCTCCGGCAGTGACGGCGTGACCTTCGCAGGCGACGTGCTGCACACAAATTGCTGCGGCAGCCTATCAGCTTGAGAAACACTGGGGTGAGATCGCCACAAATGTCGCGCCACGTGCTTCTCACTGGCTGGCACGAGAAAACCCCATGTCCGTCAGCCTCGCTTGTTTTACGCAAAGTTCGCAGGACTGCGCAGAATGAGGGGCGAGCTAGCTGTCTGTGATCGCAGGTAGCGCGGGTAGGGCAGTTGGGGCGGCCCATTCGTGTTCTGAAAGGTGGTGCGAAGTAGCCCACTCATGTTCGGGGGTGGTGGAAGAGCGAGGGGAGAGGCGCGCAAGGCTGTCGATTCTGAGAAGGCTGTAGGACTACTGCTATTGTATGAGTGAGGTCGTTGGCGGGGGTGTAGCGGCTCGAATTTTTGGCTTTCTTCATTTTTATCAAGATTGTCTTGTTCCATTACCTTTCGACATGGACACCTAGCAGCCAGACTTCATTGTTATAACTGATAATGCTGCACGAGAGCATTGTGGTAAGCGGTTTGTTTTACCATATAAAACATACAACCGTTGACGGTGCAGCAGCTTTTCATTTTTATAACCGATGTATTGTTAAAAATTGGTATTGTTATAAGCGGGTTCAACAGTAGTTGCTCATGTATCAAACCTGCTCATTAGGAAATAAAGAAAAAAGTCACAGTTTCACCGCAACGGCGAAGCAAGGAATGCGATAGCAACAAATTGGAATTAACGCGAAGAACGGAAAGTAGCTCGAAATTGCCAGCGCGTCGCTCGAGCCCAAAGGACGCACGAAAAGAACGCACACAGGACGAGCGCGAACTATCATGCGTCCCAGCTCGACACTTGAAGCGCATTGCTCAAACATATAACAGGACGCACGAAACGAACGAACAGGTACACACAGGACGAGCGCGAACTAAATGTCGCAGCAGTTACTTATTTCTGTTTGAACAGTGCGCTCCTTTCGCAAACGCAGCCGCTGCAGCAAGCGAAGTGATCTTCGTACGCTGTGTGACTTCAGCGCGGACATCGCGGGGAAAGCACAAGACATACAACCCCGCGCTCCGCCCCCCGCCCACCCCCTTCTTTCCTTGAGATAAGCGCACGAAGGCGACCACGCCCTGTAAGGCGAAGAGCCTCGGCGTTCGCAGGAGCGGGGCGACGACCTTTAAAGCGCGCCCAGCGCCCAGCGCACACATAGCGCCATGTCACTGGTGAGTAAGAAAGCACGCTGAAGTAAATGGTGTATATAAGTAGCTCGCCGGTGGCATGCTGAAAGACGCTACTCTTCGTGGCTTAGCCGTCTAACGCCGCGTGTTTCGAAGCGAGAGGTCGGCCGTTTGATTCCGCGCGTCGGAAAGTATTTCTGAATTAATTTGCTTTGTGGCTTCTCTCTCTCTCTCTCTCTCTCTCTCTCTATATATATATATATATATATATATATATATATATATGTGTGTGTGTGTGTGTGTGTGTGCGGTGCGTGACGGCGGCGACGGCGACGGCAAAAATCAGCCGAGCCTGTCCATATCATTGCTATGGCGCTGAGCCGTGCTCCCAATTAGGGTTGCTGAAGTTGCGCCTTTTCCTTTCCTCAACCTCTCCTCCTCCTCCTCCTTCTATCGCAATAAAAAAACAGAGCTCGCTCTGCGACTAAGAGCCCTCCCAGTCACCACACTGTCGTTGTGGAAAGCGCTGGCATCAGGTGGAGTACAGTTTCGCATTGCTTCTCGCATAAACGCGACGGTGGGCGCCCGCCCATAAAATTTTTCCTGACGCCCCCCCCCTCCCCCACCTTCCTACCCACGAGCGCCGAAAGGCTGCCCCAACGTAGACAGAATGCCCCGCCATTATGCACGAATCCACTTTTTTCTTGTATTTTTGTCCTTACGCATAGTGTAAATGCCCTAGAAAAACTCAGAAGCGAGAAGTTATGTTCACGTTATTCATTCCAAGACCGCCGCGGTGGTACAGTAGTTACAGTTGTCGGCTGTTGACCCGGAAGTCGCGTGCTCGATCCCGGCCGCGGCGGTCGCATTGCCACGGAGGCGAAATGCTTGAGGTGCACGTTAAAGAACAGCAGATGGTGGAAATTGCCGGAACCCTCCACTACGACATGCCTCGTAATCGTATCATGATTTTGTCAAGTAAAACTTCAGAAATTATTGTTAATATTCATTTCTTGCCTCTTTGTGTGATGTAGTCGATTCCACTCCATGGTTCCGTTCGGTTACCTTTTCTCGATTTTTGGGGAAGCCTCGGTGACGCCGCCACTTCCGGTCTGGTCCTTGGCCGTAAACATGGGTGCGGCTAATGTAGTGCGTCCGACAATCCCTGTGCGGCGAGACAATCCCCATGTCTGGCTTTCCTGCTGCAAGGAGAGAGTCGGCGTGAGTTCAACCGGTGGCACAGCTTAAGTAATCTCACGGTAGGTGCAAAGCATTTTTATGAACGTCGATGAAACGAATCCTTAAATCTCTTTATTGAATGCTAAGCAAAAACACACGTGACGCACGATATGGCAATAAGCACGAAGGGATGTTCACTTTCACGTGCCATCGCCCAAATTCTGTCTCCTAAGGCGTTGCCTTCAGTTTCGTGAGAAGGGACAAACATGAGAGATTGCTGAATGAAGGATTTCTATTGCTCAGTTCCCCAGCTTTCTCCCCAGCTTTCTCCAGGAGGCCACAACGTATTTTCATCATGCCCGAGCATTCAAGACAGTTGTCACTTACCGAAACGAGTGTTGTTTTTTTTCTGTCACGACGCGGCTTACGATCGTAGAACGAGTAGCAAGTTCGGTAACGCTAAAATGTATTGCCCTCTCCTTACTATAAATATGCGTCCACTGGTTTGACTCAGCTCCGCAGGGGCATGTCACTTCGCCGCTTATTCAACTTCTTCTTCTTCCTAGAATCATGATGATTAATGCTATGTTTTGTATGTGTGGCCGTAACCCACTATGGGCGATGGGCCATGAATGACGCTACTTAGCTGCCTTTTTTTTTTTTTTGCTCCACTGTAAGAAAAAAAATGCATCTTACGCGGCAGCTGCATCTGGTTCTTTATCAACCACCTACAGTGAAAAGGCTCTGCTAACACTACGTTTACGTCTGCACCGTGTTACATCTGCACCGTATACTGTGTGAGTGGAGCGATCAAAGTGAGCAACACCACGAGTTTCATAGTCACTGTTGGCACATTGCTTCGACAACTCATTACTCCTGGGTGGAATGCCAGATATTGGTGTCGATAACAGGCGATGTGCACGCAGAATATCTGGCTCGCAAGCACAACGCGGAGGATGATAGAGTGACAATGATCATAAAGCAGCCGTTGTTGCTTCCAGGTCGCTAATACTTCCAAAAAACATTTCACGTTTTCACGTAAAAGACTCTGGTTTTGTTCAAGTGTGCCACCACTGTAGCACTGAATACACGTCTGCGTGCGAAAACGCGCTCCCCGTCGCACGCTTTCCCAAGCTTCCCCGGCGTTCCGCAAGTGGGGAGCATTTCTTGTCTCACTTGGACCTTGTACAAAACATCACACCAACGACGGCGATGACGGTGAATATTCACTTGAAGGGGTCATTATAGATGATATCGCAGTAAAGTTTCGATAGTACTTTGTTAGACACAACCAAATGAATCCAACAGACACTTAGGCCCTGGGAAGCATATAGACCATTTATTCTTGTCTATAACTGCAGTGTAGTAATAATGAGACATATTGGAATTAAATAAAATGGATGAAAAATCGCCCTTTCTGTCGGTGGGATCCGACCCCACAACCTCGGAACTCGAAGGTCTCTTCTACGGCTATTCCATTAACTCGAGAGAGAATCTAATTTGGACAGAATATCACTCAATCAATCATTCGCAGTATTAACAGACTGGTACCGCTTGTCCCCTTGTGCAGAGACACAACGTGACCGTTCCGAGATTGGGAAAAATCGTATTCTGTGAATAGGATAACTCGAAAGCTTTACTTTCTTCAAGCATCCGCGTTTGCCTATGCTGACAACCACAAAACTGATTATGGCGCTTGCTTCTAGGAGCATTATGTTCCTTGCTTGGCGAGTTCCGGTCCGCCTCTTGTAAACCAGAAGTTATGATTTCTGGTGTTGTCTGAAAACCCGGAATAACACAAAAAGAAACACGGTTGATCCCTCCGTCATAGGAATCGGAATAACACGAAAGTAAAGCGTGCCCTTACAGAAGTAACTGAATGCTTACTATACATTGGTATAAAAGAGTTTGCACAATGTATATTGATGTCTGGCAGCTAATGGCGCCGTTTAACGTGTATGCACCCACTTTGATGATTGGTGGTACGTCTCCATCCCGACGACTAACGTCCATGTTAAATGATTAAACAAACCCTTGTTGTAGCTGTAGTAGTTAACGGTGAAAGCGTCATCCGAGAACGAGGTGTGATAGCCAGAAGAGCGTCGCATATTGGACGCAGAAATTGGTCGCCATCCCGCGGCATGTTAAAATGTGATTGAACACCGCGGCCGGACTAGAGGGAAACGCAAAGCGCGTCGTGCCGCCCCGGTAGCCCGGCCCCGATTTTTCTCGGGACGAGCGCGTGAGCATGGAACGCGCTGTTACAGCCAGGTGAGGCAGGCGTGCGTCGCAGAGCTATTTTTGGTTTGTATTAGCGTGATGCTGAGCCAGGCCGACGCTTTTACGACACTTGGGCAAAGGTCGCCGCCTTGCGGTGTGTTAAGGCATTGACAAAATTGAACTTTTATTGAAAACGCGCCGAATGGGACGGACGCGTAAACGCGTTGCAGGTGCTAGTCGCGGAGGCCACAGCAATGACGAATTACTTTACGTTACCACTCCCAGAGGTCAACACCACCCAGCCGACCGAGAGAGTGGTAGATATAAAAGGCGCGTTCGTAAAGCCTCCAGAGTCTGTGACCGTGGCGCAGTGGATAGCGTGTCCGGCATCTGTTGTTGCGGTCCGAGCGGTCGTGGGTTCGATGCCCGTTGACGGTACCTTTTTTTCTTTGCCATCTTATTGTGTATATTTTTGCGACGTCATTTCCGTGACGGAAATACGTCACTGAAGACTTGGTGGACCCCGGCATAAAACACTTTCGTGTTAAAAAAGGTGGCTGATCCCTCTGTCATAGGAATCGGTACAACATGAAAGTGAAACGCGTCGTCACAGAGGTAGTTGGTTGTTTATAGTGCATTGGTATATGAGAGCTTGTACAATGTCTATTGTTGTTTGGAAGATATAGCACCGCTTGATGTGGACGCACCCCCGTCAACGCCTAGTGGCACGTCTCCGTACCGCCAACTAACTCCCATGATCATGATTTAACCCTTGCGGTAGCTGAAGTTGTCAAGATATACCTGGACGCCGCGCTTGTGAATCCGCGCAAAGATGACAAAGATGATACCCAATATGCACTCATCAAAGCGTCGTGAAACGCGAAGAGAAACGCGACGAGCGTCGTGTCTTCCCTCTAGCCATGGCCTTTAATTCTCACAGGACGAGCGGGGAACACGGTGCGAGAGCCAGGCGAGCTTCGGAGAGCTATTTTTCGATATGGATGGATGCTATGAGTGAGGCTTGGGCTAAAGCCGCCACCTCGTGGTGTTTTAAAGCGTTGACGAAATTACACTGCTCCTACCGGAAACGCGCAAATGGGACGGTCGTAGCAAAGGCGCCTTGCCGGAGCTATCCTGGAGGCAACACAGTTTTCTTTGTCGAGCCTGGTGGCACACATGTCACCCTCCCGTTATGAAAGGGACGCTCATAGATCCATCCATCCATCCATCCATCCATCCATCCATCCATCCATCCATCCATCCATCCATCCATCCATCCTTCCATCCATCCTTCCATCCATCCATCCATCCATCCATCCATCCATCCATCCAAGAGCACTGTGGGAGGAAAGTGGGAAAGATAAAAGGGGCGTTCATGTAGCCTCCGTTATGTGTTTGTAATTGTGGTTCTCATTGGACGTCCGCGTTAACCACTATCCGTCGAAAGGTGTCAACTTGGCAAGGACGTGACCTTTCCGTTTTCGCAGAAAGCTAAAGCATGCAACATATTTCTTGCATCAAAGCTTATCTACAGTTTACAGGTATTGCACTGCTCTCGTGTACATATTCAGGTGTTTCACAGAGTATTTGCCTGCTCTATCTGGAGTTCATCATGAGAAGCCATGAAAAGGGACAACCTTTTTATTCCGCTGGAGAAGGCTGGGCTTAGTCTTGCGCATTTGTTTGTGTGACAACTGGTGCTGCGATTTTTTTGCCTTAAAGGGGCCCTGCGACACAAATTAAGCATGTCCTTTTCAACGCTTGTTCAGGTACTGTGGAATGCGCCGACAACGTTTCGCGAGTGGCAACGCAGAAAAGGAAGCCGTTATAATTTTATTTCACCGGATAAACTACCTTGATTTCCGACTACAGCTATATTTCCGGCTATATTTGTTATGCGAAGCGACGTTTAGTCATGTGACAGTGATGACAAAGGCCGTGTGTTATGATTGGCTTGACGCGACAAGTACCATGTAATATTCGTACGGTGGTAGCTAGGCCATATTACAGAGGCCTAAAACGCTAATGGCAGCCGGCTTCCCCACTTCTTTTCTGGCAGCTACCTCTGAGCGTTTGCTAAAGAGAATAAAATCTAATGCGCAATCTGACAACCAGATACCAACTTCACAATGCGACCGAAAACGGTTTGCTGTGATTCCGTATGTACATTCCATTTCGCATAGATTAAAGAAACTTGCGGGTCAGTATGAGGTTGATGATGTTTTTTCGGGTGGCATCAAATAGGGCAGCCTGTGTGGCAAGATTGAAAGACGCGCAAATGGGGTTGCAAGGGCAGGTGATAATGCCTGCTCAATCAGGCATGTTAAGAAGTACACCGCGTGTTCAGAAGGGGTGGTATATAAGATTCCTTGTACCTGCGGGTCTGTCTACATCGGACAGACTGACAGATGTATTAATGTTCGGCTGCGCGAGCATGCGAATTCTTTGAAGGGGGGTGTTTCGTCTCACCTCGCCAGCCACTGCCGGGATTGCGTGTGCATGCCTTTGTTTGAGCAAACGTCCATCATCACTCGCCATCATAATCAACGCACACGTGAGATTTCAGAGGCGTACCACATGGCTAAGTGCGATAGTGTTTGTATAAGTCAGCCATCAGTCTCATTATGGGAACAAGAAATCCGTTTCATTGATCGAGTGTAATCTTGCGTGGCACGTGTGTTTCTGTATATATATAGTTGTTTTTTCAAATAAAATCTTTCAGTTGAAGATCAGCGCTTGTCCCGTCCTCTTCTCTTGTGTCCTTGTCAATTTCGTGCGCTGCGCAAAGATGGATAAGTTCCAACTCGCCCGCCTATCAATCCCACTACCCTTTTTATGCTTTCTCAGAAACAAATCATTCCTGTTTCTAACTGATGTGTTTTAGGAGCTGGCTCGCCAGGTTCTTAAGCTGGGGCGAAGTCCCGCGCCGTAACCTGCATCCATTGCTTCCCTAGCTTGGCTCAGCGCACACTCGCGCGAAAGAGAAGTCTTCTTCCTCTTGTTCTTCGAGCGCCTTGATGATGATATTACCGCAAGCAAAACCCCATATAGCGTAGCCAACTGTAGCATGCGGCGCTCGTTCCACTCCGCCACGTGCTCTAGTTTTATAGGAGACCGCTAGAGGGCCACAACTGCGCGCTTCCTCTCTCTTTCGACAGTCGTCAGTCAGTGCGCTTATACACTAATAACATGAACGTAGAAGACAAGGCGGCGGAGCGGAGGGCTCGCAAGACAGCAGCAGCGTGGGCTCGCCGCCATGACCCTGCGGTGAGAGCTCGCGAGGCCTACAGAGAGACGTCAGCGTCGTGCGGACCCCAAGATACAAGCCCGCGAAGCCGAAGCAGCGCGGAAGTGGCGGCAAGAGAACCTCGAAGAGGTACGGTCGCGGGATGCAGCGGCCAAGCGCCGAAAGCGGCCGCTACCGGAAGTTGGTGGCGCCGAAGTGCGCTCCAAGCGCGATTTCCTCGGCCACACGCTCGGCCACAGCTGAAAGGTCTGCGACTGCTCGTGGTTCGACAACAACATGACCACAATCGCTACTATAACAACGTGTCACGTCTTTATATGACAGTGTAGGAATTGTACGCCATATCCAAGAAGTGGATGATGATTGAGGAGGTACAGTTGCCAACGTGTGTCACGTCATCATATGATGGTAGAGGACTTGTACGGAAGATTCACGGGTTTTCCTGGTCTTCTCCGTGCCAGCTCCTCAATCATCATTCACTTCGTGGATATGGCGGTATATTTTTAATCAACGTGCACTCGCCGCTCCGCATAGATGTAGCGTCCCATGCCAGTGCAGGAGATTGCATAAAATTCACGTATTTTGATAAGCGCTACTTGTGAAAACTTTCAAATAGAGTGCAAAACGACGGCAAAGCTAAGTAGACGCAGGGTGCTCCGTGAAACTGGTGGGCATGGTAATCAAACGATACTCTTCCGCGTTTTGCCTTTTGCGTCAGCGAGCGACACCGGCCACACCGGCACCTGCGAAACGCGCAACGCTTAGTTCGGCACGATGCTGTCAACGAAAAAAAAAATTCTAAACGCTTACCGGCCGACGCCTTCCGCGTCATCGGGCGTTAGCGTTTCGTCTGGGCCATAGAGTTTCATACAATACCCTAGAGAGGAAACTGCTGCTGTGATCGTTCAACCCCTATGGGAATAATGAGAAGTACAGGCTTCAGATTAGACTGCGTTAGCTAGCGAACTGCCTACGGATCTTTTCCTGTAGTGTCAGTTTCGTTCTTCGCGAGGCGTCGGCAGTGGGGTGCGTTGCAATTTGCAAAGCATTCAAGCAGTGCCTTTGTCGCTCAAAGAGGCTGATGACCACTAAGTCTCTTGGTTTGCTGCGACGTTGAAGCTTTACAGGTTGTATTTGACAGTTTTAGGAAAGCGTCGTGCACTCACCGCTGCGCATATATGCAGCGTGCCATGCCAGTGCAGTGCACGAAATTGCATAGAGTTCACGTTTTTTTAAAGCGCTACTTGTGAAAATTCTTTCAAATCGACTGCAAAATGACGCCAAAGCTAAGTATGCGCGTCGTCACGCTCCTCTGACTTGACTTCACTACAAAACGAGAGACACGTTCGGGCAGACCACTTGGGCAGGCGCACCTGACATCGCAGCAGATCATACGTTAAGTGATTCTTACTCAATATGCTACTGTTATTTCTTTAAATAGATAATGCGTACATTCGAGGGGAAAACAAGCGTGGTTTTTTAAGTGTTGTAAAAGATAATTCAGTATATCGTGATGCGAAATCTGGGCAATGCATATCCTGGTGGTGGAATTTTTCCAGGTTTCACTTCGATCTCACGGTCACGCAGACGTTTTGCAATATGCTTTACGTAAAAAAGATTTCAGCAAGTTTTATTTGAAGATAACTTCATATCACTTTGTTTTGCACTGGATAAACAAGAGTCGCGAATCTCAACAACGAAAAATCCGAAGCAGATCCGAAGCCTGTACTTCCCGTCATTCTCATGGTGGTTGAAGCGCCGCTGAAGGAGCCCGCGTAGACACTAGCGTCAGATTCCCCTCTAGGTATTATAGTACGAAACTCTGTGGTCTGGGCCCTCGGAGCCATCCCACATTGCGCGGGGCTCAGCGACGCACTTTCAATTTGCAATGGCGTGCACGACATGCAAGCCATCGCTGCGTCTCAAGAGCTCGCGCTCGAGGCCTGTTAGGTCTTCCAGAGTCATTGTGTGCACTACACGACAAACCTATGGGAGCGTCTGCTAGCTGACGCACGTGGTTCGTCGTAACCAGTGGTAACAACGCCATCAAAAAGAGCGGTAGCAAGGTACTGTGTGAATGACACCATGAGGTGACATTTCCGGTATGTCTTTATAAGACCCGCGCGGTGATTGGAACCGGCCTTTGATGACACCGGGAGAGTGAAATGCGAAAAAAATCTCGCCATCGTCTGCTTGGGTTTTCAACTTTGAGGGCTAATAACTTCATTTTCGTGCACTAATTTGCATATTCTTTTTGCGTTCTTCTCGGCATTCACCACTACACGCATTTGCGGTGCTAAATAAGGCAGTCGTAAATGTGTCGGCAGGGAGCCCTTTAAAGATGTCTCTCGCCCGTTTCTTACTGACTGTTATCCGGAACCGTCTTTCTCACCACCTCCGTTTTCTTTTTGTCACAACAAGAGTGGCTGAAGAATCGCAATTACGGGGTTTCTTAAAGAGATTGTCGACGCTGTCCAGTTTTTGAAAGCCACATTCACGTTAGAGTACTTGTACAACGTGGACAGAAAGACGCTAACCGCCGCACTTGTCAACACCCTTTTCCCTGAACCTGTTTACCGACAGCAATACTTCTCTAATTCTGGTCATGATCTATTCTGCCGTGTACGTAAAATGTGTATATCGCCAGCTGTGAAAACGTTTTTATTTAAGCTGCACACATCCTCTTTACCCGTAAAGACATGCCTTCATGAAAAAGGGATAAACGTGCCCTGGTCTATAAATTGCAGGCTATGCAACGAGCCCGAAACAAGCGAGCATTGTTTTGTTCATTGCCGTGACGCATTTCATTTCTGGGAAATTAAGAGAACCCTCAGAAAAGAATTTCCAATTACATCTCATGGTGTTAGGTTCCTCCGTTCAAAAAGAGCGCCAACAATAATGCACCATACTATTTAATCATGTTGTTAGGTCTTTATTCGCTACGGGGAAGCCGCATGATTGACAGACATGCTCAGCCACCTCGCTCGACAAAGTCTGTCTTTCGAGAAGAAGCAGCTAATGTGCACAGTGTTTCTGAGACTTTTGACGCGGTTCCGGAGTGGCTTAGACTTCTGGACGCCTGTGTCTCTTTACCGGACTTTTGAAGATTCCTTGGACTGTGTGAAATTTGTGTGTTTTGTGCATATGTGCATGTGAGTGTAATTCTAAAGCGATTAACTCTATTGTAATGTATGATGGCATTTGATGGCATTATTCCCATGCACTAAAGAGAGAAAGAAAACTTGGCGGTAGCTCAGTGGGCTAGACGCCCGTCAGCCATCGTCGCGGACCGAGAGGTTGGGGGTCCGACTCTTGTCAATGAAACTTTTCCTTATACTTTTTTTTCTTTGCCACCTGATTGCGTTCATTTTGCTGACGTATTTCCGTGACGTAAATACGTCATGAAAATCTTGGTGGACCCCGGCATAAAACACTTTCGTGTTAAAAAAATACGGCAGCTCGCCCTAGTGGTGCCGAGCCTGAAGGAAGTACGGAGTTGGGCAGCCCTTTCTTTCTCTTCGGTTTTGTTTCTTTACTCCTCTCTTTCTTTTCTCTTTTTCCGTATTTTTCTGTCTTTCTTTCTTTATTTCCGTTTATTTCTATTTTTCATTCCTATTTTTTCTTTATTTCTCTCTCTTTCTATTTCTCGCTTGCTTGCCCTTTTTTCTATTTTTATGCATGGTTTTGCCTGCGTTACGCCAAGCGACGACAGCGTACGACAGCATACGACAGCCCGGGCCCATAAAGTGCTCCGCACTTAAAAGCAGGCAATGGTTCAAGTTCAGAGTTGTATTGGATGCATATGATGTCGTAGCGTAAGTGTACCTGAGGGCCACCCAAATGTCAGGATAATTAATTAAAAGTAATTTACTGACTTCGTTTAAACAGCAGGCTCCCTTGTGAGAAGCTTAGAGTTACTGTATATACCCCCTACGTGAGCCAAGGGCCATATATATACACTAACATGTAAGTAGCTGGATCGTTGCGGCATGAGGGAGAGCCGATCTCAACCACGCCCTTGTTTTCATGCGCCTTCTGCGATCCGCTTCGGCAGCGCGGACGCGTACTCCCAGTCACTATTGCGCTGGCCACTCGGAGGGAAGCGCAGCTGCAAAGACCCTATTAAACCCTCACATTATTATTACAAATCAATTGAATACTGATAGATAAGCATCCAAACTGCAGAAATGAACACGTTGGTTCGCCAACATACGATATTTTTTAGGTAGGCACCGCGCGTAGGCCCCGTAGTAACTAACGTGCCCTTAGCGCCCCACTGGTCACCCACTGGTCACCTCCGCTTTGCGGCGCTTCTTTCGTGCCCTCTTCTCTTTCCTCCGCGCACTCAACGCCCGGGGCTTGCACCGTCGCCTACATTTCTTGCGTTATTCGCTGAATATGTAAAGTCGGCGTCAAAAGTTTAGAAACCGCTAGGTTTGAGAAAACTTTGAATTTCAAAGTAATTTGGCACTGTACTCGGTCGAACTGCGTGGTACATGTTTACGCGTGTTTTACAACAGGCCGGAAATCTAAATTCACGGCTGCCTGCCGAAGCAGCAGGAATATTAAGCTTTTTCTTGTGTCTCGTAGTCTCTAAACTTTTGACGGTGACGGTAAATAATAATGCAAATGTTACGCTAGTGAACTATGAGAGCTTTTCTGAATTTAGGTTACGTACAACTCAACCTAATCAGAAACAAATAACGCGACAGAATACCCTTTATATGCGGACAATAGGACGATGCAGTGCATGCACACTTTTCTCGCCAATACTCCCAGCAGTAGAGACACGCACTCCACTATGAGAAACACGCTTTATGAAACAATACAATGAACCTCGCACGCCGTGTGCTGTTATAACCGTGCCTTTATGTCCCCGAAGAGGCTCGTCGCGCACTCTGGCAACAACTCGGGGCGTCACCCCATAGTCAATCCTCCAGCGACTTCCTCAGCATTTTTTCGTGAGCCCGTACGGCTTTCTCTGTGTACCACAGAGCGACAGACGGTGGCATGTTGAGTCGCACCACCTGCGTCACGTTGACCCCAGCGGGCTGCAGCGGCTCCAGCGTCGTGTTTACCACCGATCGCAGGCAGAATATGGTGTGGCCCACGCAGAACACGGCGTCCCGAAGCACCTCGCAGCGTCGCGGCTCTCTAAGGCGCACCGAGAAGGAGCCGCTGAAGAGCTGGAAACCGTCCACGGGCAGTCCTCCAGAGACCTCCATCTTCCAGACGCTCTCCTGGCGGGTGTCGGGCAACTTGAAACTGTCTATGCTGGCATCGGCGCCCCACACTCGTTGCGGGTCGCAGAACCGATCGCAGAGCCGAAGCGTGTCGATCCCGGCCACTGAGGTCACGATGGTGCGCTCGCACACGCTGCCGTGACGGATCACCACCACGTAGACGAGGATCCATGCCGCCAGGGGCAGCACGAGTCGAAGGCAGCAGGCGCGCCCTATCCGACGTACAGTACCGAGAGACACGGATGAGAGAGACTCGTTGAAACGCTTGTCGAGATGGGCCATGACAACTTGTCTTGTCTTGTCGCCTAGATCTTGGCACATACCCACAAGGGGGATTGGCCACACTGTACTTTATAATGTAAATGGTTTACACGACGCTGGCTAAAAAATAAAAAAGGAGAAAAATTAGATAAGAACTATAATAACATTCCTTACAGAAAAAAAAAAAAAAGGTGAAAGGGGCAGAAGCTTTCGATAAACCATAATATAAAAACAAATTAGCAAAAATAAAGAAGGGGATCAAAGAATTGGATGTAACTGGCGGTACCACTAGCAGCGTATCCTTCCAGTTGCCTGAATGAATTTATGTAGCGTTGACAGAATAACACTGCGGCCCGCACCCAACTGATTGGCTCCAAACGATAAAAGGGTGGGTGTATCAACTGCCAATCCGAGCATGCCAATCGGTCTCTCAAGAATTATTCGGCGCAGTGAGGCGAAACGGCGGCATGTGAGAAGAAAGTGATCTATTGTTTCCGGTTCATTACAAACTGCACATAGGTTAGTTAATGAAAATCCTGATTTGTGGAGATAATAATTTAACCGAGGAACTCTACAGCGAAAGCTTGTTAGGGTCACCTCACATTGACGGGAAAGGCAGTTTGCGGTGTTCCATGTGAATTGCAAGTGCCGAAATTCTTCAGATTGTAGGAGCGATGTTTCGTTGATTTTTAAGATTAATAGGCGTTTGAATCGTTCAGCAGTAATAAAAGAAAACTGTGGAGCTACTAGTACCACCGGGAAATTTAACGATGCCGAAGCGAGCGAGTCAGCGGTTTCATTTAGTGCAATTCCAGCATGCCCGGGGACCCAAAGAAACCGAACTTCTGATAGGCTACGCGGTACAAGAGACCAAAATATCCTGAGAAGAGGAGACTGCTTTGCGGACGTTAAATGTGTACAAACAGATAAAGCATCCGAAATAATAATAGCTTTTGATTGCTGAGAATTTAGTTTCCGAAGAGCCAATGTAATAGCCAGGAATTCTGCAAGATAAATTGGCAACTATTCCGTGCAAGATAAATTGACAACTATTCCGTGTTGCTGCCTTTCTTCGTTCTCATCTTCTTCCTCTTGGTCCCCGTTCATCGGTGGCTCGTGCGTTATGTTCACAATTGCCCGAGAATCAAGAAGGTCGTCAAATGTTTTCATTGAGTTTTTAACCAAAGTAAAGCTTATGCTAAATGGAAGGTGCGCGAGAAAAAATGTGCAAGCAAGAGGTTTCTAAAAAATCTACGGATAAAATAGTATAAATAATGAAAAACAAATCAACAAATAGGTCCGGAAACTTATCTAAGCACTAGTTTCGTACATACGACAAAGCTACAAATTTTGATAAAACCAATTCTGACCAAATGCCTCGTTACAGGAGACAAATAGTTCGTCGCTTTCGTCGCTTTTGCGATGAAGAAAGCTTTCCATCAGCAAGTCTGACAGTTTCCTATTTTAAGGTCAAAGCCTTAGATGCCTCATCAAACTCGAAAAGTGACCGTTGGCGGCGTCAACGCGAACGATGCAAAATATCATGCGATGACGTCGCCCTATGACGTCGTCATGACGTCATAGATCGAAAAACTTCTTAACGCGAGTGTGACGTCACAAGATGACGTCATCACATGATATCTCGCTTGGTCACAGGTGGGCCGATCCCGGAGGCACTGCAAAAAATGCGAGGCGCAGAAAGCTTTCGGAGGGGGAGGGGTTTTTTTAAAGAAAGCGGAAAAGTAGAAGAACAAGATGCCTTTTGCTTTTGAGTATTCTTAGGCGAATGCATAGGGCACCTTCTGACTTTCAATGTTTTCGCTTATGCGATAGCTTGAGATAAGTTCTCTATCCTTCTAAACTTGTTCAGTCGTGATGATATAACTTCTCTCGCCCTATTAATGGCATATACCAATCAGCGGGGCACGCACCATGAGATCAGAAATTAATTCCTATTATTGCCATCATCATCATCATCATTGTCACCACCAAATCGACGACCGAAATCCGGGAGAGCTATCTTAAGGCGAGCCATTGTGCGAGTCTTTATGCTATAATTTATACTTATTTTTAGTGCATTTTTAATTGGTTGTGCTTCTCGCGCGCATTTTAATTGCTCAACGCGCGATGTAACCACCAACGAAACAAAAGAACACATAGGTAGAAGCCGAATAATTTATTTCTTCAAAGTAGTTCATTTTACACTGGTATTTTCTTCTTCTCAGTAGAGAAGGTCGCATGGGCAATACCCGGGCCCTACAGGTTGCGCAGCGAATCCTCTCCTGAAAAGCAGAAAGAGATGGAATTAATAACTGCGTGAACCAATGGTTGCCGCTCTCCTTTTTCTGCTCTACCACATTCAACTCACTCGCCCTGGAGGCAGACTTCTCTTGCAAACGTCAGCTGCTGATCAAATCAGTTACTAGTGGTCTAGATTACCGCACTTCAAGGACTCCGAGGTTTTTAAAATGTTTGTGATGAAGACATTCAGAAGCTTCGAAAAGTGCAGTTCTGGGGGTTGTGTGATCGGGGTTCTCCAGGACGAAATAAAGTTCATTTCATCATCATCCAATATCTTTCAGTCCAGTACCTATTAGGCGTTAGGAAACGTTGCAAGCAGCGCATAATACAGAATGACGCCACATAGTCTTAGCTTTTCAGGCTTCACAATACGGAATACTGGGATTCTAGAGAATTCCGGTTTCTTCCTGGCACGAGCACCGAGTGACACCCTTGTTTCTCCTCCAAGCACTTCCGGTAAAGCATTTACTTTCGGTTTCCTGAATATTCAGAAACAGTCTTCCAAAAACAAAGCAGGTACGAAATCTATGATTCTGGTTCATTGAAAGAGTAGACGGTTTTCTTGAGAGCAGCTGGGATCGTTGCGGCACCTGGTGAAGCTGATTTCAACTACGCGCTTGTATCTACGTATCCTCTGAGAACCGCTTCGGCAGCGTGACGAAACACAACGTTAAAATGTGGATTCTACGCGTTACTTGTTATACAGTTTAGCAAAATAGATTCCATTAACAAAGCTAACGGCATCTATTTTTCTTATAATGATGAACTTATGCTGGCGCAATTAGTGATAATAGAGATGTTCAAAATTATCAGTTTAAACTGACTTCGTGTTTCACATAGGGTCTGTTTAAACAGTTATTTATTCTAGCGTATCTGTTCACCGAGTTTCTCTTTGGTCCCACTCCCGCCCACTACCCTCTGTAAAACGTCGTGACCCCAAAATGTTTGTGTGCAAATTATGAATGTCGTCGTGTTGGTATGTTTTGCTGGTTCTCGTCATTCAGGTTACTTTTTCCACATCGTCGTTAGATTTACAGAAGTCCCGGGAGCAAATTTTACATAGAAAATTATTATTGGCCTGCTTATACTCAACAATATATTAAACATTTACTCGCCAATATATGTCAAACGGCGTCGGCATTTTGCAAAAAAAAATGTATAGTACACTTAACACAGCGCTTCACGCTTTCTTTTTTTTCAGGAGAACCATGGACGTGTATGCAAAAATGTTTACACGGCGATGCGTCGCGTGGTGCCCGTTAATTTTTAGTGCTTCATCTAGACCTTTGTCAGACCTTTTTGCTCCGCATTGTGACAATAGTTGCCGTATGCAAACATTAGATGTTTCCCGCATACCTACAATTTTCGTTTCCAATAGAATCTGCATCGTTTGCGCAAGACACGGCGTCTACTTACTTGAGCATAAGGCAACGCATTTGCTCCAACCTTCTTTCGACGCCTAGCAAATCCGTGTGTTTACGGGGGCTCCAGAGTGCCTCGGCCACGGCTGACGCCCATGGCCTGGACAATGTTTAGATTGCATTAATGGGACTGGTGCACGTCAGTACAAAATTCTGCACATTTCAACAGAAAGCTTTCGGCAGTGGTAAACTAGGAATCCTCTATTCAGACGCCTGTGAAAAAAAAAATGCTTTGATGAAGGATAAGGATAAAAGCTTTTGCACTTAAAACCGAATTCCGACGGCAAAAGATGACGTATAAAAATGTGTAACTTTGCGCATAAGGAAACTGATACCGAAGACTTATAAACTCTATCGATTTGAGGATCTGAAATTGCAAGATTGACGTACGAATTTACACGTCCTTAATTGTTGCGAAGTGTTTTGCAATCGTGTTGCTGAAGAATTAGCCGCATGTTTTGGAGGATCGTGTGACACGTCAATCTTGACCCCTTTGTACTCTTGATGGTGTTCAGCACATTGTGACGTTTTTCGTAGCTCAGTTGCGGAATTTCAAGCTTGAAGGTTACGTTTAAGTCATTTTATTTTAACTTTTCGGATTTTCAGGAATTTTTACAGAAAAATAGAAGGTGTAATTAAAGAAAACCCTTCTTGCACGACTCACTACATTTAAAATGTTTCGCTTTGCAACAAGCCGACTTGAAGTAAGTGCGTTTGTTTTGGACAAACAATATGAGCGTTCTTAGCAATCCTGAGTCAATTTTATTTCCATTTGTCGGGATATTTGGATTTAAGAGTATCAAGTTTTTCACTCCACCAGAGAATGTATATAATTCATTCTCGTAATAGTCTTTTTTTTTATTACTAACTCATTATTAGGCCACTAAAACTGTCTACGCTTTGTAGCAAGACATTTTGCAGATATCTGAAGGCTTTCGGCTTTCGAAGGTTCTGAAAAGACCACTGAAAAAAAAATGGCACGAAACAACGCATATATTCCCTTTCGTTATAATTTATGAGCGAACGTGGATCAAAGACACAGACCTGTGATTTTTTGCTAAACGATCGACATAATATTTGAAAGGAGAATGCTGGAAATAGTTCTCTTGTCGCTTAAGTATTAGTGAACACACGAAGACAGTTCAGTTAAAGGCATACTTTGATTTCGCGGTGTTGTTTCCTTTTTGTTGTTGTTGCTGTTCTTGCTGCTGTTATTGTTCAGAACTATCAAAATATATTCTATGCTGTTTCTTTAGCTCGTCTAACCACAGCTTATCCATATTTAAACCCATGACTCATTACACATTAAGGTTTCACACCATAGAACCTGCTCAAATCCGCAGATTAGCGTCACGCTTTCTTAACCGGTGTATACTGAGCGCTGTCTTGTTTTACTGTATTTTCATCTTGCTTGTGTGAATGTTACTATCAGATGCCTCTTATCATTTTAGCACATGAAAGCATATAATTTGCGTGATGTCCACCTTTCACTTAATGAGAAACCGGAATGAAAAATGCATCAATGTAGTTCTAATATTTCTCTTGAAATATAAAATACGTTTGCGGCACCTATATGCTCTCTTACCAAGTTCTGCTAATGATGTTGGTGCCGTCTATGTATTGTCCCGTTGGTCCTGTGCCGCCACCTAGTACCCGCCTCTTCTGAGTCTCAGTTCCTGAAATACAAGTTTTCGCACGATGTGGCGAACAGAACACACCGTAGCCATGACGATGGTCAAGAAATAGCTTTGATAACTCGGAGACAGCGATTACACGAGGCAACTAGATCTTACAAGATATGCATTTTCAAACTGTGACCATAAGAAATTTAGTCACATACAGTGAAGCCTGAGGATGCATGGGGGAAACCAGTTGTGTTCATTTGAAATGTACCAAAAATAAGGTATAGAAAGTGAAAGTGGGGAATAACATTCTGCAGGTGGGCTAATGTAATCCTGCCTGCCTCGAGTTACTTTTCAACTCCTTTTATATACATTCCCATATTTAACTTAAAAATCTCGATCCCATCAAATCCACTTATGCGTGCATACTCAAACAAAATTGGTTTAACAAGAAATGCCTCTTGAGCACACTGTTGTATCATTTATGGCAGAGACTGCTGCGCCGCGCGGTGCACGAGCCGCTCCCACACAGAAACGACTCCTGCACCGCACGGAAGTGTCGTCATGCGTTTTCCGGTTAGGCGCGCCGTTTGAATATGCCGTGAATTCGCCGAGTCGGACGGACGGACGGACGGAAAAAACTTTATTAAGAAAAAAAAAACACCTTCAAGGTTGCCGGCCCGGGCTCAGGCCACCCGGGCATTATGTGCGGTGAGGCATAGCCTTTCCACCGCTGCCCGGGCCCGCTGGATTGCCCACAGTTGTTCTTGTAGTTCTGAGCTAGTCAGAGCGCTTAGCCATCGCTCCTCGAGAAGGTCCGGTCCTATGTTGTCATCTTTGTATATTGTGCTGATCCGTGTGCATTTCCATAAGATA
This sequence comes from Rhipicephalus sanguineus, assembly GCF_013339695.2. Lineage (NCBI taxonomy): Eukaryota > Metazoa > Arthropoda > Arachnida > Ixodida > Ixodidae > Rhipicephalus > Rhipicephalus sanguineus. Next base: position 65,846,389 of record NC_051181.1, read on the forward strand.
TGTGCCATATCTGCGTGTTCGTGCTTGCAGAGCATACAGCTCGCTTCTGGGTATTGTCTGGAATTTACTCTCTTTAGGTGTACTGGATTTGGGAAAGTTCTGGTTTGCAATCTTCTCCAATCTGTTTCCTGAGATCTGTCTAGTTGTTTGTGTGGTGGTGGGTATTCTTCTCGTTGCTGCTTATAGTGTGCCAGTATGTCGTGGTACGTGATGAGTCTGTCTCTGTCGTCTTGAATCGCTACTTCGGCAGGCGAGTATGCCAGTATGCCTCACCATCGGCCTCCCGTCAGCCGGACTTGCTGCTACTGCGCTGCTGGTGGTCCTGTTTACAGGCGCTTTGATATTGGTTGTTTGATGATCAGATGCAGCTGGCTGCATCGGTTTCTCCGGCATCCGCGTCAGGAATGTTGATTTGCACGGCTTATCAAGGCTCCGATGACAGGACGTGGTCTCAAAACTGAGTCACTGGGCGCCTAGATTTCGCGAACGGCTCATGGTGACGTACTATATCGCGATGAAAAGAACCGCGAACTGCGTAAAGCGTGGCTTTCGGCACAGTCGAACTTCAGCATGCTTTGAATATCGCTGGGCAAATCTGTGTTTTCGGCCGGCGTCACTGTAGCGCTAGAATATTGCTCCGGCTGGCGCTATCGCATTGCGTGTGTGTCCCGAATACAAGACATGACTGGTAGATGATAACCATAACAAATAATGATGTACAAGTTTCCTGCCATCATTTTTTTAGCAGCTAGCAGTCACTGTTTCTCTTCGCCTCTTGTAGCCACGCCGAATATGCAACACGAAATCTTATGTCGCTCAGTGTACCGTCAACGTCAACGCACCGTCAGTAGTAGTAGTAGCTCAGTGTACCGTAGTAGCTCAGTGTACCGTCAACGTTGACGCACCGCCTCACAATGGTGCGTCAACACACCGTCGTGAGGCGTTGACGGTTGGCACCGTCAACGCCTCACGAAGTAATCGGCCGACTTAGTCGCTTCAAAATACTGAAGTGTCGCCGTGTTGCTCTAGGCTACACTGTACTCTAGGCGATCAGCACTTGATAAACGATGCCCAATGGCAACAGCCGACTGCGTTAGCCCACCTGCCTACAAAACAGTGCCGCACAGTTCGTCTGCCTTGCTGAATAACACGGCCGGTGACAGCACAGCATGATTTACCTAGCAACGGATGAACGGCCGCTACGTGTTCGCACTTTGCGAAAAAACTGCAGTGCAGGAGCACTGGCCATCGGAGATCACAGGCTTAGTAAAAACACTTCGCAGACGCACTGGGATTTCTTGTGCGTCCGTAAGTTCACACGAACTGTGCAACAATATTTATTTCATCGTCAACCTTACCCTTCGCGACAAGCAAAATGAGGTACTCGGTTGCAAGGACACTTTCACCCTCGAGGACACCACGTTGTTGCATCGCAAACTAGAAAATGCAGTACTTCCAACAGCAACACAACAATCCGCACATCATCAAGCTCTGCGACTCCGCCATGGTGGCTAACCAGGGCTAACTCCGCCGCACATCGATTTTCTCGTCTGTTACCATGTTACCTTTCGCAGCGCCCCCTGGATTTAAAGTGGTTGCGATATGCCGTTAATTAACAAATGTACAATAAATAAGTCGTCAAACACGTTTTCTTCAATATTTTTGTAGGTTTAACACATTATGAAGTAATACTCTGTCTATTTGAGTTGTTTTAAGATAACTTTAACGAGGTGACGTCACTTCCGTGCGGTGCAGGAGCCAGTTCTGTGTGGGATCGGCTCCTGCACCGCGCGGCGCACGAGACGCTGCCATCATTTATTATTGAGCACTAACAGACAATAATGCCAAGGAAAGTATAGGGGACGTTATTGGTAGTAAATGTAACGTAAATGTGAAGAAAGAAAAGTGGACGAAAAGATAGCTTGCCGCGGGCAGGGACGGAACCTGCGACCTTCGAATAACGCGCCCGATGCTCTACCAACTGAGCTACCACGGCGGCCATCCCCCCGTCCACGTTATGAGGTATATATGTGTATTTTAACGTAGGAGTGTTAGTCAGCGCCGATCGCAGCCATGGCGGCGAGTGTGGCACACTCTTTTTTTCAGCCTGTTGGCGTCACGTAGCACGTGAACTTCTTACGAGTTGGCAGCTGACCAATAATCCCTCGCATACTACCTGAAAGCGTCAAGTCTGCCAGAACGAGACCCTCGCTATGAATGAAGGAAAGAAGTGGAAAATTTTTTAAGGGCTCGTTTTTCTTTGTTATACAAAATATGATTGAGCACTTTTTATAGGGGACGTTATTAGTAGTAAATGTAATGTTAATGTGAAGAAAGAAAAGTGGACGAAAAGATAGCTTGCCGCGGGCAGGGACCGGGCAGGGACCCCTACACTTTGCTTGGCATTATTGTCTGTTAGTGCTCAATAATATTGTGTATAACAAAGAAAAACGAGCCCTTAAAAATTTTCCACTTGTATCGTTTGTGTCATTAATCCACGTGACGAATACTACTAGCAACAAAGTTGAGTCCCATAGGCAACTATACGCCCCTCCTTTTTCTTTGATTATGGCGTTTGTAGGCCAACCTCCGCCTTCGTTGCCGTTCCAAAATGGTGCAACGAAAACATCGAGAGTGAGTTGAACTTCTGAGGCACTACTCAAGTAGAGATTTCGTTTTAGACATTACTCGCAGCACACCAATTTATTGTGGGGCTAGTTTGATAGGGGCAAATTTAAGACTACTGCTTGCTCATAAACACTGATTAACGAGCAGGCGCTCGTTAATCGATAAAAGTCCGTTCACTTTTGCAGTTGCACGTACAATAATAAATTCGGTCTGAGCATGTTTGTATCTGAAAAACCGCCAAAATTTGCCACGATTGCAATTGATATGAGAAGCTTTGGTTGCTGTAGCATGACCGATTTCTTTGTGTTTCTTACTCCGATTGATTTTTCTGATGTTACAGTTAATCGTTATATTTACGTATAAAGGTAAAATGTCGAAAACAGTTACAGTTGCAATCTCTAACTCGTAGGCAGTCTTTCGTATCTGTGCTTTTTAAAAGAATGTATTATTTGTGCGTACGCGCGTGAATGTGAACTTAGCCGCGCATGTGACAGAAAACGCGAAATTTGAATTTTTGTAGCTTTTCCTGAATGAAACTATGCAAACTTTTTAGTCTATATAAAGCGTGATACTCCATGAGCGAGCACAAGTTCTCATTTATTTCCCTGCGTGGGAAACGCTATTGATGACATTCGGTGCAAAAGAACTCGCGAGCGTGCCAATGGCACATTTTTGCGTAGCTGCATTCCCGCAAGAGATCTAGCCGGAGCTCTATGATTATGGTTGAAGCTTCGAATACGACACCTGATTGACTTCCAGTTATAACTGTTAACTTCATCTAAAGAAACATCTTGAAGCAGACGAGCTCCATTGTAGAGCCTGGCATCTTGGCTGCAGTTACCCCACTTTATGCCTCTATCCTTGAAGCCCTTTCGCGCTTCGTTTTCGTGAAATACGCCCTAAAGGTTGCTTTTGTGAAGAAGTGGGTGGAATTTAAGAGTGCAGGCTAAAGTAACACCAAATTAGCATACCTCTCGGTGAGACAAAAAGGCTGCCAATAGGACGTTAACTCTGGTCCGTCATGTCACCATGGCGGCCACTATGCTGCTGGTCCGTTAGTCGTGCGAGTTACGCGTAGATCTAACGCGCATGTTTTGTCAACTCGGTCTGACCAGAGGCAAAGAGCTTCGGTCCCCTTTGTCGCTGTGTACGCGTCCTCCTTCCGCAGGCGATGAGATTCCAGCTATATGGACGCATTACATCATGAGTACACTAAGGTCAAGTGCCCAACAAGTGCCTCATTTTCATTACGAATACAGCACCACCATCTCATGACAGCCGAACAGAATGTTTAAATCATGTTGTCGTCGCTCTGCTTACTTCAGAGTACAGTACAGTATATGCATCTACATATTTGCTCGTCGAAAGAGTGCGCCATGTTGCATAATTAGACGTCTTTTAACAGGAAAGTGTTTTATGCCGTGGTCGACCAAGAATTTAGCCGTATCATTTTACGTCATGGAACTCAAGTCAGCAAACGCGTTCGCGGATGGTGAGAGAGAAATTCAGAAAAGAACTTTGGCTGAACTGCCCGACCGGTGAATCGAACGTCAGATTTCACGGCTCTCGAGCACACAGGCCGGATACGTTGACCACTACGCCATGAACGCAAAAGCATTCGCTCCATGAACGTGTTATATATGCTCTACAACGCCTGAACAGGCCTTTGGTGTACGGCGATGGCTCACTTTTCTCGGTTTATATTTATGTGTGTGTAACCCATCAAGTGTTAGGCAGCGCCACTCGAGTCTAAGGAATATATTTTCTTGCCTCGGCATCAGGGGCGTAGCCAGAAATTTTTTTGGGGAGGGGGGGGAGGGGGGGTTGAACCATACTTTATGCATGTATGTTCGTGCGTGCATTTGTATGTGTGCGAGTATATATACCCAAGGAAATTTGAAAATTTTCGGGAGGGGGGTTAAACCCCCCGAACCCCCGCTCCCTTGGCTTACGCCCCTGCTCGGCGGCGTCACAAAGAATGAAAATGGATAAACGCATCTGCTCTTTTCCATAGACAGCCTTCATCTACGGACAGAGAGCCCCACCTTCGAACCCGAGTGGATCGCAGGTGTACAGGCGGGTCCAGTTGTGCTCCAGCAGTCCGTCGCAGAAGGCCAGGGCTCGGTGGCCAGCCGACGTCACTGGACCCATGCGACCAGCCACTCGAGAGGACGGAACTTCCACGAGCACGATTCGGGGCACCTGCGCACAACCGTCGTCAGGTTAAACTATTCTTTATTATCAGCTCTGTAAGCACAGGTTTACAATCGGTTAGTTGTGCGACTAAAAACCAATGCTAATGATACTATAGGACGATATTCAAGGGGAAGAAACGAAGAAAGAAGAGTCGCGTAACTAGTGATATAACGAAAAGCAACCGGCTTCAAGTGAACAGGAACGCAGGCGGAGGTAGCATAAAAGAGGATGATGATATATGATGCTCATTGGCGAAAAGGCCATTTGATGGCCAAAAAGCGCCAGGACATGATAACGAATGTGAACAATGGTTAAGTGGCTGTATAGGGGCCTAAAATTTCTCGCCCTAAATGCGGGTAAAACGTATAGGTATTAAAATCGTGAGAGTGACGTGAAATAAGTGCATATAGAACCAATGACAAGCGGTGGTGATGATAAAACTATGGGGACATGGTGTGAGCACGAATTCCTCGTCAACGTCTTAAAGAGCAGACCGGTGAAGCTCACATTCGAGCTAAATGAAAAGGACGGAAAATCAGTCGACAGGTTTCATAACTCCAAAGCGAAAATGGGTATCCACCTGTTTTTTTTCATGACGCCTTAGGGAAACCCACAGGTCTTCCTCAGAGAGAAATTTTCACAGTGTTCGGGAGTTGGCATGCCAACTAGATTGAGCCTATTGGGGAGATAGCGCTATATTTCACAGCTGGTTAAACGGAGAGAATCCGAACAAGTAGATGCGCGACATCATGAACTTCGAAACAGTGCGCACTGAAAGGTTCGCCGTCAATAAAGTAATTGCGCTCGTGGTGGCGGCTTGTATTTATTGCTTACAATACATTCTCCATTTGCTGAAGCCCTGCAGAGTACCGTAGGAAACAAGGCTAGAGTTCAGCACTAATGTAAGGGAAAAGGTAAGATGGGAGTGCTGTCCTGAGTTTGAGCTACTCGTCAAGAAAGTACCAGTGCACTTTATGTTAAGTTTCACGCAACTACATGTCCATAACCACCTGAATACCGGAGCAGCTACTGCTCTTTGAGAGTAGAATACGCAGTATACACTGAATCACTTATACTTTATAACAAAGAAAGCAAGATATTTCTTTTCACCAAAGGGATGTGATATTACAGTATCGCTGGCATTGCGGTAGGGCTTTTCGTTCATGTGTGCGGTGGCCTATTTTCAGCTTCATGCAAGTGCACAATCTTATCCCTTAACGTATTCTCAAGAGGCTGGTGCTTCCCCACTGCATATAGAGGGATTTATTAGTACCCGTGGGAGGACTGGAACGTCACCAAGTGGATAACCACTTAAGAGCGTGGCTCTATTTATTGTGTCCTCAGGTTCGAAGAAAATGCTTCTACTACCCCTTAGCCGCGTGATCTAGCTCTGGTTTTATCCCGAAAAATATAACATTCTTAGGGACCACACAAGCTAGAAGAGTGTGCTCATCCGTCAGCTCTAATTGCGCGATCTTCAGCCTCCCGCTTTTTATGCTCTTTTGTTTCCGTTTTCCTTTTCCTTAGCATGCTCGGATAGCGAATACAAATTTCTTCGGAAGCACTCGAGTTTATTTAGGAGGCCAGTTGAGGATGGACCTGAAAAGGTTGCGTTTATTGCATCGTGTTCTGAACCAGTATGTCAGGCTTTCAAGGTCCGCCTAAATATTTGCTGATGATGTATTCGGTGTTATTAAACTGTGATATTCAACATGCTCCGTCGGATACCACTTATCATTCCGATGAATAAAGGTCGGCGGAGACAACTCACCGTAATGTTCCAGCGCTCGATAATTTCGTCTGCTACCACGGCGGCCTTGTGCAAACGATTAGGAATCAGGAATAATCTGCAGAGATATGGTTTCCCGTAAGCATGGTACAGTGATAGCTGTCACTCCAAAAATGTGCATTACATACACTGCGCAGCGATACCACTGCCCCCACGCACCTTATAAATTCAGCTTCGCTCTACAAACTTTATTGTTAGCTCAGAAGGTACAGAAACCCCCCTGGCAAGAACGTCTTTTTGTTTTTTAAAGGGACCGACAACCCATTTTTCTCGACCCAGTTTTTTTACGGCGCAATAGAAAACACGCACTTGGTAGTGTTTGTAGCTGCAGCGGTTAATCCCAAAAGCGCGTGGTTATTTTATTAGCAGTATCTTTCGATCTGAAAAGCCCCTGAACTGTACGTAGATGTCCTCCAGCAACGCTGTGAAGCGATAGCGACGCCGATAGCCCTCGTCGCATTATGCTCAAGGTTTTGCATTCACAGGAGTTGGTGAAACCGTGGTTAACCACCTTCATATTGACAATTTCGACCGTTTTGGAATGTAAAAACCACGTAGAATAAGTTTTCCGAACGCTCGTCGTCACGTGAGATCTCTTTACCGTCATGCGAGCTAGGCGCTCGTTGCCTCCACGATTGAGATAATCTTGGAGGCCGCGAGCCATTCTTCGTACTTTTCCAACACGTCGGCAGGTGCCGCTAGTCCCTCAGCTAACAACGTTCATGCTGCCGCTCATGAGCATCGGGCCATACGTCAAGCGAAGGCGGTGCCACTGTTCTGCTCAGTGCAAACGAATAAATATCTGCACGTTTTACGTTAGAAGAGATCATAATAAAAAGTATGCTGTATTTCAGCGCTAATATAGAGACAATTAATAGCGTACACCAGTAAAAGGCCACGTGATAGGTACATGTGCACGTCCGCTATATTGCCACCAGAGGCGCCACAAATAATTTTGAGCGAAGAAATAAAAATATAAATCCGCGTTGAATGAGAAAAATAGGGTTCGTTTTAGACAATATAATAGACAATCCTTCTGTTAGTGGGGTTATCTCATTTCATCTTCTGCGCGAATGTCGGTCCCTTTAGATGTTGGCATTTGACGTCGCAAAACCACGATATGATTATCAGGGACGCCATAATGAAGGGCTTTGGAAATTTCGACCGCCTGGGGTTCTTTAACGTGCACTTAAATCTAAGTACACGCGCCTCAAGCATTTTCGCCTCCATCGAAATTGTGGTCGCCACGGCCGGGATTCGATCCCGCGACCCGATTTGATCCCGGTCAGCACTCGAGCACCATAACCGCGAGACCACCGTGGCGGGTTGGCAAGAACGTCAATACTCGCTTATATCCCGCGATTGGAAAATATTTACTGTTACCTACAATTTTAAAATAAATTTGCTTGGGTCAACGTGCACGTCTCTAATTTGCGAAAAAAAAATGTAAAGAATGAGCATATCTTGTGCACTACTGGCGCTTGTGAAAAAAAGAAAAACTAATTTCTTGAATATGCTGCCTACTACTAAAGCTGTACCCACTCCGCTAGGGTTAGGATCTCATCTGGCGTACCGCCCTAGGCTTTCCGTCGGACCGCGATGTTGCTCTATTCTTCATACAAATAAACGTGCTGGATTTTGACTTCAACGGCAGTAATGCCTTTCTAAAGGAACACGAATGAAGTCTCGTTTAGTGTGTGCGTCTACTGTCAAGTATATTACAATACCTGAACCCACGAGTGAGCCACAGAATAAAAACTTACGAATCGAAGAAGAGCGTGGAATACGCCTGCACGCTCCCTCGGGACTCCTCGATCCGTCTCTGCATGTCAGAATCGTTGCTCCTGCGAATTGTCACAACATCTGCGTTATCTCCTTTGGTGAGCACACAAGAAATCGCGCTATTTCTTCTAATATTTTCGAAGGTGAGATCAGGGCCCACCGTCCATGCGAGCCTGCTAACCGATGGTGTGCACGTTACGTGTGCGAGGCTTTTTTCAGTGCTGTTTTAAAACATTAATTTTCAGATAAATACTAGGAACAGTGCCGATCACTACTAAAGGGAACACCAGTGACAGTGAAAGCGCTCTGATAAGAAACTAGCGTCGCAGGCACAATCATGTCGGCAGGTGGGAGTCGAACGAGTCGTCTGCTATGGTTCCTCCATTGAGCCGTTGCCACTCGCGCTGATAAACAGCAATTCGATTTGGTGGCTCAAAGCCAGATTGCGAAGATGCATCGACCGGCGTTGTTGTTGAATCAAAATTTATAACATATTACCTGTATCTCCACTGCCATGATCAAAGAACGGCTGGGTAACATTACGTGTAACACATTTTAAGGGATATTCAGTAGGCCTGTGAGAATATCCATGTGCTCCAAATATTTTAACGAATATTAGAGAATTCAAGCCAGAAGATTACACTACAGAGAGGGCGGAAAGTAGCTTCTTATTAAGAATTGTTTGTAACTTTTGTAATACTTAACGATTTTTTATGAAACAAGAAGTATTTTGTATCTTTTAGTCAAATAAGTTACTGTATATCTCGTTTACGTGATTCGAGGTATCAGAGACATGACCTCAACAAAAGTTGTGCTTCCATACGTTAGTCCGCACACATTTTCCAGGAGGCTGGCTGGGACGTCTTGGCCACCTAAGATAGCCTCCAAGGATTTCTTACGCCCAGCGACTTCTTCCTCCGAGGCTGGGCTAGAGTGGAAGGTTATCGCGCAACGCGGAAAGCGTGCTGATGATTCGAGGATCGATATTGGCAAATTTTTGCAAACGCACCCGAGGAATATCTGCAGAAGTCTGTCGCAAACATCTACAATTGTTTACAAAGCAACATTGAATAATGGTGGTGCTTACGCAAAATTCCAGCAATGCATGACAATTCCCTGACTGTAATTAACAAAATGCTTTTTTTGCTTCATTAAAACTGGTTAAATTTTGCAAATGTTATTAACAATTCTTAATAGGGGGTCACTTTCCACCCACCCGATAAATCTTCTGGAGTGGCCCTGGTGCTCCTTAAATAACGCCGCCGCGTCGCCATATTTCTAAGGGCAGAAAGCGGGTAGCAGCAATGTGGCGCGTGCGGGCGTGTGTGCTGTTTGCAGTGACGTATGCAGCCGCCCCTCTTTTTGGGGATAGAGGCGGTTGCTTGAGAGGTGATGACATCTCACGAACATTCATGTCATCACCTGTCGTTCATGTTCGTCAGTACACGCAGTTCATTAGATTCGCATTTTGTGTATAGCAAGGTAATGAAACGACAACCATGACACAGCTCTAGTACATTGTAATGTACGCCATGACGTATAGGACATGCATGTCATGCTATTCGTGTCATCACATACAGTACATGTATTACATAATATTGATGCCATCACCCACACTTCACGTTGGTCATGTACTAATGTCACATCATGCCTTTGGTGTATATCAAGTTGATGAAATGAGCAGGACAGCACCAAGACCTTGTCATGTATACGATGACGTGCATGAAATGCACGGCATGAATTCAGGTCAAGATCCGTCAAATATATTCGTCATACACTCATCTTATGAGACTACGTTTTCACGTGGTCTCATAAGCAATCAAGCACTTTGCCAAACTGAATTCTGCAATGGCCACGTGCGTCTTCCCAGTTTTACGATTGGGCGAGAAAGATGTTACTCAGACTGAAGTATTCATCAAAATGTACACAGTCAAGAACAGCAAGCACAATGATAGTCGCACACACAGAAGAGGTAGTAGCAGTGCATTTTTATACTACGAAAGGGGTGACTTGTCCGAAGTTCACATGGCACTTTAGAAAAGTGGTAACGACAAAATCAGCACAAATAAATGAAAAAGCGAGCTTTTCCTTCTTAACGAACTACAGAGAAATGTTTTTTCTCTGAAAAGAAGGATTCTTTTTTTTAATACCACTCATTCGCTTGTGTATAATTTTTGCGGGTAAAATAGCATTTCATAATTGCCGCTGTCCCGTTTTTTTTTTTTCTAAGCCAAAAAAAAGAAAGAAAGGCGTACTTATTTTCCCCTGAACCCCTTGTTCGACATGTACATCGACATGTACATCGTTCGACTACACATCGTACCACGCATGCACCCAGTAAGGGAGCCAAACTTGAAGCTGATGATTTTCCGTAAACAGCACAAACCATCATTTCACGTCATAGCTGCCATGCTGCTAAAATTGCTTGGTTACGGCGAAAGGCCCTCACGAAATTTAAGCAACCTTCCATTTCTACATGTTCGCGCTGCAGAATTTCTGTTCTTGCATTCTCATTTGCTTAGAGATCAGCCAAGTTCAGTGTCGTAGTACTGACACGGGTCCTTATTTTTCTTTGTCATGCCGACAGGGTTTTACCGCCGTGCCAAAGTCCTTACGAATGGTTAACGCTAAGAACAGGTCGCGCCTGAATGGGCACGGGTATACCTTACCCGAAGTGTGTCCAAGTGTTCTATTCAAAATGCATGTACAACGCGCATTGTTCAGTACAATCGTGAACTTACACAAGCATTTGAATAGCGCTGGAATGTATGGTGATGCAAGAATGAAATCCCACTTGCTTCCTCGCAGATCAGAGTATCTACGACCAGCGACCACGCTAGCCACTGTTATCTTACTGCGAGTCTCCCATTGGCTAGTCTCATGCCTCGCCAATGGGAGACATCAGACGATGACCGGGCGATCTCTCAAACTGCTCCGCAGTTAAAAATGTCATGTTGTAGTCATCACTGATCTCGTCTACTATACTTATTCTTCGGAGCGTAAATTCGGTGCTGTGTGCAATGACTCGGTGGCAACAAGACAGCTTACTGTGCTAATCAGTTTCTACTCACCAGCATGAGGGCGAGAAGTCCTGTCCGCCGAGGTGCACAAGCTGGTCGGGGAAGAGGCGAGCCAGCTCGGCGTAGAGGACGCGCACGAGGTTGACAGCGTCCTTGTGGGTCGGATCCAGGAAGCCAGAATTGCCGCACAGCAGTTCTGGATGGCTACGCCCAACTGATGCCATGCTGTCTGCACCACATAGTGCACAGAGCGGCGTAAGGAAGGCACCACAAAAGCCGTACTATCGGCACATTGCCGATAAAGAGGAAACATCGTTCTACGTCGTAGAATGTTTGAACAGATCGTTCACTTTTACTTGCGACCATAATGAATGCGTTCACACTATCGCATAACGAATTATTGCAGAATAAAAGAAACAGTTGACTGCAGTAATTAATTACAAACTGCTTGCTAAGCTAGTAGTTGTTGAAAATTTCAATAAGGAAGTTAGATTGTCAGATTACCACGTAAGCATTATTAAGAATTACGTTACCTTAACGAACATTGGCAGCACTGGACAACGTAAGCCAACGTAAGCCAACATTAAACTCATTATTTAGCCAACTCTGGTAGATATTTGTCCTTAGTTGGTCAACTTTTGCCACCACTAGCCTCGCTACGTTTTGTAGCAACTGTACTGTCCAGCTTTATTTATGCGCTGATGGTATGATGTAGTTACTTGTTGCGAGAACTCAATGGCACGGTTACTTCTTGCGGCAACTGCACACCCCTGCTGTTTTTTTTCAGCTGTAATCCGGTATTGGGATCTCTATCTCCCTAAGATTTCAAGTAATGCTGGGACCACAACGCGTTACGTTATAAGCGTACGGGCCCACGTTTTTGTTTTTTGCTTTATTTTTTTTTGATAAGTAGTACAGCAATATGCCCGCATGCACGCTCGCTCAAGAAAGGAATTGTGTGCAGAACTGACCGCTGGGCGAATTGCTAGCTCGTATTAGCCACAAATTGCGCGAAGAAACACTAGGCACGTTTCTGTTCATTTTCTCGTCCCCAGTGTTTTTCTCGCAGTTTGTCGTTAGCGTGAAATTTGCGCCGGGCACGAATTCTGTTGGTGGAAGTGAGCAAGCAGCTTGAGACGCCACTGATTGGACGGTGCCATTTTCGCCTGATGCATCCCGTATAGTGGCATGGTAGGGGTTAAACATATGTCCTCAAAGAAATGTGGGGACGTTTTTTGGGCTGCCAGGCGTGGCATTCGATTCCGCATGCGGAGGAAAAATTTCAACGCGGATCATTAACAAAGTTGCATAACCACAACGCTAACGCGACCACATTAAGCACTTGATATATTATTTCTCTTTCTTTTTGTGCCGTTCGCTGAATGTAAGATCAAGGAATAGAGACGACGACAACGAAAGAACGACAGCTTTTGAACTATGATACATCACTAGAGTACGCTGTATGTACTTGCACAAGAGCCATTTCACCCTAGGTGAGGGTTACGGGCGAAGCATCGAAGTGGACAAGTCAGTAAGGCAGAACCCCTCTCTCCCCATCCCCAGCTGTACATATAAATCCCGTTTACAAGTATTTTATTTGTTATGTTTCGCACTGCAAATGTTTTCTTTAAATCAATGGTTTCTTCTTGTGTCGTCAAGCGGGGTCTCTCTTGTTGCGAAGTGGATTTGACGGCCAACCATTGAGACCCTCGACTTACACGGAAAATGTGATGTTCTCGGCGACGCGCCCGTAATACTCCTGCACCAGCTGACGACAGGTGAAATTGATATATTGAAGTAGACTTCGTCATGAGAAACGGTGGCCTTCTGAAAACAACTTATCTCTTTCAATTTATGGCCTAAATTGCCGAGTAGGTTCATAACCAGTTTCATTATGTCAGTTATGTTTTAAAATTTTTAAAACTAGTTTTAAAAGAACCTTCGTAATTTTGACGAGCCGACACGTTTTCAAATGGCGCGTAAAGTGCTTCTCCTTGTCCAGTGAACGAGAAAAAGCTTCTCGTGGTGCAGCTTTAAAAAAATAATTTTTACATGATTTGGAAACTTGTATGTTCACTTGGCCTGTCATACTACGTCTCCAGTCAGGTACCTAAGTTAATTAAATAAGTTAAGTATCGCCTGCAACTGACAAACCAAACAAGACAATTAAAAAAGCATAACGTGCATCTTATATGACCATTGTTGCCCATGGTTCAGCAATTTTGCAGCAAAACTGTATATGGCATCGCGTAAGTGCTGTGGATGTACCACAGCAACTGGGCAAATCTCACAGCCACCACAGGCTCATTAAAAATGAAGAAACACAGCCTCGTTTAAGATCGCTGGACAGACGGAACCAATAATTGAAAAAAAAAAAACTTCATGCTTTCGCCTAAGATGCTTTCGCCTAAGATGACTATAAGGTGAAAGCCATCTTTTTTTATTTTTATTTTCAGTCGATTAATCCTGCTTCGCACCCCTCCGAAAGCCTTTTGCACCTAACGTGGTATTGCACTGCCTCCAGGACCGGTAGCATTGCAAGCTCTTCGCACCTCACCTGGTTTTGCACTGCCTCCGTGATCGGCCCACCTGATGTCACGTGATGTCGTCATCATGTGACGTCACGTTATATAACGTCATTATCACGTTGCTAATTTTATAGATCCGTGAAGTAACGATGACGTCATATGTTAACGTCATCGCGTGATGGTGATTTTTTGCATCCCTCGTGTTGGCGCCGCTGACGCCGATGGTCAATTTTCGCGTTTGATGAGGCATCTAAGGTTTTCGCCTTAATTAACCTTCGAGATTAACCCAGTGATGAACACAGGGCGCCGCACGTTTCAGCTTCGCTGACCGACCATCTGTACGGAGTGTTTCGGCGGTGGTTTCTTTTCTTTCTATTTTTTTTGCAGTCTCCGGAAAAACACGCCGTATAAAACAGTAGGAAGGGATACGAACCCATGCTGTGCACCTCGGGCACAATGCGCACACCACGGACTCGTGCATACTCGATCAAGTGAGCGATGTCTTCATCTCGGTACTCGTGGGAACCAACGCGGAAGGCGCCCTGCGTCAGCGATTGAAGGAAACAAAGCTCTCCGCTTAGCACAAATACATACGGAGTCTAATTCACAAATGTTCTCTTTACGCGCTGTGGTATCTTAACGGTGAAGGCGCTGCGCTAACTAAGCTCGAAGACGCGAGTTCGATTCTCTGCACCGGCGACAACGTTTAAGTGTCGGTAAAATGAGAAAAAATATCTGCGTACTTATATCTCGGTACACGTTAAAAGACCCCAGAGGCTCAAAATTGCTCCACAGTCACGCACTAAGGCGTGCCTTATAATCATATGGTGGTTTCGGCACATAGGACTTTATAACCACGAGCTCTAAGACTGTTCCATAATTTCTCACGTATAATCGTTTTTAATGACCGGCAAGTTACCACTGTAACAAAGAGAAAGTGCGCAACCCCCTTGTGTGGCCGCCTACGCTTCAGCCAATACCAATGCTCGACACATTACTACAGTTAATGCGGACGGCTAATGACAAAGAGCAACTGCGCCCTAATTGCTCTGGGAATAGGGTGTTTTAGCAGTGACGGTAATAGTATTACCGTTGCACGCTAAACATACGACGACCACCGAATTAAAGAACCGCAGGTGGTCTAAATTACCGGAGCCCTCCACTACGGCGTCCCTCACAATCATATCGTGGTTTCGCGACGTTACACCCCGACAGTTATTATGCCACGACCGAAAAAGTTTTAACTGATCAATAGTTACTCGATGCGTATACGATAACACGACGACATGATTACATTGGCTGATACATGTCTTACATTCGAAAGTAACGACGTTCCGACCACGGCGGCCCGGTATTTTCTAACCGTGTGGTAAAGCGGCACTGCTAAAGAGCCTAATAATTCGGCCCCATGTTTTTGGATTATTTCCGTTAAAATAAAGTAGCGGCACGCATCAAGGCTGTAGGCTATGGACTGCTACAACCGATATATGTCACGTTGTTGTCACGTTCATGTAAACGTGGTTATCACATGCCTTCTTTCAGATATTTTTGGCATTACACATTATAACGATGCGAAGTTTCAGTACTGGGGAAAGTAAAAATGTCCTTATTCGCTCATTCAAGCATACAACCCTGCCCGCCGCGGCGATCAAGTTGTTACGGTGCCTGACATGCTGACCCGAAGGTCGTGGCGTCGAATCCCCGCCGCGGCAGCCGCATTTCGATTCTATGGAGGCAAAATGTTAGAGGCCCGTGCGCACAGATTTAGGTGCACGTTAAAGAACCCAAGGTTGTCGAAATTTCTGGAGCTTTCATAATCATATCGCGGTTTTAAGACGCAAAGCCCCAACTATTGTTAAATATGCAACCAATTTATACACAGGTGATTTCACGGTAAAGAGCTGCAAAAAGGCAGCTAAACTCCTGACAATACGTCGTAACCCGCCCTAACCACCAGACTGCACGTGAACTATACGTTATTTCTATTTCCTTTTTGACCCATCTGCAGTGCAACTAGCAACTTCACCGTACAGTTGCGAGCCGAAAGGGGAGGTACCTGCAGCACTCTACGAAGTCCTATGGAGCCATGGAGTGTATTCCGAATCTCTCATCCCTGTGCGCTTACCTTGGAGCTCAGCTCGAGGAGGCTGGTCATTCTCAGCGGGAACGAGTCGTTTCCAACCATCTTCCACAGCAGCACGTTCATCTTGTTCATCGTCATGGCGTCCTGCGCGTCGGTGTGGGCGTGGGATGTAAGAGTTCCAAGTGCTAACGTATAGCCGAGAACAACCATTCCTGGAGGAACCCTCTTTCTCTGACATTCTTTTTATGTTTTCGAATTTTGCACTTAATGATTACCGTTTTTGTAAAGTACATGTTTTTTTTGTTTTTTTTTGCTTTGTTTTTAAGCAGGAAGCAGGTCTGTGCCCTCCTGCGTTGAATATTGCGAATGATGCATAAGGCCCGTTCAGCACAACCTTCTCGTTTCCTCCGATTACTATCACAGCACCGAATTTTATGACAGAAAAGCGTTTGCTTGAAAGACTGGGAAGCTTTTGTACAATTGTAGGAACAATGAAAAGTACAACATTTCGTAAAAGTACTCTTATAAAACTAAGATTCAGCTTTTTCCTTGCTCCATGAAAAAATATTTTTTTGCGTGCCTCACGTCCCAAATGACCGAAGCTTCTTTTAACTTCAATAGAGCAGAAGTGTACTAAATGTTATTGAAGGATATTACAGCTCAATGAGACATATCAGCTGGCGTCGTGCTATCCTTAAAGAAAAAATAAAATACGTGCGTAACATCTGTGCAGGAACCTACCAGCGTTTTCTTGATGGATCTCACAGAGAGGAAATGATGCGAAGTGTCGATGCGAAGGCCTCGGTGAGGGAAACGTGGGTAGTCTCGGATGTAGGTGCTGTTGATAGCGAACTGCGCATAACGATAAAAAAAAATCAAATTAACAAGTACAACTTGAAAGCTTCAGTTTTAAACCCTTTCACCTTGTCTGTCATCGTTCGCTTCTTTCCCATTATGCGCATGTTACAACACATCCAACTTTGTGTCTTAATTGAGGAAATTGAATTGCCTTAAGTATAAATTAGATTTCTGATGAAATAAAACTTCAGTTTAATCCAGACTGTATGACGCTGTTGTGAAATACAGTGAAACCTCGGTGATACGATCACAGCTCATACGAATTTCGGGGTGATACGAATTTTTCTTTGGTCCCGGCCAAGGCCCATTGGCTTGCCATGTAATGGAGTACGGTTGTTGCGAACCGATTTTCACCCAGCGACGTTTGACACGAACGTACGCTACCGCCCAGGTACGAAGAGGTGCTGTCCGCGCTGTCGCGGAGGACGCGCCAAGCACGCGCGAGCGCGGGAACGCAAGCGTGGGCATGAACGTCGCACCGCCAAATCGTCAGAATCATGGTGTAAAAAAAAAACACTTTTCTTACAGTCACAATAAACCTTCAGAGATGCGTCACGGCCTCCGACAGTGCTGTGCGCGAAACTCTGAGGCTCTTATGTGCCTCCGTGTGCCTTCGCGTTTATATTACAGAGGACATTAGCGTCATGCTTTTTTTTAAGTGTCGACGCGAGCTGCTGCCGTTGTACTGTGTTTACACCTGCCTGCCTCGTGCATCAAACATCCTATGAAAGGCGGACGAGGACCGAAAGAAGGCGAAGACGTACTTGGCGAAGGAGACAGGCCTCACAACGTCAACATGCGCGACTGTTGAGGTCGAACTTGTGCGGGAACGGCTGTAAATCTCCCAAAAAGATCCCCAAAACCTCCGCAATAACAAAATCATAACACAGGACCGTGGTTCTGTAATTTCGTGTCCTTGATCCATCGCGTCAAAGCGTTTCTCTTGTTACTTTCGGTGCAGTACTCCGGTGTCATGCAAAAAAGCCTACTAAAATTTCGATGGGGCTACTGCTGTCGCAGGTCACAACGCACCTGGTTCATTAATTAAATACGCGCGTACGGGCCCTATATTTACGAGTGCTGGTATGATTGCCGACATCTAAAAACTAAACTGACAATCATTCAGGGTTCTTCCTGACGTTGCTGTGGCCCTGAAAAACAACAAATGAAAATGTACGCCAGCTTACTTTTAGAAATTAGCGCTGCGTCCTGTCTGCCGTCTTTACCTCGTCCTTTGTGTTTTTCGCGCTAGTAGATATGTCCGCAGTTTCTTTTGTCGCATGCTAATTTTCCATGCCTTCTGGTGATACGAATTTCGGATGATACGAATATTTTTGGAGGTCCCGTGAGATTCGTATCAGCGAGGTTTCACTGTACGTTGTTTCGATATACTATAGACTCTTCTATTTTAAAACTTTCTTCAGTGCTGTGCTTGGTGTGAAGCCGCTGTCATCTTAATAACTGTGATGTGCTTTATTGAAAGTAAGAGAAACCATATATTCGCAAAATATTTACGAGATGAAACTGTGTGAGTAAGCGGAGGGAAGCCTATTAGAACCACACGTTTTCAAATGGTCCCTATATACTTTTCTTTTACCATTTGTTCACTAATGCTTCTGCAGTTTTAGTCCTCAGAACGTAGCACTTATTACACTAACATTTCTATTCATGTATACGTCTGTAGTTGCTCACGCTTGTCACTTTATGATGCTGCTTTTTTGTCTCACACTACACAGGAGAATATGCGGCAAACGACAGGTAAAGTTTGGGAGCAAACATTGAGCCGAAGAGACTTACTAACAGCTTCTCCACTTTGCAATACGCCAAGAAAACAAACAGCAGTGCTCTTACGAGGTCGTTGGAGAGACCGTATACAAGCTGAGAGAAGGTTTCCAGGCCTCGAAGGAGACCCCATGGTGAGTTGGCCAGCAGCACGTTCTTCTTTGGGCTGGACGTAATGCGTAGGATATCTGCGCACGAGAGAACCTATGAACTGTGACATTACTGCATGTAGCCTCTATAAATATCGAAACCCATTGAACTTCACAATGAAAATAAAGTGGGCTCAAAGGTTGCCATCTTTCACCTTCAATGGGAATGTTCGCTAGCAAGTGGATATTGTTATTTTCGTGATTTCGCCTTCAACAACTACTCTGGGTTTTGTTATCAGAATACTAATATGCTGCATCTGTATATGTTGGCCAAAATTTCTAATCGTTTCTGAAAGCAGAGGGCAACACGACTCTGCGCGCAAGCGTATTGTCTGATTTTGGTTGCTGTCGTGAAACACTGCTGAAAATGATGATTTGTTGAACATTACACACTTTCAAAGTTGAAATGGCGTGCATATCCCGAAGGGCGAAGTTTAGGCAAATACACAGGGTAAGTATCGTTATCATGCTGGCCCAACAATTCTACTCGTAAAAGCTAGTTTCAGAGTTCTGTCCAGCAATGCTTAGGGGGAAGGTGTAAAATATTCAGAAGCCCTTCAGGAGTATGATATTTTCAAACCAGAAACAGCTGATGGCCGACAAGACCACTTTAGGGAGAGCATCAATACTGGAACACGGAGCACACAAATACGCATCTGACCGAAGCACCTTCGACGGACGCCACTCTGTGCGCTCGCCGGCGCCGGGTTTCTCGCGTGCCACGCCACCACTGAAATCACCACTGAAAGCTTCGCTTAAAACTTGCTCGCCATTCCGCATTGTAAAGAATGATGCCCAGCGAAGCTGTTCAGTAGACCGCGCAGAGGTGACATGTCGGAGGCCAGTTCGGTATGACAGGCCATGTTTTTAACGTGAACATCAATGTTCAAACCAATGTCCAGAGTCTACCGCGAGACAGTGACAACGACACCCACATCTAGGTGAATCATTACGCGACTATACTCACTGAAGGCTTACAGCCTTTCATCGTTTTTACACCTATACGTGACTATACGTGTCCGCACCATGCAGCAGAACATATATAGAACGTGGCACTCCCCAGCTGCTGGTTTCATTTATATCATTGTGCTTCAGCTTGGACGGCTGTTTTATTTTTTCATTATGAGCACACTTCACTGCTACACAGAATATGGGAGCCAGCTTCCAAACGTGGAAGTAAAAATGGTGCGCGATTAAAGGACACGTTCACAAGAAAGGTTACGGCTACAAGCGCTACACTGTTTGTTCAATGTTTGTTCGCTGTTTATTCAGTGCTTACTTTAGAATAAAGGGTGTGGTCTTGCGCTTGTCCCCGTACCTTCTCTTGTGAACACGTATGTTCATTCGCACATCGTCTTGCTTCCAAGTATGAATAACACACTAGGCCGTCAAAGGGTTCTACCAGCTTACAGAGATCAAGCTTACACCGATCAATTTAACCTTTTGCGACACGGCGTCCTGGTTTGGAGACGCGACTTACTTTTGCCATTTCTGTGCACTATTGGCAAAGAAGAGACCACGAACACTGAAAAATGGTAAATGAAGCATGCTCGTTGCCCACAGTTCCTTCATGTCACTCCTGGTTGAAATATTTTGCTACACATGATCGCTTTGGCGAAGGTAGAACAGTGTTTAATGAAACGTTAGGCGTGGGGTGTTTCGGCACAAATTTCCAGATATTTTTTTTTTTTACCTTTTTATGAATGCTCGCGCAGCCATCACATAACTATCGCATGTCATTTTAGAGGGGCGTTGAATTCGGTATATCAAGAGATATAGTATGACTGACTGTACAATAAATAGACAAATATTCACGCTGTACTAACAACGTGAATAATTGTCCATTTATTGTTGTACTAACAATTGTATCGTACACTCTAATTCATTCTAGCTCTTCCACTTCCTTTCAAATTGGTCTGCAGAACCTTGACTACGTAACTATGTAAGTTTCACGCATTTATATGCAGTCAATCAGAATCCGTGTCGCCAAGGTTTTAAAGGTGGCTTCATCCTTTAACACGAATGCGTTGCTGGGAATACACTTTTCTTTGTGCAATATAAGTCGTCTCATATCAAACTATGAAGGACCTAGGAGGCATTTTCTTTATTATGTTGTTAATTGTCGGCTGTTGCCCCGGCACAACCGGAAGCGCCAACTGCTGTTTCGTTTTATCGCGTTCTAGCGTGGCTGATTACCGCCTCTCGGGGAGCCTGAGGATGCGAGACTTTCTGCACACGTCCCGCACCTTAGCCATATAGAGCTTTGCTGTAAGAACTACACTCACAGTGCTCGTCCATGAGCGGCTCGGGAAAGCTCTCGCAGGTGCCGAGCAGCGTCACCACCAGGCGGCTGATGTAACCGGCGCTTTTCTGCCGGTACGCTTCCACGGCCTGCAAGTGTGCGCAAAAATGTAGGTGCCAACAGTGACTGCGCGTAAGATACACAAATGATATAGTAAGTAAGACCGTATACTGGCTTTCATGACCTTCATAAAATACACGGGAATCGCGTTTCTGATGCTTCGAAGAAAATTAACAGTGTTCCTATAACTGAATGGTCAGGCAAATACATACTACAGAACTCACGGCTTAGACCGAAAAATGCGGGGACTATTAAGAAGAGGGGACAACTGCACGATTATTGCAGTTGAATTTTGGTTTATATGACCCATTAATACATGACAAGACGCACGTTATAAAGAACCCCCTGCAGACACAATGCGAGTTACAATTTTTTTTTTCACCGGCATTATTATTCACAACGAGTACACCAAGAAGAGTTCAACCGTGTAGTATATTACCTAAGATGAAATGGTAGAACCTATAGTCTTGCGTTAAGTTTTCTTCCACACGCTCGACTGCTCACCTTGGCAGGAATGCGCAGGCACTCGACGCGATTAAAGATGGACTCGTAGCGCACAGCGGCAGCCTCCACAATGGGACATCGAGTGCCGGGCTCCAGTGGGCTGCAGCGATTTCACTTGAATGTGAGGTGCGCTTTTTCCCACATACAATATTTTTGAAGGCAACTGCACGAAATTAACGACGACCCGAGGCGCTGTGTGTGTGTGTGTGTGTGTGTGTGTGTGTGTGTGTGTGTGTGTGTGTGTGTGTGTGTGTGTGTGTGTGTGTGTGTGTGTGTGTGTGTGTGTGTGTGTGTGTGTGTGTGTGTGTGTTGTGTGTGGTGTGTGTGTGTGTGTGTGTGTGTGTGTGTGTGTGTGTGTGTGTGTGTGTGTGTGTGTGTGTGTGTGTGTGTGTGTGTGTGTGTGTGTGTGTGTGTGTGTGTGTGTGTGTGTGTGTGTGTGTGTGTGTGTGTGTGTGGTGTGTGTGTGTGTGTGTGTGTGTGTGTGTGTGTGTGTGTGTGTGTGTGTGTGTGTGTGTGTGTGTGTGTGTGTGTGTGTGTGTGTGTGTGTGTGTGTGTGTGTGGTGTGTGTGTGTGGTGTGTGTGTGTGTGTGTGTGTGTGTGTGTGTGTGTGTGTGTGTGTGTGTGTGTGTGTGTGTGTGTGTGTGTGTGTGTGTGTGTGTGTGTGTGTGTGTGTGTGTGTGTGTGTGTGTGTGTGTGTGTGTGTGTGTGTGTGTGTGTGTGTGTGTGTGTGTGTGTGTGTGTGTGTGTGTGTGTGTGTGTGTGTGTGTGTGTGTGTGTGTGTGTGTGTGTGTGTGTGTGTGTGTGTGTGTGTGGTGTGTGTGTGTGTGTGTGTGTGTGGTGTGTGTGTGTGTGTGTGTGTGTGTGTGTGTGTGTGGTGTGTGTGTGTGTGTGGTGTGTGTGTGTGTGTGTGTGTGTGTGTGTGTGTGTGTGTGTGTGTGTGTGTGTGTGTGTGTGTGTGTTGCCATTAAGAAGATCGCCCTTTAAGATACTTCGGATTGAGACATCTGCGCCTCAGTACAAATATTACCGAAAAACTATTACGTTCCAAAACGACACGTGGAAATCAGCTCCAACGAATTTTTAAAAAAATGTTTCGATTACTGCTGCTGAAGCTGAGATAAAAAATGTGACTTGAAGATATACAACACATGTCAGCTCTATTTAGACCCTGTGCTTGTCCTCAGTTCACAGCCTGCCATTTCCATTAAATCTCTCCATAACGATGAAGTGCAACACGAAACACTTATTTTCTTACACTTATTTCCTCATCTCGCAATATGTCATTTCTGACAAGGGCCAACGCAGGTGTGTATTATATGCGTGGTGAATACCACACATGAGTGTTGCTAATAAATATTATACAAACTTACACGTAAAGTTTTGTCATTTATTTGCATGCTAAGCATAATCTGTGGAACTCTTACACCGCGTAAAAAAATATTATGAAGCCTCGCCTCCACCCCCCCCCCCAAAAAAAAAAAACACCAGAAAATCCCAATGGGCATGCCTCCTTATGAAAGTAATAACAAGTCGCAGGTAATTCATGTACTGCTGATAACCTGCTTAGGCGTCTTCCTTTTAGCAATCTGACAATCAACATTCTAGGCGAACGTGGTCGTACTCGCCTCGGCAGCACACTGATGGTGAAGTTCGATGGTCGCAGCAGCCAGTACTCGTCGCTGGTCTGGATGAACGCTGGAAGGGGCCATGGCCGCTGGTATGACGGGACGTCGCGCTGCGTGCGCCCATGTAGTATCAGTACTGACAGGTAGTACAGTGCGAGTTTGCAGTGTGAGCAGACTGGGTATTACGAAAGAAGCGTAATTTTTTCAAGGGGCTCGTTGCTTTTGTCGGACACAACCACATGATCCAACGCACAATTAGGCCAAGAGAAGCATAGAAATATTAAGTGTCGTCTTTAACTGCGGTGTAATAATTACGACGTAAACTGAAATGAATTAATGTGGACAAAAAATCGCCCTTTCCGTCGTAACGATCCGAACCCACAACCATCGAATTACGTGACCGATGCTCCACCAATTGAGCTAGGACCGAAGACGCTTCCCCCTCCACCTCGTTCGGCGTTTCTGATCTTTAACACTCCCAGTGATTACACATGCAGAAATACCCAACGAAGCGCCTTCTATCATAGATCAACTGGTAGATCATCGATCGCGTAATTCGAAGGCTGCGGGTTCTGATCCCACCGAGAAAAGGGCGATTTCTTGTCTATTTTAGTTAATTTACTAAAATGAATGACGATGTAGCTAACGCACCATAGTCGAAGACAACAAATAATGTTCCCCATTGCCTAACTGCCTGTTGGATTCATTTGGTTCTGTCTCTGAGATTGAGTAGTGCGCAACTAACGGCTTAACATCGCAATAAGTTGTCCTTCTCGACACATCGGTTCGTTCTCCTCCGCTTCCACAGAAGGTGCGGGGATCATGAGCTACGCGTACATGCGAGTGCTGCTAAGGAGAGATAATTGCGCGGCCCTCACGAGGTTAAGTCCCTTTGTCGGAACATGGGCTTTTGTGTCCACTTATTACAAGCTGCACGGTGGTCATATATGACAACAATTCTAACTAGAGACCGCCGCTGTCGCACAAGTATTCACCTCATTCACTCTAAGATAAATGACCTCACAAGGTCAGGGGATTCCAAAGCTTGGGACCCGAACCCTAATCTCCGTGTTAAAAAGCAACTACGTAGAACGAAGACGCCGAATAAGTGAAAGTGGCTCTGATATCGTTTGATATCTGATTGATTGATTGATTGATTGATTTATTGATTGATTTATTTATTTATTGATTGATTGATTGATTGATTGATTGATTGATTGATTGATTGATTGATTGATTGATTGATTGATTGATTGATTGATTGATTGATTGATTGATTGATTGATGCGGATTTGAGCGATCCTGTAGTGGGAGACTCCGCAGTAATTCGATGTTTCACCTTCCACTAACACAGGTGTTTTCATTTCCACTGCATCAGAGCCACCGCTGCCGGGTGTCATGTCCCGTGACCTGGAAACCTTTGGAGCTTGAGGACACGCCTATTTAGCTACCACATTTTATTTATTTATACTTTATTTGTACTGATTCGCTATACAAGCACTACTGCCGAAACGGTACAATTCATAATAATAAACCAACAAAATTAAATTCATAAATCACGAAAAGAAAATAGCGTCACTTGGACAAATAAAAAAATGTCGGGTGCAAGAGCACTCCAGTCTTTTATAGTTCAAACAAAGGAAGAGTACCGGAAAGCGTCGTCCTTAAGAAATCTCATTGATATTGAATTTGTAATCTTGTCTTTGAGACGTTTGTGGGCGCCTTAATATAGCAGTTGGGGGACGGCTGAGTACCTTACTGGGCGGCTGAAGTACAATAAACTTTAGGATGCATTCTTTAGCACGGGGTTGATGAATTAGCGAAGTTTATATAAATCAAGGAAACACATCAACGTAATCTGCACACTAAAACTGTTTTGTCTATTTGGGATTTATGAAACTCAGTTCGTAGGACTACAGGGCCTTTTTTTATGCGAATGTAGAAGTTTGCGAAACTACCCGGCACGACTGACGTATCAAGAGTGGCAAATTTTTCCACTCTTGCAGAGAAACTAATGAAGCTTCAAGCATTACAATTGCTTTTATTACTTCAAGGACTCGAAAGAATGAAGACAGAAGCGACGCGCCAAGTTCACTTGGAGAATTCTTATTTTGCCCGACGCCGCAACCGAATTTTCCAAGCATCTAATCGCAGTTTTGCAATCTAAATACTCCAAGTGTGCGGCTTAGTTGGTAAAACGTCCTAGTAATTCTTATGTTAAAGGGGCCCTGCAACCCTTTTTGAGCATGGTCGGAAAACGCTGCCGATCGCAGTCGAGGCTCCCAAGCACACGTCTCCGAAACATTATAGCGCAGCACGTGGCCTGGGATTTACAATAAATTATCAGTCAGCTAAAAAGCGCTTTCACTTCTCTCGACAAAAATGACGCTTACGGCGTGATTGACACAAGTTCCACGCCATTGGCTGATTTGAACATGGCGCGCTCGGTAGTTACTGCGGCCACCGCGAGAGGCTGTCACTTGCCCGCACGCGTGCGCGATCGCACTGAAAGTACGCCACGCGTTCGAAGCAAAAAAGAAAAGTGCTTGAGGTCACGAGGCGAGCGTGACGTACTGAGTGCGACAAATTTTTGTTAACTCCGCTCGTACTGAACGGATTCTAAAACTTTTTGCGGTGGTCGATTGGTGAGGAAATAAGCTCCTTTAATGGAGCCCTTCCATGGCTACTTGGAAAAGTATTGCAAGGGCCCCTTTGATCGTATTCGTGATATTTCGTTGAAGTGCTCAAAACGGCACATTTTCTTTGTATTCTCCTAACGCAGAGAAGTAAAGATCGCATCCTTTTCCATACACTCAAATACGTGAGTTGGACTTACGTGAGCGAAAGCTGACATAGCTGCCCTTGAGAAAAGCAGAAGCGCCAAGAGTAACATCTTGAATCTGCAGGACACAAGTAAGACGAGCAGCGCTTATCACAGAGCTTTTACATGCACAAGAAGTTGAGATCTCATGCGTGATATGCTGAAAGCGACATCACTACAGCGGCGTCTGTGTTAACAGCATGCCGCTAAAAATATTTGAGATGTCCTGTGCGAAACAAATTCTTGCAGTTTTGTTAAAAAATTATGCTTGAAGTTGTCCGATACTCGTTTCTATCAAAACGTAAGTTTTAGAAGCCCTTACCTTTAACAACCAGTTTAACGAAACAGAAGCACATGTTTGTGCTTCACAGTAATGCAGCTGAGCCGTGTTGTTCACAGGAGCGGCTCTTATTGTGCGAACAGGCAGAATGCGACTGATTTCAGCTGGATGATTTGCAGTAGTTCAATCAGGAAGCCTCGCCTTTTAGGTGGCTTATTAGCATGTTCTCGCAATTTAGACAAACCAGTCTATTTCTAAGGTTCGCCTTCCTCGTGAACAACATGAATAAGTGGTGATGTGCTGTTTATCAGTTCACCATGGTCATTGTGATGGTGCATCACAGAGCACACCTTTAAGTTATTCTCAAATTATAAGCACTTCACATGGCCGAGATCCCTATAAAGAACTGATCAACAACATTGCTTGCCAGAAATAATGGTAATAATGAATAAAAAATTTGCGGGAAACACAAGACACAGCGAGAAGAAAACGACGGGACAGGCTTGCACTTACAACTGATCAAAAAGCATACTTGAGAGGCTTACTTATACCCAGAAGAATTGACATTCGGGCAAGCTGGAACTGATTATGCATATTGGAAATGGGCAGCGCAAAAACAAGGAGACGAGAAAAAGTATAACACACCACAAAGCGCCTTCTCACAACTAACTTTATTAGAAAGAACACTGGCTCACTATTTAAAAGCACACTCACTCAAACACACCACAATGCCGCTCGATGGCAGAATAGGGCGGTTGCAAATCGACTGGCAGCAAACGCGTGACTCTATACGATGGTGGCATAGTTCTACACATACTTCGATGTGCCGGAAACCAACACGCACGTCTTCAAGTCTCACCTCGCCTAGCCTAGCATCTGGTCACAGTCCCGACATTTAAGTTGGCAAAAATAAAAATAACGTTAAAAGCGTTGGCATCTGCTGCATGACAATGACCGGCCAATTGTACCATTGGAGGGAACACAGCCTTGTCATCAATAGTTTTCCAGAATAAACGCGGCGGCTGTCGCCAAACCCGTGCGTTCCTAGAAACTCACTGCAAAGGCCATTCCAGTAAATCTGCAGAAAGACTCAAAGCTTTTTCTGCAAAGTGGAGGATGCCCTACGGCCCCTTTAAAGGGGCGGTGACTTCTTTGTTGTTGTTTTTTCTTGCCCACTTGATTTGGCACGTAAAACCCCAGATATCAGTAACCGTTGCCTTTATATCGTTCACATATACTCCGTTTCATTCAAAGTGTGCAACTCTGTATAGAGGTCACGTAATGAAACACATCATAACTTTGAGAATAACAAGTGTTATGCGCGATTGCTCGGGATGACTTCGTCTTGTCGAATTTGGCCACAAAAGGTAACGCATTTTCTGATGCAAGTGCTCGTACCAATATTACGCCGACGTGGTATAATCGAAGGACGGTGGTACGAAAGTACGTCCAATACTTAACCTGACGAATACCGTTCCGTAAGGACTTTTATCAATGATCTTATATCTGATTATCAATTAAATAGTCAGGAGCAGCTTACCACTCTCCCACGGTGGAGTACATCCTACGCTAAATCTCCCTTCTTTTTTTTTTAATGCACAAAACACATTAGGTGCACTACCTTCTCTGTACTCAAATTACATTTATTAGTCTACGAGTTTCGTGGTCAAGTTTCTTGGTCCAAAATATTCGCGCTAACAGAACGCAAGCGTGTGTTTGAGGTGACATGAACTGCAAATTAAGCACCGTAAGCATTAAAACAACAAAGTACGAGTGACATTATATAACTTTGAAACAGTGGTATAGCGAAGTTGTTCCTGTCTACAACATAAAACCCATTTCATCTACTGAAACTGAAAAAAAAAGAATACTATTTCCCGATGCAAGCCTAGTTGTATGTAGTCTTAGAAGCTTTCCCAGCCTCCGCAGCGCGACATAATACGTATGAAATGGAGTGCAGTTCCCCCTCCAATTTAAAAACAGCCTCTCTAGGCTAATTTCGTTTGCAACTGAAAGCTCAGGCGCATGGCTACGTAGAGAGATCATTCTTCATGTGCGAAAGGAAACCAAAACAGCACGACAAACTTACATGTTAAGACGGCAAGCTTCAAAGCACCGCGATCCGGCACTAACTTTCTCTTCCTCTTCACTAATAGAGTGGGTGCGTACGTACTATTCACGCGTTGCAGATTATCTGCGATGCAGCTAAGTCTGTAAATTATAGGGACGCGAGAACAATGTCATCATTTTCGGGTTGAACTGGGCTGCTTGCTACATTACGAAATCGAGACGAGAAAACAGTGTCGTGTCCGTCTCTTCTTCGGTTCATTCCTAGCGCTCTCCTTTTACGTCTAGTGCCATCACTGCTGCTCTCTGTTTCCATCGCCTCGTCCTTACCAAAATTTCCAGCTTCTTGCTAAGCACTCCGTTCTCACTGGCATCACAAGTATTTCTTGATTTAATATATGTGGCTCTCTATTTTCTCTCTCTCTCTCTCGGTCACGTTGTCGCTTTGTGCAGAAGGATCTAGTGCATAAATTGTTTCAAACATATAGCACATGTACTAAAGACTTTTTCCAACCAACGCAAGCGTTGGTTTAGAACTTACGGGCCACACAGCTCACGACGGCGACTTCATATTTTAGAGGCGCAAGGAACCAGCCTCGACGTGTGCTGCCATGTTTTTTCGTTTTGTTTTGTTTTGTTTTTCATGTGCTATCGTTGCTGCCCAACGCTAAGAGCGTTGGTTGCTGCCGTGTGCTTTCTCTACTCTCCCACTGCGCGACCGCAGACGCTATATGGGGACGCTGAGCCGACAACGCGGCGCGAATGAATACAATGTGAAGTGTGTTCGGTCTTCCTATTGGCTGTTCAGCCCCGTAGCTTCCACAGTGCTGCAACCAGCTTGTGAGATGGTTGGTTGGATGGTTGGTTACTCCTTGACAACCTGGCGCAACCCACTGCGGGGGATCGGCCATGAAACGATCGGCACCTTATTTTAGAGATAAAATTGTTTTATATATCGAATATGTTTAAAAAAGAAAGGAAAAACTCAATCGAATAGTGTAGGCTAAAAATATTGTCGCCAATATGAATGAAAAATAAAGTGAAATTATATAAACTTAACACTCAATTCGCTTTGTCTCCCGTAGGAATCGCATACGGCTTCGAAAACGTTCCTGTGGCTGTGGCCCAATTCAGTTGCACCAAAGGAAAGAACCATCGGAAGGGATAAATTTAAGCCCGTCCTTCGGAGAGGTCCCTCTAGAAGTCTTTTTCTTTGACTTTTGAACAATCTGCATTTTATAAAGAAATGGTGCAGAGATTCCCTCACGTTGCAGTGGAGGCATAAATGTGACTGTGACAGACCAGACCAGTGCAGGTAAAAGTTCAGTGGGGGAACTCGGTATCGTAGTCTGGTGATAGTGATTTCTGCCCTTCTCGTGGAGCACCATCGATTTTTCCACGATAAGTCAAGGTGAAGAAATTCATATTTTGACAAAGGATGTTGACATCTAGCAAGGTCGCCCGACGTGGCAAACTTTTCAAATCGCGCCGTAGAGAGAAAGGCCAACGTCGATGAAATAGAAATTGTAGGACCATTGTGTGATGCTGCAAGTGCGTCCGCACATTCATTCAGCATTAGACCTTTGTGACCTGGTACTCACACCAAGCGAATAAGACGTAAATGTCTTGGGACAAGAGAATAAAATACTTCTAAAGCACTTGACATGGTAGGTGCTGTTAATGAAGAACATACAGACAGACAGTCTGTTGAAATGACTACTTCTGTTAGAGGTATGGGTAATTTACGTAAAGCTAGGATGATTGAAATTCCGCCTAATAAATAGCTGTAAAATCAGGTAAACGAATTCAGAAAGATCAATACAAAGATAATGATGCAATTCCCACTCCTGCCTTTGCTTCACAAACTGAAGCATCAGTAGCTATTACGATGTTTGTGTCTAAGTTTGACAAATTGTCTTCCAAAATGGCATTTAAGTACCTATTAGGTAATTCTTTGCATTTCTTAGGAAATATGCCATCGAGTTCTATTCTAATTATTTGCACAGATCTGCTAAACACAAGTACTTCACGAAGATTTACTTGTAATGTTGCCAAAAGTTTCTGTGCGAAAATGACTTGTGGACGCCGTAAACTAGACCACTGATGGCTAGAAAATTACGTCGGATGATTATTAAAAACATACCGCGACCTCCTCAGGGGTGATGCATATATCTTTAGGAAGGCACGTACTCTCAGGATGAAGAGAAGGCAGGCGTGCTTCTTTATTTAAAATATTATTCGCAACAAATTTAGGAAGCCCAAGACATAAACGTAGTCATTCACGTTCTAGAAGAAGTAATGATCGAAGTTTGTAGGCAGGTGCTCCAGAAAACAAGATACAGCCGAACTCCAATATTTGGCGAATATACATACAATAAATTATAATAAGCACATCACGGCGTAATCCTGACCGCTTTTTGCTGAGCCTACGAAGCATCTCTACCGCACGTGATCCTTTAGCTGCCATATTTTCGATGTGCGGACCCCAATTAAGTTTTCTGTATAAATGACCCCTAAATACTTAACCGATTCCACGTGCGGGATAACGTCATGGCGATAAAGCAACGAAATTTGAACAGGAACTCTTAGCGGGAAAATTACAATTGCACTGTTTCTGGTGTTCAAGGACAACTTAATGCCTTCCAACCACGTTTCAAGAGTGTTCATATACATCCGCATGCTTCGATACAATGTATGTACATCTGCAGCTGTAGCAAAAAAATGCAATATCGTCAGCGTATACATATACCTGCACGCCCCGTCGTATAGGAATAGTATATAACAAAATATACCGATAGACAATACCGATCCTTGGGGGAGACCTCTAGTTTGTTTATATTTTAAAGAAATACCAGATTGAGAGCAATAAAATTCTCTGTCGCTTAAAAAGGAGTGTACCCATGCAACGAAGTAATGTGGCAAACCCACGTACGTAAGCGGATTCATTAGTTTAACATGTTCTACAGTGCCATAAGCTTTTGCAATATCCAAAGTAACTTGTGGCAACCGCGCGCATCGCCATCCGATTACTGCACGTGCTGCGCATTAAGGGTGCGTGCGCCCCAGAGATACGTACCCCGTAAAAGCGCCAGCCAACACGAGGCGCGGGGAGTTGGCGACATACTGGCGGGGTATGTGTGCGCGTGTGTTGGACGGCCGGCGTGGCGAGGGTTGAACGTTTTATGCTATGTGGTGGCCGTGAGGACCTTCAGTTACGAGTTTAACTGTTCAGTTTAATCGTTCTTTGTACTAATAAATGTTTTCTGTGTTGGGAGGCAGCGCGGCAGCTCGTCATTTGGTCAGTGAGGACCCCCACATGTGGCGCCCAACGTGCAAGTGGCCACGTCTGACCAGCAAGATGGATGCGGCGTTGAAGCAACTCCTCGAGACAATGGAGCGGCTCGACATAGCCTCCGCAGTGTATTGCACGGCGCGGGGAGACGCCGAGTCCGCGGCCTATTGCGCGGCGAGGGGCGTTGTGGTCCCGACTAAGGACTACGGACGATGGCCGCCGGCCCCAGTTGGGCGGGAATGTACGCCAGCGGAAGACAATAATGTCGATGGGAAGGCTCCAGTTGGCCCGCTAGCAGCGGATGAGGCCCCGGCAAAGGTGGCAGGCGAGGATGGCAAGGACGACACGGAAGCCACTACTACAAACGGCGAAGACAGGAGTCCCGCGGCCTAGGAGGTCATGGTCGTGCATGCCGGGGACAACGACGACGTGGAAGCGGGCGAAGATGTCGATGACCAAGCCGCTGCAGTGAAAGTGAGTTCTGGAAGCACTGACACGCCGAAACCTGCCCCGGGTGTCGGCACCGAGACAAAGACCACCAGAAAGGCTGCGGTGGAGGGTAAGTGGGACGCCACCGACGGCGTTGATGCCGAGACCAAGGATGCCCTTGAGCCTGAACCAAGGCCTGCAGACAAAGTCGCGAAGACGACCGCAAAGGCAACCACGGACAAAGAGCCCGTGTGCAGCCTTCGGTAGACAGGGCTGGCCAGCGCCACAAGAGAGACCCACCTCACAGCGCTGCCCGGTAAGCACGAGTCCATTGGTCCTCTGCGAAAATCTGTGGAGAAGACAGGAGCTGCCGTGGCAGCAACCACGAAGACCGCGACTGCTGCGAGGAGACACAAGGAGCCCAGGGCTCGCAAAGTGGTTAAGACGGCGCCGATTGCAACGAGGGCGACATCGCTGTCAGGGATGACGTCGGCGGCTCGCCAGGCGACCATGGTCAAGACCAGCAACGATGCCGCGGAAGACGGCAATGATAACCACCGGAACGAACATTTTTTCAGGGGGGGGAATGAGTGGGAATGGCGCGCATCGCCATCCGATTACTGCACGTGCTGCGCAGTAGGGGTGCGCGCGCCCCACAGGTACCCCATAAAAGCGCCAGCCAACACGAGGCGCGGGGAGATGGCGACAGACTGGCGGGGTGTGTGTGCGCGTGTGTTGGACGGCCGGCGTGGCGAGGGTTGAACGTTTTATGGTGTGTGGTGGCAGTGAGGACCCTGAGTTACGAGTTTAACTGTTCAGTTTAATCGTTATTTGTACTAATAAATGTTTTCTGAGTTGGGAGGCAGCGCGGAAACTCGTCATTTGGTCAGTGAGGACCACCACAAACTAAAGCGGCAGAGTATTTCTGATCGCGGACTAGTTGTGTCCTGCTTTGTAAGTCAACATGGGCACACCAAATGGAACAGCCACGCCTGAATCTAATTTGACCGTAGGAGAGGAGAAACATTTCGTTAAGCTGCTGGCGTCTTTTCGTTTTGCTTTAGAAACATCTGGCGTCTTTTTGTTTTGCTTTTAGAAAACATCTGGCGTCTTTCGTTGGTTTATTTCATCAATCAACGGCGTTTTGAACAAAATTTTGATTGTTTAATCACGCACAGGAGAAATCTCACCAGGCACTACCTTGGAGGTAAACAATGGCTGCTAATCGGAATGAGAGACAGAAGAAGTCGGCTTTTAGCTAACACTTGCACTTCTACTTCTACTAACGTTTCCTACAGGAACATGCCAATGGCTGCTAATGGGGAATGAGAGACAGAAGAATTCGGCTTTTAGTTAACGCGCACGCTGCGAATTTTTTATTGTTCAACAACGCACAGGAGAAATCTCCCACCGGCACCACCTTGGAGGTCAAGATCTGGTACTAGCGTTAAGACTTGTTACGCACTACGACGGGGACGAACGGGTGCCGCTTTAAGGAGCTTCGCCCCTAAAATTACAGCATATCCACGGGTGAATGATGAAGAGCTTGGGCGAAGCTCCTGAAGCAACCATGGTTACACCGCGAAATGTTCAGTGGTTTCGCCCAGCAGTAATGAAAGCGATACGCCGCTTTGATTATTTTTCCTGATCTTCTTTTTTATTTTTTAATGTTTTTATTTTTATTTTTTATTCTTTTTTATTTTTTATTTATTATCTGTTATTTTGATGGTTATTATTTTTTTTATTTTTACTTTCATTTCATTTTTATTTTATTTTTTCTATCTCTATGAGAGAGCGCCATCTAGTATATCGTCACCCAACTGCAGTTTGCATGCATCTCTATGGGACAGCGCCATCTCTTGAATGATAACGGGAGACACGACGGTGGGGACACGCCGGATGGAGCGACGACCAACCAAGTGATGCTATAACGAGCTCCGCTCCTTAAAAAACTTTCACCATCACCCACTAGAGGTAACCATGTGGGGATGCGAAGGAGCGCATGGGTCGACTTAAAGTTCCGTTCATCATGGGCACCTTGCCCGATGTTAAAGGAGTCCTGACACAAAAATTTTCGCCCCGCGTTTTTTTGCAGCAATGTGTGGCTGGGGGCCTGTTAGTTATAACACGGCACATCGTTTGCTGCAGCGCGCGACAGATAATTAATTACGAGCTCCTCATTACTGACACAGCCTCAGTTTTGGTTTGACGGAGCTCCAAAAGCGACAAGCCGCCTGGTGCAACTATCACCACCTAGCGAGTGAAGCGCTCGGTCACGTGAGCACACAGAACAGAGACGCATTTCCGCGCGGTCTGTCGTCGTCGGGCTCATCGTCGTCTGATGGCGACGATTTTCTTGCGGCGGGGATGGCAGGAGTTTTCGAAGTGGCGAATCACTTCAGGTTTGACCCGCTGGCGAGGAGCGATTCGTCGGGAAGCACGTGAAAACAGAAATGGCGGCTACGACGTCATCATAAGTTGTACCGGCTGCAACGGTTACATAGGGGAAGTAGGGGGCTCACCTCGGGTCACCTCCGAGGGTGTCAATGCACCAGGTGGGGCCTATAATGCTGGATCGCTCTCGCGAACTTCACAATTCATATAAAATACCTTCCAAGCTTTATTCGCTGTCGATATTTTGCAGATGGTACACGCACGTACACGGGAATCGATCCAGCAGGCTATCTCGGCCGCGAAATTTTGTGTCAGTACCCCTTTAACGCGTCCTCGCACGTGGAGCACACCATGAATTCACTGTAGTTGCTGTTGCTGTTACTCGTCCCAAACTCTTGTTGGAGCACGTCACGCGGGTTCATCGCGCGTCTGCAGAATCTCGTTCCCCGGCACCACCACGTGATTGCTGAGAGAGTGAAAGGGGGAGAGGCCATAGCGTCTTACCCAGCCGCTTACACAGGCCCGAAAGCGCTAGCGCGTGCCAGCGAGTCCTGACTAGGATACAACGCGTCTGTTCATCGCGCGTCTGCAGAATCTCGTTCGCCGACGCCATCCCATGATTGCTGTGAGAGTGTAAAGGGGAGAGGCCACAGCGTCTTACCCAGCCTCTTACACAGACCCGAACGCGCTAGCGCGTGCCAGCAAAAGTGGTTTTGTTTGCGTTACGCCAAGCTAGGACAGCATACGGCAACCCGGGCCCCTAAAGTGCTCTGCACGTATCATTATCAAGGCGGTCGAAGAACAAGACGAAGAAGACTTTTCCTTGGCACGAGTGCGCGCTCTGCACGCATCATCATCAAGGCGGTCGAAGAAGAACACGAAGAAGACTTCGCCTTCGCACGAGCGCGTGCTTAATATGTTAGAGATGGCTATGGTAGGTTTTAGAAAGCGGACGGTCGCCAATGGAACTACGGACAAAGCCCTGCGCAAAAGCTGCTTCGCATCTAAAAGGGAGCCGTTGGCAACACACAAGCAGCGCTTTCCAAGGAGGGCGCCAGCTTCACGCCAACAACATATACCTATCTAAGTCCTCTAACACCTCCTGTATTATTATCTCGAGCGTACTTTCGATCAGTTAGTACGCCTTCATGTTCATAAAGTACTTCAAATATCCGTCATTTCTTTTTACTTCAACTCATTCCACTTAATTTAATGCCTCCTTAAATTAATACACTTCCTCCCATCCGATTCTTGGAGTTGTATCCCCATGCATATCACCCAAAGGGCTCGCGCCACCAAAAAGAGGCTCATCATCATTGGCACCCGAGCGCAGCCTCCTTGCAGTGCACCAAGCCAGCAGACCAAGCGAACAAGGAAGCAAGCCTCTGAAGAGGAACCGGGCTCTCTCTTGGATGGTCACAATCATTCTTGGTTTTGCAACAAACCAGGCTCTGAAATCTGCTGGGCTGTTCGGCCAGGTCAAGGAAACCTTGCCCGGTAAGCGAGCGTCTGGGAGGATGGACGTACACAGTGCTTACGAGAGGCATACGTGACAGGATTCGCTACCAGGGCGCGAAATAGTACTTAGACTTGTAGAAATTGTTGTCGAGGGGTGAACACACTGATTGATCAGCATGACGAGAATCTCTGTCCTCTCCGCTTTCGGCATTCTTTTGTAGCGTTAGCTACACTGGCCGAGCTGGAGCAGTTTCGCATGGCAGTCCAAGAGCCGTGCTGCTCATGCGCGAGGATCAATGACGTCACACGGCGCACAGATGGCGCACCGGAGCTATGGTGGCTAGAGAGGGAGATATCAGCAACGGCGCGCCGGAGACGAAGCATTTTTTCATGACGATGCGACGGTGCGGGCGTCATCTCGGAGCCGACAGCAGCGCCGCCCCATCGGCGCGTCTGTTGGCTCCGAGATGCCATCTGCGCGCTGGCTTAGGTCTGCGGGGGTATTTAGTACGGACGCGAGGCGCTTTTTCCGTCCAGGAGTTCTTACGACGCACACTAACCATATAACAGAGTAATTTTCGATGTTAGGCAACCATATCAATGAAGCTGGCCCCACAAGAGCTTTGGTAATTGCTTCGAACTGCTGTAGCATTTTGTGGAGTGTAACGCTTGGGAAACAATGCACCTCGGCTTATGCAGTCGGTGGGCGTTTACGGGGGGCTGTTCCCTCCCGTTTTGTTGGCAACTTCATGGAAAGGTACGCAGGGACGTTGGGGAACAAAGTTGGAAGCCCATCGGGTGCACATGTTAGAGAAAAGCGACCACGGAGAATTTCCACTGTTTCACCGTTCATCACATGTGTGTAGCTGCGAACTATAAACCTCTCATCGAAGCGAGGTTCACAGACAACGCAGTTCTTGTCCTGCGGCTTATAAGGGGTATTCAGGCGGGGGATAAATGCTCGAGGGATAAAGGCGGAGCCTAGTGACGTCAGCTCGCGAGGAGAAGTCTCCACAAATGCCCCCCACTCACACGGACGAGGCGATCGGAGGGGGAGACCAGTGTTACTAGACTACTCTGGTGGCTTGCACCACCCGTTTCACGAGCTGCAGACTGTACACCCGCTGCCGCTCTCTGCAGGAGCAAGTGCAACAATGTGGCCAAACAAGAGCCCGAAATTTCGCTATATCCCCCACTGCCGGAGGATTGTTTGTCCTGTCGGGGAAAAGGTCCCTCTCCCCCGAGGAGGCGCGGGGGGGGGGGTCACGCCCACTCGCTAATCCGTGACGTCGCGGTCACGTGATCCGCAATCCCCCCGTTTCCCCCGAGCATTTCTCCCCCGTCTGAATACCCCTATAAGCTCGTGGAATGGAACGTTCCCAAGCCTGACAACGGTCATCATGGGCGGGAACTGCGAAGAGAGAGATCTTTCTTTCTTTTTTCTGGCTGAGACGTATCCCGTAGCGTATCCAAGGGCGAAACAATGCCTCTGCTGTCTCTGTTGTTTTGCCATCACGTAGCGTCCGCAAATGCAAAATTGCGGGACCCTTAGGGGTATTCAGACGGGGGAGAAATGCTCGGGGGATAAAGGCGGAGCCTAGTGACGTTAGCTCGCGAGGAGAAGTCTCCACAAATCCCCCCCCCACTCACACGGACGAGGCGAATGGAGGGGGAGGCCAGTGTTACTAGACTACTCTGGTGGCTTGCACCACCCGTTTGACGAGCTGCTGACGACGAGCTGCAGACGACCATGCGGCTGCAGACTGTACACCCGCTGCCGCTCTCTGCAGGAGCAAGTGGCACGTGCAACAATGTGGCCAAACAAGAGCCCGAAATTCCGCCATATCCCCCACCGCCGGGGGATCGTTTGTCCTTTCGGGGAAAACGTCCCCGTCTCCCCCGATGAGGCGAGGGAGGGGGGGGGGTCACGCCCACTCGCTAATCCGTGACGTCGCGGTCACGTGATCCGCAATCCCCCAGTCTCCCCCGAGCATTTCTCCTCCGTCTGAATACCCCTTTAAGCTTCGCCTTTAGGAGTTGAACGAGATAGCGAAATCTGGCCCCTAGTGCGCTCTTCAAACACTAAGTGCATACTTATTAATGTGTGTTGTTACACACACGCACGCAGACAACACGGGCGCTTCCCTGTGCTAGAACGGCGGAACCATGTAGGCTCTGCTGTACTAGCCGAGA
The DNA here is from genome assembly GCF_013339695.2 of Rhipicephalus sanguineus. Taxonomy (NCBI): domain Eukaryota; kingdom Metazoa; phylum Arthropoda; class Arachnida; order Ixodida; family Ixodidae; genus Rhipicephalus; species Rhipicephalus sanguineus. Next base: position 65,884,629 of record NC_051181.1, read on the forward strand.
CATGTTTTTCACAATGTCTCACAGATTACGGCACACAATGTAATGTTTGCTGTTTGCTTGATATTGTTACGCTGAAGCGACAACGGAGGGGAAGGAAGAGGAGAACGAAGGGCGGCTGTCTTCGAAGCAACTCGGTGTCAGCGCGGCAACCCTTCGTCCCTTTCATCTATTCACTTGTAAATAAACACACCCCATCGTAACAGTTTTTGGTGGAAGGTGCTGGGTACGATAACGGCGCCCCCGACGAACGACGACGCACCGACCGCTGAGGCGCAATACGTGGAGCTTCGCCGAAGTCGACGAATTGCTGGCCTGCCACCCGCGATGGCCTCTGACGGCAACAACGACAACCTGCCACCTGCTTCCAGTATTCCATGGCAACCCTACATCGAGCCCCGAACCTTCGCCGGACAACCTGGGGAGGATGTCGACGCATGGCTCAGCTTCTACCAAAGGGCGAGTCGGTTTAATGGCTGGAATGCTACCGGCCAGCTGAACAATGTAGGCCTCTTCCTTAAGGGAACAGCATCTGTATGGTTTGAAAACCATGAAGAAAGCTTGACGACGTGGCAGACGTTCGTAGATGAAATTAGGAAGTGCTTCGGAGATCCCGCAGCTAAAAAGAAGCGCGCCGAGCAAACCCTCATGCAGCGAGCTCAAGTTCCCGGGGAAACCTGCACGACGTATATCGAGGAAGTGCTCAAGTTGTGCAAGGCACTAGACCCTCGGATGACAGAAGAGGACAAAGTTGGTCATCTTCTAAAGGGATCGCGGAGGACGTATACCAGTTCCTCATAGCAAAAGACAATCTGGAGTCTGTAAGTGACGTCATTATGCACTGCCGTACATTTGAAGCTCTGAAAGCTCGACGAATTACGCCAAAGTTCGGACGCCTGGCCAACGTAACTAATGTCGCCAGTGTCGATGTTCTTCCCGCCCCATCTGACCTTGCGTCGGTGATTCGGCAAGTAGTGCGCGAAGAGCTCGACCGACGTGAGGCAGCTTCTCTCCCGACTCCTAAGGCCCGAGAGCCCTTTCCTCCCTGCGGCTTTGGCGCGACGTCCATCAACGCCGCCTCCTTTGATGCCTACAACTTCGCGCCTCGTCCTAGAGTGCCAAGCCCTTCTACGAATGCGCGTCCGAGTTACCAGTCGTATGATGGTTACGCACGCAGACCACCTGCAGTTTCTCAGGAGTGGGACGGCCGGGCCATTCATCTTTCTACTGACAATATCAGTGCGTCCCGTGAGCGCCCTATATGCTTCAACTGCGGCGTCCGCGGCCACGTCGCCCGATATTGTCCTAATCGCCGTCGCACGTCAGCACCGTCCTATGAGCGACCGCGTACTTTCTATCGGCGCAGCAATCAGCCCGTTGACGGGACACACTGGCCCTCTGACTCTGACAGCAGGACAAGCCATCGGGTGAATTACCGCAGCGACTCGCCGGCTTCTGTGCGGAGCTTGACGCCGCCGTCTTCGCGCCACCGAAGGTCCCCATCTCCTCGACGACGTCTCACGTCACCGCCACCGGGAAACTAGGTGGCGCGACCGATGGAGGTGAGGTCGCCAGTCATCTTCAGCTACATGCCCCTATGCCTCCGCCAGTCACCATGTGTCATAACAAGATTCGTGTTTCTGTGGACAATGTTACTACGCTGGCTTTAGTGGACACGGGAGCGAGTGTCTCCGTTATCAGCATGGACTTCAAAACCCAATTAGGCCGTAAGGTGATGTTTCGGTGGGATAACGATAACACATTTCGTGCTGTGAGTGGAGAATTGCTCCGACCCCTTGGTGTGTGCACCGCGAACGTTCATTTCTCTGATAACGTGTATCAAGCCGAATTCGCAGTGCTCGCTAAATCCACGCATAATGTCATTCTTGGACTAGATTTCCTACAACAGTGCGGTGCCACTCTTGACTGCGGTACTGGCGAGCTCTTCCTCTCTCCTCTTGCCGACCAACCTGCTGCATGTTCGCGCACCCTCGCCGTCCTTGAAGATTCCGTCTTACCGGCACGTTCCTTGTCCAGCGTCCAAGTTACTGTTGGTCTTGTCGACACCGAAGCATTTGATGCTATTGTTGAGCCCGTGCCTTCGGTCATTGCGAAGAAAGGTGTGCTTGTACCTCGTTGTATTATCTCTGTGGACTGTGGAACAAGTGCGTTGTGGGTGTCAAATTTATCAAACCAGCCTGTTGTGCTACCCAGCGGTATGCGACTTGCCTCGTTTGAAGCGGATACCAGCCTCACCATAGACGCCTTAAGTCATGACGCCTCGCTCGAAGGCCGAGCGCATGAAACTGGCCCGGGTATCCCTGAAGACTCGTCACCGTTCCTGAATATGGTCAACAAGGCACTACCCTCCGAGAAGCGTCAAGCCCTGGTCAGCGTCCTTAGCAAGCATGCTTCATTGTTTGATTTCACCCAGGACGCTACCAAAGTTCGTGTTCCAAATACGCGGGCTCGCCACAGGATCGACACAGGGTCCGCGCATCCCATAAGGCAGAAACCATACCGCGTGTCCGCATCTGAACGCAAGGTGATCGCTGAACAGGTGGACGACATGCTGGCCAAGGGCGTCATCCAAGATTCTGCTAGCCCATGGGCTGCGCCGGTCATCCTCGTGAAAAAGAAAGACGGGTCCTGGAGGTTTTGCGTAGACTACCGGCGCCTCAATTCTGTGACGAAAAAGGATGTGTATCCACTTCCCCGTATAGACGACGTTATCGACTGTCTTCATTCCGCATCCTACTTCTCATCTGTGGACCTCCGATCGGGTTATTGGCAGATACCCATGCATTCCGTCGACAAAGAGAAAACCGCTTTCGTCACACCAGACGGCTTGTTTGAATTCAATGTCATGCCGTTTGGTTTGTGCAACGCTCCTGCAACGTTTGAAAGGTTTATGGACACGGTACTACGCGGCCTGAAATGGGAGATTTGTTTATGTTACCTTGACGACATCGTCATTTTTGGTCGCACTTTTGCCGAACACAATAATCGACTTGACGTTGTTTTAACGTGCCTTGAACAAGCTGCCCTTACCCTGAACTCGAAGAAATGTCACTTCGGCCAACGAGAAGCGCTTGTACTTGGACATCTCGTGGACAAGCACGGTGTGCGTCCAGACCCTCAGAAGGTTGCTGCAGTTAGCAGTTTTCAACAACCGCAATCACAACGCGAACTAAGAAGTTTCTTGGGTCTTTGCTCCTACTTTCGACGGTTTGTGCCCAAGTTCGCTGATACTGCCTACCCTTTGACTTCATTGCTGTGCAAGGACACGCCTTTCATCTGGACAGCGGATTGTGATTCTTCGTTTCGCCAACTTAAGTTCCTTCTCTCTTCTGGGCCCATACTGCGCCATTTTGACCCTTCTGCTACAACAGAAGTGCACACCGACGCAAGTGGAATAGGTCTCGGCGCTGTTCTCATCCAGCGCTTCGATGACGCCGAGCATGCCGTTGCCTACGCCAGTCGTTCATTGAGCAAGGCCGAGAAGAATTACACCGTGACTGAACAAGAGTGCCTCGCTGTGGTTTTCGCTGTCCATAAGTTCCGCCCATATCTCTACGGGCAGCACTTTTCGATCATTACTGACCACCATTCCCTATGTTGGTTGGTTGGTCTCCGTGACCCGTCTGGCCGCCTTGCGCGATGGGCGCTACGTTTGCAAGAATTTGACTTTGAAATCCGTTACAAGAGTGGCCGCCATCATGCTGACGCCGACTGTCTCTCGAGGCTCCCTCTACCAACAACTGCATGTGACGCTGACAATTTTGACGATTTTCTAGCTGCCATCGACGATACTGCTTTTCCTGATCTCGCCACCTTCCGGAAGGAACAGCGCAACGACCGCAGCTTGGATGCCCTCTTCGATTCAGCCGCTCAGCCGATAGGTAAAAACGACTTTGTTATTCAAGATGGCTTGCTATACAAAAAGAATTACACAGCTGATGGTGCCCGCCTTCTTTTAGTGGTCCCTAAAATTTTGAGAACGCGCGTACTTCATGCTATGCACGATGACGCATCTGCTGGGCACATGGGTTTCGCCAAAACGTACCACCGCATACTGTGTCGCTTCTACTGGCCTAGTATGCGACGCAATACAGAAAAGTATGTGGCCAGTTGTGATAAGTGTCAGCGATTCAAGCGACCAAATACGGCTCCGGTCGGTCTCCTTCACCCTGTGACACCACCCTCATCGCCTTTCGAAATGGTTGGAGTGGATCTTCTCGGCCCATTTCCACGTTCATCAAACAACAACCGTTGGGTTATAGTCTGCGTTGACCATTTGACACGTTATGCGGAAACCAAAGCGATGCCAACGGCCACGGCTATCGATGTATCGAGTTTCCTCCTGTCTTCGGTTATACTGCGCCATGGACCACCTCGTATTATTGTTAGCGATCGTGGTCGCCAGTTCGTGGCCGATGTAGTAGAAGAGCTCTTGCGTCTCTGTGCTTGTCAGTTTCGCCACGCAACCCCGTATCACCCGCAGACAAACGGTCTCGTCGAGCGCACCAACAGGACATTGACCAACATGCTTTCGATGTACGTCGATTCCAGGCACAAAAATTGGGATGACATCTTGCCCTTTATCACCTACGCCTACAACACTGCAAAGCATGAAGCCTCTGGTTACAGTCCATTCTATCTTCTTTATGTTAGACCACCCCGAAGCTTCCTTGACACCATTCTACCTTTAAACGCTCGTGCGGACTCTTCTATTGCCCAGACTCTCTGCCGCGCAGAAGAAGCACGTCGCATTGCTCAGCTCCGCACGTTGGCGTCCCAGGACCGCTCCAAGTTCGCCTACGATTCGCGACACAAGGACGTGTCGTACGAAAAAGGGGACAAAGTGTGGCTTTGGACACCACTTCGCAAGCGCGGTCTGTGTCAAAAGTTTCTGGCTCGTTACACCGGCCCTTTCGTCATCGTCGATCGCTTAAGTGATGTCACGTATTCGATCGCTCGCCTCGTAGCTCACGGCTACCGTTCTAGGAAGACGCAGCTTGCTCACGTCGCCCGCCTAAAGCGCTGTCATCCACGTGACTCTTAGCGCACGTAATGTATACTCGCCCAGAGGGCTTCGTCTGGGAAAGGAGGAGTGTTACGCTGAAGCGACAACGGAGGGGAAGGAAGAGGAGAACGAAGGGCGGCTGTCTTCGAAGCAACTCGGTGTCAGCGCGGCAACCCTTCGTCCCTTTCATCTATTCACTTGTAAATAAACACACCCCATCGTAACAATATGTTTTCCGCTAGATGGACATCGTTGTCCGTTTTTGGAGCTGTTTGCAAGTTCGTGTGTTTGTTTTTAGCGGCGATGGGTGCACTATACCGGCTTCTTTTCGAAACATGGCGTCGCACAAAAAACATAGTTTGATGGCCTCACCAATGCGCCTACAAATCGCCGAATGGGCTCATTTTCGTCGTGACACCTGCCGAACAAAGTGCGTTAAGGAGACTCCTTTCACTACAATGCATTTATTTAGTGTTCTTTTCCCGAAGCAGCTGCAAATAACATCGTGGCTTTGTGGTAGGACGCCTGCTTGCCACGCAAACGGCCCGGGTTCGACCGAAGCTTTTTATTGTTTTATTTAATTTGCATCTTTCTCAATTTTTCGGTCACGGACGATTTCTCGCTCACAAGCGACTCCGTCACCGACGCCGACGGCGGAATTTGTGCGAAACGAGCTCTCTAACGATATCGCGTGAAAACAACAAACTAGCAGGTGATCCGTCAGCGCGATGCAGCGGACACTTCTCGACTTTCTTGCGAGGCGCGGTGGACTACATAAAGTTGTCAATGCACGCGTCCGCTGGTCCGACGATGGCAACGAATATCTATCGACGGGACGACACAACTTCACGACGGAAGATGTTTTGTATGCTGACGAGATCAGCAGCAACACCGGCGTTCGCCGCAGATTGTCGTTTTGGCTCGCCAAAAAACGCGACATGCGTTTCTCGCTTTAGTAAACAGTGGTTCATAACCGCGTTCGCTGACTAGGAAATTCAGGTTTCCCGCGAAACGCCGCTTAATATGGCAACGCGTTTTGCCATCTGGCACCGTAACGCACAAACGAAAGCCGAGCAGGCGAAGCAACAGGTAACACAACATGCGCTAGCCGAAGAGAATCCACAAGACCACCTCGCCATAGGCATCTCGGAGTAAAGCCAACATCAAGGGGCTTTAACCTCAATTCGCCAGCAGCGTCCTCTCGAGGCTCAGCAGCGGCCACAATGGACATTCCTGTTTGAGACCCCGCTTCACCGTCAATCTGGGCGTAGCCAGAAATTTTTTTCAGGGGGGCATTCAACCATACTTTATGTATGTTCGTGCATGCGTTTGTATGTGCTCGTGTATATATACGCAAGCAAAACTGAACAATTTCGGGGAGGTTTAACCCCCCGACCCCCCCCCCCCCCTGGCTACGCCCCTGCCGTCGCTGGTTCGGCTTGGGCTTCGGCAAAACGCTCCACCTCCAAATTAGACTGAGCCATGTCTTCGCAGCAGAGCCATGTCTTCGCAGTAGACTGAGCCATGTCTTCGGCATGCCACTCTGCGTCATGCAGTGAAACAAAGGGCCATGCGGTACGCTATCATACGCCTTGGCGACGTCGATATAACAAGTGTATAGTCCTCTGTTCTTTCGTGTTATCTCGATAGCCTGGGTGAGCACAAATACATTGTCCTGGGGGGAGTGATTCTTGATAATAATAAAAAAAACAAGAAGTGAAGACAGTTGAGAGCCCCGCAATTGTCTATCTCAGGGGATGACACCTCAGCAGTAGCTCTCAGGGGGATGGGATAAGGAGGGATTAAAAGAGTAAAAGGAAAGAGTAGGGGTGGGGGATCCTGTCAGTGAAGTTCATGGACGGGGCACGATGAGCAGGTGCACGAGGACATCACGGAAAGGCGAGCCTTAATCGGTGAGAGGTGCTCGGCTTGGCTGACGTGGGAACCGTCACGGCACGACGATCGGCCAGAGGCACGCACATCACAGAGAGTCGAAACTCAATCCGAGAGAGGTGCTGGGCGTAGCGGACGACGCAACCGTTCGCAGCGGCACGACGATCGGCGAGAGGCCGAGAAAACTCGGCATCGCGGACGACGCGACCACCACGCATGAAATCCACCGAGAGAATCCAATACATTGTCCTCAAGGGGCCGTTTGCTGCGGAAACCATTCTTTTGCTCTGTCAATTTGTCGTCGTGTTCTGCCCAGCCGCCCATCCATGTCTTCAATATTTCTGGGAAAGTTCGGTATAGCGCGTTTGTAACTGTGAGGAGCCTGTACTCACGTAGCAATCCTGCATCTCCCCCTCTCTTCGGCACCAGAATCACTCGGCCACATAGCCAATTCTCTGGTATCGGTTCTCCTGCCATGATGTCCCAGAAGATATCTGCCAGCTTCTGCCTTGCATCGTCTCCCAAGCATTTCAGCAGCCCCGCAGGTATGCCGTCCAGCCCTCGGGCGGTGTGTGCTCCTACGCGTTTAATCGCACTGTCCAGAGCTGGACGGGTCACTTCCCATTTCACATTATTGCTTAGGCGATACTCGTTGATGGGATTATCGTCGTTTGTTTTGATATCTGGTTCGCCATTGCTGAAATCATAGTTTACGACGAGTGCGCCATCTGTCGGTGTCATGAAAAAGTGCCGCACCGACTTGCACGGCGCAGCCCCGCCGATGCTGACACCTCCCCCTCTAGCCACCATACCGGAGCCGGCGCCGCCGCGCGCGCCTCGCCAACCTGCGCATTCCAGAGGAGTGACGTCATAGCCGCGGCAGACATACTGCACCCAACTGTGCGCCTCCGTCGCGCAGTGGCCGTCTGGCGCTGCGCCGGGCGTTGGGGCCATAGAGACGGCAGCGTGTTACTACACTGCCCACGGAGCCGACTTAGCGTTTAGCAAAAAATAAATATACATGCGTCACATAACGCGTATACCGTGTGCGCGTCATTGAAACAGCAGTAAAGATTATAATCAAGATAATCCTGGACAACCAGGAGAGCTAATAATCAGCTGAACCTTAGCTCACGCTACGTATGTCCTAGCATAGCCGAGCTAATCCACAAGAATTACTTTTCTATCGCGCTCCTTATGGAGGTGTTCTTGCTGGCACAGCAAGATCAAGCCGTCGCCAACATTCCTTCGTACCACGATTTTAATCTATTTAAAGAGGGAGACAGAATTAAAGCTTAAAAAATGCGCACCAATCTTTACCCAACAAGGGCACTAACTAACAAACAGAGCATTAACCCGGCATCGCGGCTCTGCCGTCGATTCAATGAGAAGCCTGAAGCTATATTTCATATTCTACAAGAGTGCCAATCTGTCCACCTTTCTCGGACAGGACGTCACCATTACGTTGCTAGGCAGGTCGTGAGATTGAACCGCGAATCCGCCATCGCCAACTGGTCAGCCTTCAAGACCCTCGTAACTGAAGCATTTGGCCGACCAGAGGTCCGCAAGCTCCGCGCTGACCAGCGTCTACGCCACCGAGCGCAGCAGCCTGGAGAGACATTTCCCAGTTACATTGAGGATGTGCTAGACCTATGCAGGCGGGTTAACCCATCTATGCCGGAAGACGAGAAGATCAGGCACATCCTCAAGGGTATCGAAGATGGCGCATTCCAGATGTTGCTGGCGAAAAGCCCGACCACTGTGGAAGTGCTCGTCAGCCTGTGCCAGAGCTTTGACGAATTGCGTCGTCAGCGTTCCATCGCCCGGCAAAGTCTCCCATCACCAGATTCGATCTCGGCCGTCGCAGTCGCAAACGGCAACGTTTGCCAGGGCACACTTCCCAACCAGATCAAGGACTTCATCAGAGAGGAAGTGGCCCGACAGCTCTCCCTGCTACCTCATAGCGACTCGTCCACCGCAACCCTGCCTCCGACACTGCAGCAGGCCATACGCACCGAAATTTGTGGCGCCCTCCCTGCAGTTCCGGCCCCTTACCCGCGCACTTCCATGCCGTCCCGCCTCTCGAGTTCCGACTACGCAACGCCTGCTCCATCTCAACCTCTCAGCTACGCAGCTGTGGTCGCGCGGCCCCCACCGCATCCAAGCTCCTTATCGGCACCACCCAATCCCGCCTCGCCTCCAGTTTACAGGCCCCCACCACACTTCTTCCGTCCATCAGATGCGTGGCGCACTCATGACAACCGCCCTATCTGCTTCGCGTGTGGTATCGCTGGCCATATTGCGCGCGTCTGCCGCCGCCGTCCCACACCTGCGTACGCCTCCTTCGGCACTCCTGCCTACGCGCCGCAACATGCCACCACATCTGCATCCGAGCAGAGGCACTCCGACTCGGATCGCCGCTCAGCAAGTGCTCGTTTCCCTTCTCCTCGTCGCCGGTCGCCATCGCCTATGCGTCGTCGCCCACCTTCTGATGAGGGAAACTAATCAGTGCAGTTCCGGAGGCAAGAACTGCAACTTGTGCGCATTTCTCAAGGCCTCCATTTTCGCCGCAAAACGTTATTGATGTCGAAGTTGAGGGAGTCGCCGCACTAGCACTTGTAGATACCGGGGCCGCCGTTTCTGTGATGAACGCGAACTTTTGTCGGAGGCTCAAGAAAGTGACAACATCTCTCTCTGGCATGGTGCTGTCCACGGCTAGCGCGCAACGCATTCGTCCCTCAGCTGTGTGTACGGCGCGCGTCATCATCCAAGACATTATGTACATCGTCGAATTTTTTGTCCTGCCATCTTGCTCTCATGACGTCATCCTGGGTTGGGATTTCCTTTCACGTCATGACGCTATCATCGATTGTTCACGTGCGGAAGTGTCCCTTGTGTCAACATGTGAATTTTCATCTCCCGACCGTTCTCTCCTTCCCTGCAAACTCATCGTTGATGCCGACACCACCTTGCCACCGGAAGCTTCAGTCCCTATTACCCTTTCGTGTACTGCTCAACCTGACGCCACGGTCGTGTTTACGCCATCTCCATTGTTTACTGAACGCAAGGGCATCGTTCTCCCATTTGCCGTTCTCACAATTGCGTCTGGGTCAACCGTAATGCTGATTACAACCACTGCAACTACCCCATTGCCTTACTCCGTGGTGAAAGTTTAGGATCCGTACAACCTGTCGACCACATCGATGATCTTGATCTTCCCGATGACACCACATGTTGTCACATCGCCACAATCACTCCCGCATCTCAGCCATCAAGTTCGTCAGCGTTCGACAACGCCATTGACGCAAACCTCTCCCCCTCTCATCGCCGCCAACTTGTTGATCTCCTTAACAAGTTTATCTCTTCTTTCGACTGTCAACAACCTTCGTTAGGCCGCACCACGACTATCAGTCATACTATCGACACCGGCTCCCACTCGCCCCTGCGACAGCGGCCTTACCGCGTTTCCGCCGAAGAGCGCCGCGTCATTACGGAGCAAGTGGATGACATGCTTCAACGTGGAGTGATACAGCCTTCTCAAAGTCCTTGGTCATCACCTGTGGTATTGGTAAAGAAAAAAGATGGCACCATTCGATTTTGCGTTGACTATCGCCGCTTAAACAAGATTACGAAAAAAGACGTCTACCCGCTACCGCGAATAGACGATGCTCTTGACTGTTTACAAGGCGCCGAGTACTTTACATCCTTGGATCTGCGGTCTGGGTATTGGCAGGTGCCCATGGCTGAGTGTGATCGCCCTAAAACAGCCTTTGTAACGCCCGATGGCCTATATGAGTTCAATGTCATGCCATTTGGGCTCTGCAACGCGCCTGCAACATTTGAGCGCATGATCGATACCATCCTTCGAGGCCACAAGTGGAAGACTTGCTTGTGTTACCTGGACGACATAGTAGTCTTTTCAGCAGATTTCCCGACACACTTTGATCGTCTGCACGAAATTCTCACGTGCCTAACTTCTGCGGGCCTACAACTTAACACCAAGAAGTGCCACTTCGCAGCACGGAAACTAACCATCTTGGGACATGTCATCTCAAAAGACGGCGTTCTTCCGGATCCCGATAAGCTTCGAGCTGTCGCCGAATTCCCAAAGCCCACATCGATGAAAGCCCTCAGAAGTTTTGTCGGCCTCTGCTCCTATTTTCGCCGCTTCGTGCGCAACTTCGCGTCCATCATCGCACCTTTGACGAGTCTGCTTGCCAACAGCAAAGGTATCTCTGCATGGTCACCTGCATGTGATGACGCATTTCGCCAGTTGCGCCGCCTGTTGACCTCACCACCTATCCTTCGTCACTACGACCCCACTGCTCCCACAGAAATTCACACCGATGCAAGTGGCGTCGGTCTTGGTGCAGTTTTGGCGCAACGGAAAGGCACCAAAGGTGAATACGTTGTCGCTTATGCAAGTCGTGCTCTCAAGAAGGCTGAATTGAACTACTCCGTGACAGAGAAGGAGTGCTTGGCGATAATCTGGGCATTGACGAAGTTTCGCCCGTACCTTTACGGCCGTCCTTTCGACGTGGTTACAGACCACCACGCTCTCTGTTGGCTTTCCACCTTGAAAGACCCGTCGGGACGCCTGGGCCGTTGGGCACTTCGATTGCAGGAATACGACATTCGTGTCGTATATCGTTCCGGTCGCAAGCATGCGGATGCTGATGCACTCTCCCGCTCGCCAATAACACCAGATGTGGCTTCTCTGTCACCCCTCTCTAACACCTGGTCACCACTCGACACCACTGACATGCTTTCGGAGCAGCGTAAAGACGCATACCTTGCCTTGTTGCTCGACTACCTTACCGATCCTTCTGCTGTCCCTTCGACGAGAGCGCTACGCCGTCAAGCAGTCCACTTTTCCGTGCGAGACAACATTCTGTACCGCCGCAACTACATGCCAGGTGGTCGGAAATGGCTCCTTGCTGTCCCTAGTCATATGCGCTCTGACATCTGCGCGAATTTCCATGCAGATCCCCAAAGTGCTCACGCCGGCGTCTTGAAAACCTACGAAAGGCTACGTCAGCGATATTACTGGCGAGGAATGTATCGCTTTGTGCAGAAATACGTTCAGTCTTGCCCTACATGCCAACAAAGCAAGACACCTCCGCGACACCTCACTGGCACGTTGCAGCCGCTCCCGTGCCCGGCTCGCCCATTTGACCGCGTGGGTATCGACCTCTACGGCCCCCTCCCGTATAGTGGCTCTGGAAACCGGTGGATTATTGTCGGCGTCGATCATCTTACGCGCTACGCTGAGACTGCAGCTCTCCCGGCAGCGACCGCCCGCGAAGTTGCACTTTTCATTCTCCGCAGCTTCATTCTACGCCATGGTGCTCCGCGGGAACTACTCAGTGATAGGGGTCGCGTGTTCTTGTCAGAGGTCATCCAAGCCCTCCTCGCTGAATGCAACATCATTCACCGGAAATCCACCGCCTACCATCCACAGACAAATGGTCTCACCGAGCGGTTCAACCGCACACTCGGCGACATGTTGAGGATGTATATCTCCTCCGACCACACCAACTGGGACACTGTACTACCTTTTGTTACGTTCGCTTACAACACCGCGACGCAAGCGACTACCGGCTTTTCCCCGTTCTTTCTCTTGTACGGCCGCGAACCTTCCCACCTACTGGACACCATACTCCCGTACCGCCCTGATGCCTCTGAGTGCACTCCAGTTTCTGAAGTCGCCAGATACGCCGAAGACTGCCGTCAGTTGGCTCGTTCCCTTACAGCGGAAGCTCAAGGTCGACAAAAGACGCATCATGACGACGTTCGTCACCCAGCTCCTACGTTTCCTGCTGGCTCCCTTGTTTGGCTTTGGGTACCCCCCCACGTCCCTGGCCTTTCCTCTAAACTTCTGGCGCGGTACCATGGTCCGTACCGTGTCATTCATGCCACCTCGCCGGTGAACTACATCGTCGAGCCCCTCACACAGTCGCCAGATTTGCGCTGTCGAGGGCGCGAGACTGTACACATCGACCGTCTCAAGCCCTACTACGACCCCCTCATTCTACGTACTCCATGAGTCGCCAGGATGGCTACGCTTCACCCCGGGGGTATTGTAGTGGAGCAGATGCACGAACGAGTATGCGCCTGTGAAAGAGGACGAAAAGACGACCCGCGCTCTGATTGCACGAGAGCCTGTACCGCCTCCGTCAGCGTTGCATTGCGTTGCCGTACGGTCCTTTTTTCGTTGCGACCTCGTTGCAACTTCATTACTCGAATAAACCTCATCACA